>NC_057813.1:340186840-340534846 GCF_018294505.1 Triticum aestivum
CAGACCCGAGTAAGTAGGTTCTTTGCGTATGGGATAAAGGGGACTTGATACTTTAATGCTATGGTTGGGTTTTACCTTAATGATATTTAGTAGTTGCGGATGCTTGCTAGAGTTCCAATCATAAGTGCATATGATCCAAGAAGAGAAAGTATGTTAGATTATGCCTCTCCCTCAAATAGAATTGCAATAGTTATTACCGGTCTAGTAACGTAGTCAATTGCTTAGGGACAATTTCACAACTCCTACCACCACTTTTCCACACTCGCTATATTTACTTTATTGCATCTTTATCTAAACAGCCCCTAGTTTTTATTTACGTGCTCTTTATTATCTTACAAACCTATCCAACAACACCTACAAAGTACTTCTAGTTTCATACTTGTTCTAAGTAAAGCGAACACTAAGCCTGTGTAGAGTTGTATCGGTGGCAGATAGGACTTGAGAGAGTATTTGTTCTACCTTTAGCTCCTCGTTGGGTTCGACACTCTTACTTATCAAAAGAGGCTACAATTATCCCCTACAGTTGTGGGTTATCATGCATCCCGGAGAGTTTCTATAGCGTGCCTTGGATTTCTTGCTGTAGGAACTCTCCGGCACGTCATCAACAAGTGTGGTGCACTCTAAAGAGGTCACTTCCCGGATTCCTTGTCGGTGCCCCTACTAGCCTTCTTATTTCCTTCACTTTCTTGGCGGGAACTATGGCCTCAGCGGCCTCTATCGTGACCGCATCCCGGTACATCTTATCAATGCAAATAATGGCGTATTTCTTGTCTGACGGAATGGAAATGACACCCATCGGCCCTGGCATCTTCAAAGTGTTGTAGGTATAGTGGGATGCCGCCATGAACTTGGCCAAGGCCAGACGCCCAAGGATTCCGTTGTATGGCAGGGGGAGGTCGACCACATCAAACACAACCTTCTCAGTCATGTAGTTCAACTCTCCTTCGAATGTCACTCGCAATGTTATCTTTCCCTTAGGATGACTCCTGCCGAGATTGACTCCTTGAAACGTGCCAGTGGCCTTACGCTCTTCCTCTACTATCTGGAGTTTGCTGATAACCTTTGGGGAAATCAGATTCAACCCGGCCCCGCCGTCAACCAACATCTTTGTGACTTGAGGTTGCGGATTGTTGGTGAGACCAACAAAGGCAAGAACCATACCGCAGTGATGCGGTCGGGGTGATCCTCTTCATCAAAGATGATGGGCATGCGTGACCACTTGAGCGGCTTCCGAGAATCCACCGCTGGCTCCATCGCATTGACCTCACGTGCCCACTGTTTAAGTTGGCAATGAGAGGAGTGCAAAGATGTACCCCCGTCAATACATAGGGCATCAGTGGCTTTCTGGAATTCCTGCTCGCTGATTTCCTCTTCATTCCCTCCATCACTTTCATCATTGCAATCCTCTTTCTCTCGGCCCCTGGAGGGTTTCCCTTGGTTCCAAGGAGCCTTGCCGGGGCGATTTGCTTCACCGCCCCGGCCCTTCCCACCAGTACCATTCTGACCCTTCTCTTTATCACGCTTCTCATATTCAGCCCTCTGCCTCTTGACAAGCTGCTCAACTTGATGACATTCCTGGAGATCGTGGCCTTTGGTCCGATGAATCTTGCAGTATGGTCCATCACTTTTCCCAGCTTTCTCAGCAGCCGTAGGCTCCCGGCAATCAGCGCACGCGGCAGCCTCCTTTCCGAGGGCTTCCACCTTAACCTTATTGTTAGTACTAGAGTGTCTGATCCCTCAATGGTCATCACTGCCTTATCTTTGCGCTTCTTGTTGTGCTTCTTGTTCTTCTTCTTCTGACTGGTGGTCTCATCGTCATCTTCTGAGTCGATGTCGATGCAATCTTCCTCTCTAGGAAGTTTCCTCCCCTCCTCCACCCGAGCACACTTATCCACCAAGGTGTAAAGCTCCTTCACAGTCTTGGGAAACCGAATGTTCATCTTGGAACGTATCCTGCCATTGTGCACATTAGACTGGAAGGCAGATATCACAGCTGCTGAGTGGATGTCTGGGATGTTTCTGTGGACTCGGCTGAATCTCTGCAAGTACTTCCGTAGAGTCTCTCCTTCCTGCTGCTAGATAAGCTGCAAGACGCTGGGTCGCCATGGTTTTTAATTGGTGGCCGCCTGCGAAGGCGCCAATGAACTCATGGCATAGGTCAGCCCAAGTTAAAATGGAGTTCTCCAGTAGGTGCATCAGCCAAGACCTCACATTTGACTTGAGTGCCAAAGGGAAGTAGTTGGTGAACACCTTCTCATCTCTTCCCCCGGCAGCTTGAACAGTGATGGTGTAGATTCTCAAGAACTCTGGCGGGTTCAGTTTCCCATCATACTTCTCGGGATCTGGATTGAATGTGCGAGCGGAAGGCCAACGGACTTGCCGTAGCTCACGGGTGAAAGCAGGGCACCCAACCTTGAAAGGCAGGCACCCACCATCTTTGAGCGCAGGCTCGTCGATGTCAGGGCCATTGCACCCATTGGACCGGCAGTGGTCGTCACGGTGCCGCTCGACAACGACGCGCGCGGCTCCCCTCCGCCTGTTCCCCGGGGCTCGCGGTTGGCCTTAACGCACTCGAGGGTCGGAAGAGGCCATCGAGACATCATCGGGCTCTTCGTTTCATGGCTCCCATGCTGCTTTCCATGGCGGGGATTGTATAGTGGGGTGACCCCTACAATATGGTCTGTCGTGCGAGCCGTTGTCATTTCCTGAGGAGGCCGCGGCAGGCTAGCTTGATGTGATCCTTCCGCCTCGGTGAAACCAGTCAGACTTTGGATGGTGGCTCACCACTCATCCATCTGATCGGCTGCCGGCAGAAATCTCAACAGCAATTCGGCTCGCACCATGGCCTCTGAGGCAGTGCTTGGCATGGGTGATGGCGATGTGGATCACATCGTCATTCGACTCCTAATGGTGTCGGTGGCGACTACGTCGCGTCCTCATGTTGTGAAGCAGCCGCTTGGAGGGCGTAGTGACGCGGTGGAGGCGCTTGAGGACCTGTGGCTCCGTTGGGCATAGTAGCTGGGTCGGCCCGTTTCGAGGGTGGCGCATGCCCTGCGGTCGCGCCCACAGCGGGGCCGACCTGAGGGTTGCGATTCACCCCAGAACGAGCGCCACCACTACGGTTGTGCCCTTCAGTGAGGAGAAGGGGTTCAGATGTAATACTTCCTCCATCCGTACCTCATGGAGCATGGCCGTTGGGATGTTGTCCTTCCCCGGTGCCTCCCGCCCCCGTGTCAGCCATGGGGGAGGTGGTAACAACGCCGCCTGCGCCGACCATGTCCCCCGTGGCGTCCATGTCCTCGCGCATCCCTGCATTCCCAGCGATGTTGACGGTCGCGGGCGGTGGAGCCTATAAGGTGGACGGGTGGTTTGCAGCCCTGGGCTTCTTTTTGGGCGCCATAGTCGATGACGAAAATGGCAATGAAGATGACGCGCTACTGACGCTCTCAGTTTCGCGCAAGTGCTCCCCCTACCTAGCGCGGCAAAGGTGTCGTGGGAAACCACGACCACCTATGGGGCTACGAGCCCCTTTTTGGTTCGGCGGCGGGATAGGCATGTTGCACAAAGAGCAGAGAAGCGTAGCACGGCGCGGTAGATATCGCATGTGCAGTTTTACCCATGTTCGAGCCGTCGTGAGGCGTAAAACCCTACTCCTGCTTTGGTGGATTGATAGTGGAAATATGGTGGTGGACGTAGCGCACTTGCCCAGCAAGGTTGCCTCAGGGCGAGAGTGGCTACGTGCGTATGAGCGTATGAGGGTCTGAATCAGCCAACCCTTTCTACGGTCGCCATGGGCCTTCTTTTATAGATTAAGGGGTCACCACAGTGGCAAATTAGTCTTTACACACTGATTAGATAGAAAACAGTGCTATCACACCTAACTCTGCACGCTGACAGAGCGCATTAAATGCACCATCTAGTGTCACATCACAGCATGCTCGACAACCCTTGTCGGGTTGTTTCGCCAGCTTTGTACCTGCTTGCTTGACACGTCTCAGGACAAGTGTCATATGGAGGTGTTTGTTTTAGGAAGTGGCTGCCATGTGGCAAGAAGCTACCACTTAGTCACTTAGGGGCTTGACACCGCACTGATCGATGACTTGGGTTGCTCGTGAGCTGGAGCGGTGGCGTGGCTTGCCTTCGCTAGCCCCGGCAAGCCTACCGGGATGATCTAGAAGCTTGCTTCTGGGGCAAACCCATCCTTGCCAGGCTCGCCTGCCCGGCAAGGGAGGTTCTTTCCTTAGCGATATCTTGCTCTTTTGGTCATCTTGGTCTTCCTGACTGGCACTTGGATCCTTTAGAAGAATTGATCCATCATGCTCAGGTTGATCATGGTGCTGTAATCTTGTCTTCAGGCATGTGCACAGTCCGGGCAACGGTCCCAGGGTTTGTTGCACCGACACCTGTTGTCTCAGTTAAAATAGGAGATCATTGTTATCATGGTTTATGTGATTTGGGTGCTAGTGCTATTCCTTTTACTCTTTACCAAGAAATTATGAATGATATAGCACCTGCTGAAATAGAAGATATTGATGTTACTATTAAACTTGCTAATATAGATACGATCGCACCAATTGGGATTGTTAGAGATGTTGAAGTCTTGTGTGGAAAAATAAAATACCCTACTGATTTTCTAATTCTTGGTTCCCTACAAAGATAACTTTTGTCCCATTATATTTGGTAGACCTTTCCTGAACACTGTCAATACTAAGATAGATTGTGAGAAAGAAATCGTTAGTATTAATTTTGGTGATGTGTCTCATGAGTTTAATTTTTTCTAAGTTTCGTAGGCAACCCCATGATAAAGAATTGCCTAGTAAGGATGAAATAATGTGTCTTGCTTCTATTGTTGTACCTCCTACTGATCCACTAGAGAAATATTTGCTCGACCATGAAAATGATATGCACTTGCATGAAAGAAATGAAATAGATAGGATGTTCTTTGAACAACAACCTATTCTTAAACATAATTTGCCTATTGAAACTCTAGGAGGTCCTCCTCCACCTAAGGGTGACCCTGTGTTTGAATTGAAACAACTACCTGATACTTTGAAATATGCTTATCTTGATGAGAAAAAGATATATATCCTATTATTATTAGTGCTAACCTTACAAAGCATGAAGAGAAAAGATTATTAAAAACTCTACGGAAGCACTAAGTTGCTACTGGATATACTCTTGATGATCTTAAGGGCATTAGTCCCACTCTCCGTCAGCACAAGATTAATATGGAACCTGGTGCTAAACCCGTTGTTGACCATCAACGACGATTAAATCCTAAGATGAAGGAAGTGGTAAGAACTAAAATTTTAAAGCTTCTGGAAGCACGTATAATTTATCCTATAGTTGATAGTAGATGGGTAAGTCATGTTCATTGTGTACCTAAGAAAGGAGGTACTATTGTTGTTTCTAATGATAAAAATGAACTTATCCCACAAAGAATTAGGACTGGTGATACGTCTCCAACGTATCTATAATTTTTGATTGTTCCATGCTATTATATTACCCCTTTTGGATGTTTATGGGCTTTATTTTACACGGTTATATCATTTTTGGGACTAACCTACTAACCGGAGGCCCAGCCCGTATTGCTGTTTTTTTGCCTATTTCAGTATTTCGAAGAAAAGGAATATCAAATGGAGTCCAAACGGAATGAAACCATCGGGAGCATGACTTTTGGAACGAACGTGATCCAGATAACTTGGAGTGCAAGCCAAGAAGCAGCCGAGGCGGCCACGAGACAGGAGGGCGTGCCCACCCCCTCTGGGCGCGCCCCCTATCTTGTGGGCCCCTCGGGAGGCCACCAACGTACTTCTTCCTCCTATATATGCCTACAAACCCCGAAAACATCCAGGGAGCCAACAAAACACAATTTCCACCACCGTAACCTTCTGTATCTGTGAGATCCCATCTTGGAGCCTTCGTCGGTGCTTCGCCAGAGGGGGAATCGGCCATGGAGGGCTTCTACACCAACACCATAGCCCCTCCGATGAGTTGTGAGTAGTTTACCACAGACCTTCGGGTCCATAGTTATTAGCTAGATGGCTTCTTCTCTCTTTTTGGATCTCAATACAATGTTCTCCCCCTCTCTTGTGGAGATCTATTCGATGTAAACTCATTTTGCGGTGTGTTTGTCGAGACCCGATGAATTGTGGGTTTATGATCAAGTTTATCTATGAGAAATATTTGAATCTCCTCTGAATTCTTTTATGTATGATTGAGTTATCTTTGCAAGTCTCTTCGAATTATCAGTTGGTTTGGCCTACTAGATTGATCTTTCTTGCCATGGGAGAAGTGCTTAGCTTTGGGTTCAATCTTGCGGTGTCCTTACCCAGTGACAGCAGGGGCAGCAAGGCACGTATTGTATTGTTGCCATCAAGGATAAAAAGATGGGGTTTATATCATATTGCTTGAGTTTATCCCTCTACATCGTGTCATCTTTCTTAATGTGTTACTCTGTTCTTTATGAACTTAATACTCTAGATGCAGGCAGGAGTCGGTCGATGTGTGGAGTAATAGTAGTAGATGCAGGCAGGAGTCGGTCTACTTGTTGCGGACGTGATGCCTATATACATTATCATGCCTAGATAATCTCATAATTATTCACTTTTCTATCAATTGCTCGATAGTAATTTGTTCACCCACCATAATACTTATGCTATCTTGAGAGAAGCCTCTAGTGAAACCTATGGCCCCCGGGTCTATCTTTTATCATATAAGGTTTCAATCTACTTTTATTTGCATCTTTACTTTTTGCATCAATATTATAAAATACCAAAAATATATTTATCTTATCATACTATCTCTATCAGATCTCACTTTCGCAAGTGGTCGTGAAGGGATTGACAACCCCTTTATTGCATTGGTTGCGAGTTCTTTGTTTGTTTGTGTAGGTGCATGGGACTTTTTAGGAGCCTCCTACTGGATTGATACCTTGGTTCTCAAAAACTTAGGAAATACTTATGCTACTATTGCTGCATCACCCTTTCCTCTTCAAGGAAAACCAACGCAAGCTCGAGACGTAGCAAGAAGGATTTCTGGCGCCATTGCCGGGGAGGTCTTCGCTCAAGTCAAGACATACCAAGTACCCATCACAAACGCATCTCCCTCGCATTTACATTATTTGCCATTTGCCTCTCGTTTTCCTCTCCCCCACTTCACCCTTGTCGTTTTATCCGCCCTCTCTTTCCTAATCTCCTCCTCTTTTTCCGCTTGCCTTTTTCTGTTTGCTTGTGTGTTGGATTACTTGTTGCCATGGCGCAAGATAATACCAAATTGTGTGATTTCTCCAATACCAATAATAATGATTTCCTTAGTACTCTGATTGCTCCTCTTAATGATGTTGAGTCTTGTGAAATCAATACTGCTTTGCTGAATCTTGTTATGAAAGATCAATTCGCTGGCCTTCCTAGTGAAGATGCCGCTACTCATCTAATCAACTTTGTTGATTTGTGTGATATGCAAAAGAAGAAAGATACAGATAATGATATTGTTAAATTGAAGTTATTTCCGTTTTCGCTTAGGGATCGTGCTAAAGTTTGGTTTTCGTCTTTGCCTAAAAATAGTATTGATTCTTGGAACAAGTGCAAAGATGCTTTTGTCTCTAAGTATTTTCCTCCTGCTAAGATTATCACTCTTAGGAACGATATTATGAATTTTAAACAACTTGTTCATGAGCATGTTGCCCAATCTTGGGAAAGAATGAAATTGATGATTCGCAATTGCCCTACTCATGGTTTGAATTTATGGATGATCATACAAAAGAAATTATGCCGGTTTGAACTTTGCTTCTAAAAATCCTTTAGATTCGGCCGCGGGAGGCACGTTTATGGAAATCACGTTAGAAGATGCTACAAAACTTCTTGATAATATTATGGCTAATTATTCTCAATTGCACACCGAAAGATCCTCTAGTAAAAAAGTGCATGCTATAGAAGAAATCAATGATTTGAGTGGAAAGATGGATGAACTTATGTAGTTGTTTGCTACTAGAAATACTCCTCTTGATACCAATGATATGCCTTTTTCTACTTTGATTGAGAATAATAATTAATCTATGGATGTGAATTTTGTTGGTAGGAATAGTTTTGGAAACAATGCTTATAGAGGAAACTTTAATTCTAGACCGTTCCCTAGTAATTCCTCTAATAATTATGGAAATTCCTACAATAATTCTTATGGTAATTTTAATAAGATGCCCTCTGATTTTGAGAATAATGTGAAAGAATTTATGATTTCTCAAAAGAATTTTAATGCCTTGCTTCAAGAAAAATTGCTCAAAGTTGATGATTTGGCTAGGAACGTTGATAGACTTTCGCTTGATGTTGATTCTCTTAAACTTAGATCTTCTCCTCCTAAGCATGATATCAATGAGTCTCTCAAAGCAATGAGAATTTCCATTGATGAGTGCAAGGAAAGAACCGCTAGATTGCGTGCTAAGAAAGATTGCTTTGTAAAGGCGTGTTCTTCTAGTTTCCATGAAAATAATGATGAAGATCTTAAAGTTTTTGATGTGTCTCCTATTAGATCTTTGTTTTGCAATATGAATCTTGATAATAATGGGACTGGAGATGAGTCAACTTTAGTTAGAAGGCGTCCCAAGAATTCGGAGTTTTTAGATCTTGATGCTAAATTTGGTAAAAGTGGGATTGGAGAGGGCATGACTTTAAATAGTATTGAACTCACTATCTCGGATTTCAAGGAATTTGATTATGATAATTGTTCTTTAGAAGGTTGTATTTCCTTGTTGCATTCCATTGTTAATTCTCCTCATGCTTATAGTCAAAATAAAGCTTTTACCAAACATATCGTTGATGCCTTGATGCAATCTTATGATGAAAAACTTAATTTGGAAGTTTCTATACCTAGAAAACTTAATGATGAGTGGGAACCTACTATAAATATTAGAATTAAAGATCATGAGTGTTTTGCTTTGTGTGATTTGGGTGCTAGTGTTTCCACGATTCCGAAAACTTTATGCGATATTCTAGGTTTCCATGATCTTGATGATTGCTCTTTAAATTTGCACCTTGCGGATTCCACCATTAAAAAGCCAATGGGAAGGATCAATGATGCTCTCGTTGTTGCAAATAGAAATTTGGTGCCCGTAGATTTTATCGTTCTTGATATAGATTGCAATCTTTCTTGCCCTATTATTCTTGGTAGACCTTTCCTTAGAACGATTGGCGCGATTATTGATATGAAGGAAGGGAATATTATATTCCATTTCCATTAAGGAAAGGCATGGAGAACTTTCCAAGAAAGAAAGTCAAATTACCTTATGAATCTATCATGCGGGCTACTTATGAATTGAGTTCCAAAGATGGCACTACTTAGATCTATCTTCACTTTTATGCCTAGCTAGGAGCGTTAAACGATAGCGCTAGTTGGGAGGCAACCCAATTTTATTTGTGTTTTTTTGTTTTTGTTCCAGTTTAGTAATAAATTTTGCATCTACCTACTGTTTAGATGTGTTTTTATCTTTTAATTCGTGTTTGTGCCAAGTAGAACCTATAGGATAACCTATGATGATAGTTGATTTGATTCTGCTGAAAAACAGAAACTTTGTGCGCACTAATTGAGTTTTGTTAAATCACAGAAACGTGTTTTTGCGTTTATTCTTTTTGCTTCTGATCAATAGATAAATTTACCAGGACTTCCTCTTTTGGTAGGATTTGTAGAGTTCCATAAGTTTTCATTAGTTACAAATTGCTACAGACTTTTCTGTTTTTAACAGATTCTGTTTTTCGTGTGTTGTTTGCTTATTTTGATGCATCTATGGCTAGTAAAATAGTTTATAAACCATAGATAAGTTGGAATACAGTAGGTTTAACACCAAAATAAATAAAGAAGGAGTTCATTACAGTACCTTATGTGGTGGTTTTGTTTTCTTTCACTAACGGAGCTTATAAGATTTCCCGTTGAGTTTTGTGTTGTGAAGTTTTCAAGTTTTGGGTAAAGCTTTGATGGACTATGGAATAAGGAGTGGCAAGAGCCTAAGCTTGGGGATTCCCATGGAACCCCAAGATATTCAAGGATAGCCAAAATCCTAAGCTTGGGGATACCCCGGGAAGGCGTCCCCTCTTTCGTCTTCGTTCATTGGTAACTTTACTTGGAGCTATATTTTTATTCGCCACATGATATGTGTTTTGCTTGGAGCGCCATGTATTATATTAGTCTTTGCTTTTTAGTTTATCACAATCATACTTGCTGTACACACCTTTTGGGATAAGCCCACTTGATTAGAATTTGCTAGAATACTCTATGTGCTTCACTTATATCTTTTGAGCTTGATAGTTTTGCTCTAGTGCTTCACTTATATCTTTTAGGGCACGGTGGTGGCTTAATTTTGAAGAAATTGCTAGTCTATCATGCTTCACTTTTATTATTGTGAGAGTCTTTTAGAATAGCATGGTATTTTCTATGGTTACAAATTTGGTCCTAGAATGATGAGCATCCAAGTTGGGTATAATAAAAACTATCATAGGAAGTGAATTGGATGATATGATCAATTTGATGCTTGATAATTGTTTTGAGATATAAAGGTAGTAATGTTAGGGTCATGCTAGTGGGTAATTATGAAATTTATAAATACTTGTGTTGAAGTTTCGTAGCATGCACGTATGGTAAAAGTTGTGTGACAAATTTGTTGCATGAGGTGCTCTTTTGATTGTCTTCCTTATGAGTGGCAGTCTGGGACGAGCGATGGTCTTTTCCTACCAATCTATCCCTCTAGGGGCATGCGTAGTAGTACTTTGCTTCGAGGGCTAAGTATACTTTTGCAATAAGTATATGAGTTCTTTATGACTAATGTGAGTCCATGGATATACGCACACTCACCCTTCCACTTTGCTAGCCTCTATTGTGCCACGCAACTTTCGCCGGTATCATGCACCCATTATTTACCTTCCTCAAAACAGCCACCATACCTACCTATTATGGCATTTCCATAGCCATTCCGAGATATATTGCCATGCAACTTTCCACCGTTTCGTTTATTATGACATGCTTCATCATGTTCATATTGCTCTTTGCATGATCATGTAGTTGACATTGTATTTGTGGCAAGGCCACCCTCATAATTTTCATACATGTCGCTCTTGATTCATTGCATATCCCGGTACACCGCCGGAGGCATTCATATAGAGTCATATCTTGTTCTAGCTTTGAGTTGTAATTCTTGAGTTGTAAATCAATAAAAGTGTGGTGATCTTCATTATTAGAGCATTGTCTCAGTGAGGAAAGGATGATGAAGACTATGATTCCCCCACAAGTCGGGATGAGACTTCGGACTTTACAAAAAAAGGCCAAAAATAAAAAGAAAAATAAAAGGCCAAAAGAAAGAAAGAAATAAAAAATAAAATCAGAGAAAAAGAGAGAAGGGACAATGCTACTATCTCTTTTTCCACACTTGTGCTTCAAAGTAGCACCATGATCCTCATGATAGAGAGTCTCCTATGTTGTCACTTTCATATACTAAGTGGGAATTTTTCATTATAGAACTTGGCTTGTATATTCCAATGATGGGCTTCCTCAAAATGCCCTAGGTCTTCGTGAGCAAGCGAGTTGGATGCACACCTAGTTTCATTTGTTGAGCTTTCATTTATTTATAGCAATGTTCAAGAAATCGTTAACTGGTAGCTACTCGGTCAGTTTAGGAGTAGCGAGTAATCGGCGAATTGGCCTATTAACTGGATTAATCTGTCGACCTTTAATAGGTAGATTGAATAGAAACTTGGCAACATATATCTAGATTTTTTATGTATTATACCACTCTCACGCTCCCAGCTATGTAGTATACCAAAACATGCTGACGTACACATATGACAAGCATAGATAGCAGGTAATTTTATTAATCCTAGCTATTAAGGAGCGGGATAGGTTTGGAAGGGGTTACATGCAAAAAAATTGGGCTTTGTTTGCCCACCCGTTAATAGGCCAGCAAGAATTAATCGGCCTAACAACTGATTAATAGGCCTAACTGGCCAATTAATCGGCCTGACAAGTTAAAGTGAGGAATAGGTGCTATTCGATTCGGCCACGCTAAGAGTGGTGATTAACTGGCCCGTTAACTGATTAATCGGGTGAATTCTTGAACAATGGTTTATAGCTCTAGTGCATCCGTTGCATGGCAATCCCTACTCACTCACATTGATATCTATTGATGGGCATCTCCATAGCCCGTTGATACGCCTAGTTGATGTGAGACTATCTTCTCCCTCTTTTTATCCTCACAACCACCACCTTATACCACCATAGTGCTATGTCCATGGCTTGCGCTCATATTGCATAAGAGTTGAAAAAAAGCTGAAGCGCGTTAAAAAGTATGAACCAATTGCTCGGCTCGTCATCGGGGTTGTTCATGATGGGAGTATTTTGTGTAATGAAAATGAAGCATGGCCTAACTATATGATTTTGTAGGGATAAGCTTTCTTTGGCTATGCTATTTTCATAGGACATGATTATTTGTTAGTATGCTTCGAAGCATTATTATTTTTATGTTTCATAAGCTTTTATCTTGAATCATTTGGATTTCAACATTCATGCCACAATAAAGAAAATTACATTGAGAATTATGCTAGGTAGCATTCCACATCAAAAATTCTGTTTTTTATCATTTACCTACTCGAGGACGAGCAGGAATTAAGCTTGGGGATGCTTGATATGTCTCCAACGTATCTATAATTTTTGATTGTTCCATGCTATTATATTACCCCTTTTGGATGATTATGGGCTTTATTTTACACATTTATATCATTTTTGGGACTAACATACTAACCGGAGGCCCAGCCCGTATTTCTGTTTTTTTTGCCTATTTCTGTATTTCGAAGAAAAGGAATATCAAACGGTGTCCAAACGGAATGAAACCTTCGGGAGCGTGATTTTTGGAACGAACGTGATCCAGAGGACTTGGAGTGCAAGCCAAGAAGTAGCCGAGGCAGCCACGAGATGGGAGGGCGCGCCCCCCTATCTTGTGGGCCCCTCGGGCGGCCACCGACGTACTTCTTCCTCCTATATATGCCTACGTACCCCGAAAACATCCAGGGAGCCAACGAAACACAATTTCCACCACCGTAACCTTTTGTATCTGCGAGAGCCCATCTTGGACCCTTCGTCGGCGCTCCGCCGAAGGGGGAATCGACCACGGAGGGCTTCTACATCAACACCATAGCCCCTCCGATGAGTTGTGAGTAGTTTACCACAGACCTTCGGGTCCATAGTTATTAGCTAGATGGCTTCTTCTCTCTTTTTGGATCTCAATACAATGTTCTCCCCCTCTCTTGTGGAGATCTATTCAATGTAAACTCTTTTTGCGGTGTGTTTGTCGAGATCCGATCAATTGTGGGTTTATGATCAAGTTTATCTATGAGAAATATTTGAATCTCCTCTGAATTGTTTTATGTATGATTGAGTTATCTTTGCAAGTCTCTTCAAATTATCAGTTTGGTTTGGCCTACTAGATTGATCTTTCTTGCCATGGGAGAAGTGCTTAGCTTTGGGTTCAATCTTGCGGTGTCCTTACCCAGTGACAGCAAGGGCAGCAAGGCACGTATTGCATTGTTGCCATTGAGGATAAAAAGATGGAGTTTATATCATATTGCTTGAGTTTATCCCTCTACATCATGTCATCTTTCTTAATGCGTTACTCTGTTCTTTATGAACTTAATACTCTAGATGCAGGCTGGAGTCAGTCGATGTGTGGAGTAATAGTAGTAGATGCGGGCAGGAGTCGGTCTACTTGTTGCGGATGTGATGCCTATATACATGATCATGCCTAGATAATCTCATAATTATTTGCTTTTCTATCAATTGCTCGACAGTAATTTGTTCACCCACCAAAATACTTATGCTATCTTGAGAGAAGCCTCTTGTGAAACCTATGGCCCCCGGGTCTATCTTTTATCATATAAGATTTCAATCTACTTTTATTTGCATCTTTACTTTTTGCATCTATATTATAAAGTACCAAAAATATATTTATCTTATCATACTATCTCTATCAGATCTCACTTTCGCAAGTGGCCGTGAAGGGATTGACAACCCCTTTATTGCGTTGGTTGCAAGTTCTTTGTTTGTTTGTGTAGGTGCGTGGGACTTTTGAGGAGCCTCC
Organism: Triticum aestivum; assembly: GCF_018294505.1. Taxonomy (NCBI): domain Eukaryota; kingdom Viridiplantae; phylum Streptophyta; class Magnoliopsida; order Poales; family Poaceae; genus Triticum; species Triticum aestivum. Next base: position 340,200,951 of record NC_057813.1, read on the forward strand.
TACTGGATTGATACCTTGGTTGTCAAAAACTGAGGGAAATGCTTACGCTACTATTGCTGCATCACCCTTTCCTCTTCAAGGAAAACCAATGCAAGCTCAAGACGTAGCAACTGGCTATAGAAAGGTAATTGATTTCAGAAAATTAAATAAAGTCACTGGATAAGATCATTACCCTTTGTCTTTCATTGATCAAATGTTAGAAAGATTATCTAAGCAGACACATTTTTGCTTGATATTCTGGTTTCTCTCAAATACTTGTATCACAACCTGATCAAGAGAGAACCACCTTTACTTGTGCTTTTGGAACTTATGCTTATAGACGTATGCCTTTTGATTTATGTAATGCACATGCTACCTTTCAAAGATGTATGACAGCTATATTCTTTGACTTTTGTGCAAAGATTGTTAAGATTTTCATGGATGACTTTTCTGTTTATGGAACTTCTTTTGATGATTGCTTAAGCAACCTTGATCGAGTTTTGCAAAGATGTGAGCAAAGTAATCTTGTCTTGAATTGGGAGAAGTGCCACTTTATGGTGAATGAAGGTATTGACTTGGGGCATAAAATTTCTGAGCGAGGTATTGAGGTGGATAAAGCTAAAGTTGATGCAATTGAGAAAATGCCATTTTCTAAAGATATTAAAGGTATTCAAAGTTTCCTTGGTCATGCTGGTTTCTATAGGAGGTTTATTAAAGACTTCTTTAAAATCTCTAGGCCTCTTACTATTCTCTTGCAAAAGAATGTTTCATTTGTTTTTGATGATGATTGTGTACAAGCCTTTGAAACACTTAAGACAGCCTTAACTTCTGCACCTATTGTTCCACCACTTGATTGGAACTTGCCTTTTGAAATTATGTGTGATGCCAGTGATTATGTTGTTGGTGTTGTTCTAGGACAAAGAGTTGATAAGAAATTAAATGTTATACATTATGCTAGTAAAACTCTAGACAGTGCCCAAAGAAATTATGCTACTACTGAAAAAGAATTTTTAGCAGTTGTGTTTGCTTGTGATAAATTCAGATCTTACATAGTTGATTCTAAAGTAACGGTTCACACTGATCATGCTGCTATTAAATATCGTATGGAAAATAATGATGCTAAACCTAGACTCATTAGGTGGGTTCTTTTGCTACAAGAATTTGACTTGCACATCACTGATAGGAAGGGAGCTGAGAATCCCGTTGCTGATAACTTGCCTAGGTTAGAAAGTATTCTTGATGACCCACTACCTATAGATGATATCTTCCCTGATGAACAATTAGCTGTCATAAATGCTTCTCATAACACTCCTTGGTATGCAGACTATGCTAATTATATTGTTGCTAAATTTATACCACCTAGTTTCACATACTAACAAAAGAAAAAATTCTTCTATGATTTAAGACATTATTTTTGGGATGATCCACATCTTTATAAAGGAGGAGTAGATGGTATTATTAGGCATTGTATACCTGAGCATGAATAGGAACAAATCCTACCGAAATGTCATTATGAAGCTTATGGAGGGCATCATGCGGGAGATAGAGCTGCACATAAGGTATTGCAATCTAGTTTTTATTGGCCTACTCTTTTTAAGGATGCTCGTAAGTTTCTCTTATCTTGTGATGAATGTCAAGGAATTGGTAATATTGGTAGACGTTAGGAAATGCCTATGAATTATTCACTTGTTATTGAACCATTTGATGTTTGGGGCTTTGATTATATGGGACCTTTTCCTTCCTCTAATGGGTATACACATATTTTGGTTGTTGTTGATTATGTCACTAAGTGGGTAGAAGCTATTCCAACTAGCAGTGTTGATCATAACACCTCCATTAAAATGCTTAAAGAAGTTACTTTCCCGAGGTTTGGAGTCCCTAGATATTTAACGATTGATGGTGGTTCACATTTTATCCATGGTGCTTTCCGTAAGTTGCTAGCTAAATATGATGCCAACCACAGAATGGCATCCCCTTACCACCCTCAATCTAGTGGTCAAGTTGAACTTAGCGATAGAGAAATAAAATTAATATTGCAAAAGACTGTCAATAGATTCCAAAAGAATTGGTCTAAGAAACTTGATGATGCACTTTGGGCCTATAGAACAGCTTATAAAAATCCTATGGGTATGTCTTCCTACAAAATGGTTTATGGAAAAGCTTGTCATTTGCCTATTGATTTAGAACATAAAGCATATTGGGCAATTAAAGAACTCAATTATGACTTCAAACTTGCCAGTGAAAAGAGGTTATTTGATATTAGCTTACTAGATGAATGGAGAACCCAAGCCTATGAAAATGCCAAACTATTCAAAGAAAAATTTAAGAGATGGCATGACAAAAGAATCCAAAAGCGGGAATTCAAAGTTGGTGAATATGTTCTATTGTACAATTCTCGTTTTAGATTTTTTACAGGAAAACTTCTCTCCAAATGGGATGGACCATATATCATTGAGGAAGTTTATCGCTCTAGAGCTATTAAGATCAATAATGCCGAAGGCACTAACCCGAAGCTGGTCAATGGACAAAGAATTAAGCACTATATTTCAGGTACACCTATTAACGTTGAAACTAATATTATTCAAACCATGACACCAGAGGAATACATAAAAGAGACCTTCCAGAACACTACAGAACCCTGAAAAGAATTTTGCAAAAATATTTTTTATTAGTTTTGGAATATTAGAACAAATAAATAAGAAGAAGAAACAACCTAGAATGCAACCCAGGTGCCCACTAGGCACCAGGGCGCACCTTTTTATGTTGGGAAACAAGTATACGATAGGAAAACAGAGTCGGGAAGGTGCCTGAGGGGCCCACTACCCACCAGGGCGCCTGCCCCCACCTGGCACATTGAAAGTTAACAAACATAGCATTGGTCAATGATGCAATTCATGAAAGAACTAATAAGGGAAGAGAAGATTCACATGCAAATATACTATCCTGGACATCTTTTATGATTGTGAGCCCCCATTAAATATTTTATGCCAAATTGTTGACGTTGGACAAGGAAGACAACATAATGATTTATGATTGTTCATATGCACATAGAAGTTAAATTGTCATAGATCCTCCAACATGTGGTGCTTGCTCAATATCTTTGCTAGCCAAAAATCTGCACTAAGTAGAGATACTATTTATGCATCCAAAACCCTTAAACCCAAATCCATGTTTTGAGAGTCCACCATACGTACCTATGGATTTAGTAAGATCCTTAAAGTAAGCTATCATCGGTGCATAAGGCAACAAAAATAGATTCTAAATGTGTTTGATCTTTTAGTGTAAGGGAAAATAAGCGTTGTACGAACTTGTGATGGCAAAGTAATAAAAGCGACAGACTACATAATAAAGGTTGCTATCATAAGTGGCAATATAATGTGACATTGTTTTGCATTAAGAAATTGTGCGTACAAAACCAAAAGGCGCAAGACAACCTCTGCTTCCCTCTACGAAGGGCCTATTTTTTACTTTTATGTATTTAATTTTTATGAAAGAGTCAAAGTGTTATACTCTATTCCTTTTTATTTTCTCTTTTGCAAGCATCATGTGGTGCAGAAAGATCTAGGCACATATATCTAGTTGGATATGAGTGATCATGAGTTATTATTGTTGACATCACCCTTGAGGTGAATAAGTTGGGAGGCGAAACTATAAGCCCCTATCTTTCTATGTGTCCGGTTGAAACGTTTTGATCCGTATATATGTTGTGAGTGTTAGTAATCATAGAAGATTAAATAATGGTTGAGTATGTGGACTTGCCAAAAGGCTCTGATACAAGACCCTTCCTGAAAATATGATGAATTGCAATTGCAAAGTTGACTCAGAACATAGTTTGTTGGTTTTCAATAAAGTTTATGCTTCATACTTCGTGTTGTGATGAATTATTATTTTCCCATGAGAAGTTTTATGATAAATTTTATTGTTGTTATAATAATAAGCATGATGCTACTATGTCGGTATTTTGTTTTTATTGACACCTGTCTCTCTAAACATGTGGATATGATTTTCAATATCGGCTTTCGCTTGAGGACAAGCGAGGTCTAAGCTTGGGGGAGTTGATACGTCCATTTTGCATCATGTTTTCCTACTGTTATTTATAGTGTTTTTATGCAATATAATACTGTGTGGGGTAATTCTAATGTATTTTCTCTCATAACATGCAAGGTTACACAAAAAGGGAGAATGCCGGCAGCTAGAATTCTGGACTTGAAAAAGCTATGTTAGAGATACATATTCTGCACACCTCCAAATGAGCTAAAATTTTATGGATAATTGTTTTGGAATATATAAAAAATACTAGAGAAAATAAATATCAGAGGGGGCCACCTAGGTGCCCACTAGGCACCAAGACGCGCCACCCCCTCCAGGCGCGCCCTGGTGGGTAGTGGGCACCCTGGCCCACCTTTGGTGCCCATCTTCTGATACATAAGGTCTTTTGACCTAGAAAAAATAGGGAGAAGACTTTCAGGACGGAGAGTCACCATCTCGAGGTGGAACTTGGGCAAGAGCACTTTTGCCTCCGGCAGAGCGATTCCACCGGGTGAACTTTCCTCGGGGAAGGGGGAAATCAAAGCCATCATCATCACCAACAACCCTCTCATCTTTGGGAGGCCAATCTTCATCAACATCTTCAACATCACCATCTCATCTCAAACCCTAGTTCATCTCTTGTGTTCAGTCTTTGTATCAAAACCTCATATTGGTACCTGTGGTTGACTAGTAGTGTTGATTACATGTTGTAGTTGATGCTAGCCGATTTCTTTGGTGGAAGATTATATGTGCAGATACATTATGATATTTATTACTCCTCTGTATTGAGCATGAATATGTTGTGTGAGTATTTACTTTTGTTCTTGAGGACACTGGAGAAGTCATGTTGCAAGTAATCATATGAATTTGATATTTGTTCGATATTTTGCTGATATGTATGTTGTGATTCCCTTAGTGGTGTTATGTGAATGTCGATTACATGACACTTCACCACCTTTTGGCCTAAGGGAATGCATTGTGGAGTAGTTATTAGATGATGGGTTGCTAGAGTGATAAAATCTTAAACCCTAGTTTATGCGCTATTCTGTAAGGGGCTGATTTGGATCCATATGTTTAATGTTATGGTTAGATTTTTATCTTAATTCTTCTTTCGTAGTTATGGATGCTTGCGAGAGGGATTAATAATAAGTGGGGGGCTTGTTCAAGTAAGAACAACACACAAGCACCGGTCCACCCACATATCAAATTATCAAAGTAGCGAATGCAAATCAAACCAACATGATGAAGTGACTAGATGAAATTCCCGTGTGTCCTCGAGAATGTTTTACTTATTATCAAAGACCGTTCTGGGTTGTCCATTGTTATAAAAAGGATTGGGCTACCTTGTTGCACTTATTGTTACTATTGTTACTTGTCATTTGTTACAAATTATCTTGCTATCAAACTACTTGTTACCGACAATTTCAGTGCTTGCAGAAATTACCTTGCTGAAAACCACTTGTAATTTCTTTCTTCTCCTTGTTGGGTTCGACACTCTTACTTATCGAAAGGACTACAATTGATCCCCTATACTTGTGGTCATCATTTATATTCTCCTCCCTAATCAGATTGAATGCACTGAATTTTTCTGTTAACAAGGCGTTCAACATGGGCTTGAAACGAATGAAAACTGCCTCAACATCAGATTTAGCACACAAGAAATAGATCCAAGTGAATTTGCTAAATGCATCGATAAAAGATACATAATATTTATAACCACCAACTGAAATAGTAGCGTGACCCATACATCGGAATATATGAGTTCCAAAGGAAATTTTGCGGAACAACTAGGCGAACCATACGGAAGTTCGTGACTCTTTGCGTGTTGGCATGCATCACAAACGGATGCATCATGAGTCCGATTGTATGAAAGTTCATTCAAACTAAGAATTGGTTGAATGACTTGGGACGATGGGTGACCGAGGCGATGACGCCATTGCTTTTTATTGACCGATGCAAGCACGGCAGCCTTGACATGGTGGAGGGTGGATAGCGGAATGGGTTAGACGCCCACTCTACATCTGCCTTGGAGTAGGCTTGTCTTCCATGCTTGATAATTAATGAAAAAATATCAGGGTGAAATTCAACGAACACATTGTCTTTGGTAAGTTTACGGATGGAGATGAGATTATTTTTTATATGGGGAACATGAAGTATGTTTCGAGGAAGAAGAGGTTTAGCAACAGAAGTATTAATAGAACTTTGACCAATATGTTCGATGTGCAAACCTACTCCGTTGCCAACTGTTGGGGAACGTAGCAGAAATTCAAAATTTTCTACGCATCACGAAGATCTATCTATGGAGAGACTAGCAATGAGAGAGAGGGGAATGCATCTACATACCCTTGTAGATTTCTAAGCGGAAGTGTTACAAGAACACGGATGAAGGAGTCGTACTCGTAGCGATTCAGATCGCGGTTGATTCCGATCTTAGCGCCGAACAACGGCGCCTCCGCGTTCAACACACGTGCAACCCGATGACGTCTCCCGTGCCTTGATCCAGCAAGGGGAGAGGGATAGGTTGGGGAAGAGGACTCCGTCCAGCAGCATCACGACGGCATGGTGGTGGTGGAGGAGCGTGGCACTCCAGCAGGGCTTCGCCAAGCACCGCAAGAGACGAGGAGGGAGAGAGGTAGGGTTGCGCCTTGGGAGAGAGAGACTCATGTGTTGGGAAGCCCCAAAACCTCCACTATATATAGGGGGAAGGGAGAGGGGGAGGCGCCCTAGGGTTTCCCCTAGGGGGGCGGCGGCCAGGGCAGATGGGATCTCCCCTTTGGGTGACTTGGCCCCCAAGCCAGGAGGTGGGAACCCTAGATGGGGTGCCCCAAACCCCCTGGTCATGTGGGAATAGGTGAGGGGGGCGCACAGCCCCTTAGTGGGCTGGTTTGCCCCCTCCCCTTGGCCCATGAAGCCCCCCCCAACACTTGTCGGGGCTCCCGAAACACCTTTCGGTCATGCTGGTCATCACCCGGTACCTCCGGAACACTTTCGGACTCCAAAACCCTTCGTCCAATATATCAATCTTCACCTCCGGACCATTCCGGGACTCCTAGTGATGTCCGAGATCTCATCCGGGACTCCGAACAACATTTGGTAACCGCGTACATACCTTCCCTATAACCCTAGCGTCACTGAACCTTAAGTGTGTAGACCCTACGGGTTCGGGAACCATGCAGACATGACCGAGACAACTCTCCGGCCAATAACCAACAGCAGGATCTGGATACCCATGTTGGCTCCCACATGTTCCACAATGATCTCATCGGATGAACCACGATGTCAAGGATTCAATCAATCCCGTATACAATTCTCTTTGTCTACCGGTATAGTACTTGCCCGAGATTCGATCGTCGGTATGACGATACCTCGTTCAATCTCGTTACCGGCAAGTCTCTTTACTCGTTCCATAATGCATGATCCCGTGACTAACTACTTAGTCACATTGAGCTCATTATCATGATGCATTACCGAGTGGGCCCAGAGATACCTCTCCGTCTCACGGAGTGACAAATCCCAGTCTCGATTCGTGCCAACCCAACAGACACTTTCGGAGATACCCGTAGTGCACCTTTATAGCCACCCAGTTATGTTGTGACGTTTGGCACACCCAAAGCATTCCTACGGTATCCGGGAGTTGCACAATCTCATGGTCTAAGGAAAAGATACTTGACATTTAGAAAAGCTTTAGCATACAAACTACACGATCTTGTGCTAGGCTTAGGATTGGGTCTTGTCCATCAAATCATTCTCCTAATGATGTGATCCCGTTATCAACGACATCCAATGTCCATGGTCAGGAAACCATGACCATCTGTTGATAAACAAGCTAGTCGACTAGAGGCTCACTAGGGACATGTTGTGGTCTATGTATTCACACATGTATTGTGGTTTTCGGTCAATACAATTATAGCATGAATAATAGACAATTATCATGAACAAGGAAATACAATAATAACCATTTTATTATTGCCTCTAGGGCATATTTCCAACAGTCTCCCACTTGCACTAGAGTCAATAATCTAGTTCACATCACTGTGTGATTGTAATGAATCGACACCCATGGGGTTTGATCATATCTCGCTTGTGAGAGAGGTTATTAGTCAATGGATCTGAACCTTTCAGATCCGTGTGTGCTTTGCAAATCTCTATGTCATCTCCTAGATGCAGCTACCACGCTCTATTTGGAGCTATTCCAAATAACTGTTCTACTATACGAATCCAGTTTACTACTCAGAATAATCCAGATTAGTGTCAAAGTTTGCATCGGCGTAACCCTTTACGACGAACTCTTTTACCACCTCCATAATCGAGAAAATTCCTTAGTCCACTAGTTACTAAGGATAAGTTTGACCGTTGTCCTGTGATCCATTCCTGGATCACTCTTGTACCCCTTGACTGACTCATGGCAAGGCACACTTCCGGTGCGGTACACAGCATAGCATACTATAGAGCCTACGTTTGAAGCATAGGGGACGACCTTCATCCTTTCTCTCTCTTCTGCCATGGTCATGTCTTGAGTCTTACTCAATACTCACACCATAAAGAACTCCTCCTTTGCTGATTTATTTTGAAATCCTTCAAAATCTTGTCACGGTATGTATTCATTTGAAAGTACTATTAAGCGTTTCGATCTATCCTTATAGATCTTAATGCTCAATGTTCAAGTAGCTTAATCCAGGTTTTCCATTGAATAACACTTTTCAAATAACCCTATATGCTTTCCAGAAATTCTACATCATTTCCGATCAACAATATGTCAACAACAAATACTCATCAGAAATGCTATAGTGCTCCCACTCACTTCTTTGGAAATAAAAGTTTCTCATAAACTTTGTATAAACCCAAAATCTTTGATCATCTCATTGTGACGCCCTCGATTCAATCATACACTAATCATGCACACAAATCTGTACGATCAAGATCAAGGACTCACGGGAAGATATCACAACACAACTCTAGACACAAATTAAAAAAATACAAGCTTTATATTACAAGCCAGGGGCCTCGAGGGCTCGAATACATAAGCTCGAAAACACAAGAGTCAGCGAAAGCAACAATATCTGAGTACAGACATAAGTTAGACAAGTTTGCCTTAAGAAGGCTAGCACAAAAGCATCTATGATCGAAAAGGGAAGGCCTCCTGCCTGGGAGCCTCCTAACTACTCCTGGTCGTCGGCGTTCGTCACGTGGTAGTAGGCACCCTCGGGGTAGTAGTAGTCGTCAAAGGTGTCATCTGGCTCCTGGACTCCGTCATCTGGTTGCGTCATCCGAGAAGAATGGAAAAGGGGAAAAGAGGGAGCAAAGCAACCGTGAGTACTCATCCAAAGTACTCGCAAGCAAGGATCTACACTACAGATGCAACATTATCAAGGGAAGGCTGTATATGTGGACTGGGCTGCAGAAATGCCAGAATAGAGAGAAGGCCTAGTCCTATCAAAGACTAGCATCTTCTGGAAACCATCATCTTGCAGCAAACAGGAGGGGGTAGAGTAGCATAAAGTAAAGTAGTAGTAGTGTTATCAACCTCGGCCAGAGATCCTTTCTCGACTCCCTGCGAGAAAGAAATCCCAGAGCCGTACTATCCAATTATCATCACAATCCAATTCTCATCACCATCCATTTCTCATCTCAATCCATTTCTCATCTCAATCCATTTCTCATCATGAGTATCCAGTTCTAGTTGTATCGATCGGGATACAACTCCGAGTGTCCGTTACCGTAGGACAGGCTATCGATAGATGTTTTCTTCCCTGCAGGGGTGCACCAACTTACCCACCACGCTCGATTAACTTCGGCCGGACACACTTTCCTGGGTCATGCCCGGCCTCGGCCAAACAATACGCTGCAACCCGACCTAGACTTAACAGAGAGGTCAGCACGCCGGACTAAACCTATGCCCCCAGGGGTCATGGGCCATCTCCCCGGGAACTCCTGCACGTTGCGAATGCGGCCGGTGAGCAGACCTAGCTACCTCCTTAAAAAAGGTAGGTGCTTACCAGTCCAACCCGGCGCGCGATGTTCAGTCACTGACGTCTATTAAGCTTCGGCTGATGTATACGACGCAGAACGCCCATACTATGCCCACGTGATGGTTAGTGCTATCAGGCCAGAGGCCCCTCGGATCAAATATCCAAATCGTAGTGGATTAGGAACGCGCGGTAACAAGCAGAGACTCACGAAAGATGTGACCCCGTTGCCCCGTCTCGAGGACTTGCGGCAAGGACTAGGAATGCCCGGCCACGCCTCGTAATTATCTCGCGGGCACCCTCCAGGTCAACCCGTCTCCACATCACTCGCAATTAAGCTCGCGCGGGTACCCCTCAGGGTCGACCCGTCTTTCCAAGTAACAGGGGTAAAGTCCAAGTATCTGTGTGTCCAAACATCAAGGGGAAAACCCGAGGAATCACCCCCGATGAATTCCACTAGATGTAATCATCAAGGTGAACGTAAGAGGAATCACCCCCGAGGTTCACACTTGAGGGGTTGCACGACAGAGTCGTATCGGAAGTGGTTAAGGAGGAAATCACCCTCGATGACCACGACCGAATGACTACACTACAGGGTTAACATCAGAAGTGCTGAAGAGGTTCACCCTCGGTACTCGATAGTAACCCAGTAGTGTTGAGCAACTAAGGGGAAAGTGATGTGCGGTGCCGGGGCCTGGTCTTCGGTCCCGTTGATCGGGTCTTCAATGATGAAGCAGGGGCAACAAGGACAAGGTGGGGGTCACTGATGGATCACTAACCAACCTATACTAAGCAGTTTAGGATAATCAGATAAGGTACAACAGCAGATACAAAAGCAGGCTATGCATCAGAATAGGAGCAATCAATAACAGTAGCAAAATCTAATGCAAGCATGAGAGAATGGAATGGGCGATATCGGGATGATCAAAGGGGGGGCTTGCCTGGTTGCTCTGGCAAGGTGGGGTCGTCGTTGATGTACTCGAACATAGCGGCATCAGCGGCAGTCTCAGGGTCTACCGGGGAGAAGAGGGGGGAGAAACAGTAAATACATAGCAAGCAAGAGCATAACAGGACAACAGGCGGAGCTAGATGCGTTCTAACGTGGTGCTACACGTTACCGGCGAAGGGGGATAACATCCGGGAATGTTTTCCCGAAGTATGCATTTTTCGGACAAATGAAACGGAGGGGAAAAGTTGCATGTTCTCTATGATAGGGGCACGTGACAGATGAACGGAGAGTGTACTCGGATTCGTCTCGTCGTTCTGAGCAACTTTCATGTGTAAAACTTTTTCATCCGATTTACGGATTATCTTAAATTGAATTTCAAAGTTTTAAATGATTTTTAAAATTATTATTATTTTGAAAATATACAGTAAATGCTACGGGTACACAGAAGTGTAACCAACATTGTGCATATGTGGCTGACAGATGGGGCCAGAGGGCCCAGTTGACCAGGTCAACAGAGACTAGTCAACCGATGAATAGTAGAAGTGGGCCCGCATGTCATTGACTCTAAGTTTAGTAGTTTTAGGAAACCTTGCTTAATTAACAGCGGGGCCCATTTATCATAGACTTAGCCTTTTTAGAACAACTAACTAAAGCTAATAAACAGAGGGGACCACTTGTCATTTGTTGTTATACTAATTGAGCACTAAAGTATTACCAACTAAACTAAACAAGGGCCGGCCTGGTGGCACAGCCGTGAGGCTGGTTGTGCACACACGCACAGACCACACACGACACGCAGCACACTATGCTAGGTGTTAATTATGTTCTCTATTGACCGAAGGTAGCAATTTGTGATTTTCATAGCATTTAAACCACACATCAAATGGATTTGGTCCAGTGGGGTAAAATGAAGTTTGTCAACTGTACTTTCTACCTATATTTATTTTAGTCTTGTCAACAGTTAATTAACAGCAGTTTAGAGGCTGTCTAGGAGGTTAGTCAGTGTAAAATTCCTAAAGCTAGCCATATAGCTACAGTCACATTCAGCAGCAGCAGTACATTCAGTAGAGCAGCAACTGCATGCACACGAGCTGGGCGGTGGGCGCTGCGCTGCACGGCGTACGCGTGAGCGCGCAGAACGGGGCCGGGGCGGCCGAAGCTGGAGCTCGGTGAGGTCGAGCGCAGGGGGCAAGGGGGGTTCATGGGGCTGCGTGCGTGCGCACGTCGGGCTCCTTGGGAATCGCAGGAGCTCGACAGTGAGCTCGTGCGCACGCGACCGCGGCTGAGGCCACGACGGCAAGCTCGTCGGCGGTTGCAGGTTCGACCATGACGGAAACGAGGTCTACAGGCACGGTAAACGACAGGGAAGAAGGGGGATCGACGTTGTTGCTCACCGCGGACCTGCAGATGTGCATGAGCGGGCTCGGGGGAGGCTCGGTGCAGCAGAACGACGGCGGCGGCCTTCGGTGGCCGGAGGTGGAAGCAGAGGGCCGGCTCGACGATGGAAGGGGTTCCGGCTCGTTTCATCTCCGTAGTAGACGCAGCGGACGACGGCGGTCTTTGTGGACGCAACGGCGAGGCGAGATGTGCCTGCTGGCCATGGCAGAGTGAGGCGAGCGGCAACGACCGCGCTTGGCGATGGATCTGGAGGAGGTGACGAGTGCGTGGGCAAGAGAGAGAGCGAGGGGGCGCAAGTGGGGAGCGGTGAGTGGACGGGAGGGCTCGAGGCGTCGAGGGGACGGCGCCCTTATCCCCTCGGGGCGGCGCCGGCGAGCTGGTCCGACAGGGACGTGTCCCTGTAGCGGTCGCGCCAGGAGAACAGTAGGCGAAGGCGACCGATGGGGTAGGTGGGCTGGCTGAGATGTTGGGCCGGCTGGGTGGGCTAAGGCCCATGGGGACAAGGGGGTGGGCTGTTTCCTTTTGCTTTTTTTACCTTTGTTTTTCAATTTCGTGGCTGTTTGTTTTTGAGCTCCTGTTTTGCATTTAGTTGACCCACCAAACAATTTTTGTAAAATGTGAATCATGTCATATAAATACTAGACAATGTCCTTAGATGGCAGAAAAAGTTTGGCTCAAATAAAATAGTTCAATATTTTATAAATTAGAAAAGGCATTTAATTAATTGTTAAACCCACTTTATATTCACAAAAGGGCATTTTAATACTTTACAAAAATGTGGGGTCACCACCATAATTAGTTATGGAATATTTGCCACACTTTGAACATTTCAGTTTGTATGTTTGATAAATTTGAATTTTGGACTTGATGTTTTGAACAAGTGGCAACTAGCAAGGTAATCATGATGACATGGCATGATTAGTGGGAGATTACTGTGGCATGAATCTCGGGGTGTTACAAATCTCCTCCACTACAAGAAATCTCGTCCCGAGATTTAAGTGGGGAAGTGATGGGTAACTTCAGGAGGACTAATCTTTATAGGGTTAATCATCTCGTGAACAATTAAGGGAATGTGGCAGAAGTATCTCTCGAGTCGAAACTTCAGAAAACATCAAGAGCAAAGTATGAAGGTACAATAGGAAGTTTCATGTGAATGTACAAACGATCGATACCTGAACAGAGTATGAGAAGGGGTGCTCAGAGCATTGGGAATAGATCATCTCTCAGAGGGTGGCTCATGATAACACACAAGGTTAAGAGCAAAGGATACTTCGGAATTAAGGATGTACAGGAGAGTCAGGTTTCGATCCAGTGGAACTGTGGGTTATGGGCCCACCATGTGGGTTAAATGCAGGAAGGGTGGTGACATCTTGCACGGTCATGAGGGAAAGGCATGTCAGGGGATAGTCTGTCAGTTATGTCGCCAACAACGTTGGTACCAAGGGCGAGGGACGAAGAGAACCATTTTCCTGCTCGATTAAACGAGGCGGACCAATAGGCGAAGTTCTCGTCCATCGATGGTTACCGGAATGTCAACAGCAATAATAACAAGGTCTTACTGACCAATTGTACACTGAGGTGTTTACATAAGCCGGGAACTATTACTGCTTAGAACATATGGATCACAAGATAGGTTAAACAAAACAATGGAAAGGAATATGTGATTATTATGATAATTAGACCAATGGAAAGGAAAGATGTTTATACCCAAGTATTAGAGTATAACTTTCCCAAAGAAAGGCAGAGCATGATTGGACTCCAAGTATTAAACCGTTTAGACAAAGGGGCAAGGAATTTATGAGGTTTACACATACAATGGTGATTGGATAATTGATCAAGAATAGTTAGCATTGCACTCCCAATGTTCTTGTTGATGATCGGAGTACCACACACATGTTCCGGGATAGTGTTGACATGGTCATCAGGGAAAGGTCGGACTTCAGATACACAAAGGATCCATCGGAAACAACTTAGAAAATAAGTCATACAATTTCAGCAAAGAAAAGATGAGGGTGTGGCCGACGGGCTCAGCAACAATCCATCGACATGTCAAAAAGGGTGTATTACCAAAATTATGTGAACAAGTTTGTGTTGGGGAGGGCAAGAATGTTGTCGATGATAACTTAAATCATCGAGGGGCAAGGATTGTATTTCTCATCATGAATTCGATTGATATCCTGGAAGAGCTCAGAATGTTGATGATGATCACGAAACATTTGTCGAGAGATTTAATGAAGATGTAATCGATCGGCGATGACATCAAGTCAAAGGAATGATGAAGCGAAAGGTTATTGGAACCACGGGTATGACACAAACTCGAAATTAAGCTTGCTATTCAAGACAAAATGATATGACGAGGAAAGTCGATGTAGGCTTAGCTCATCGTCAAAATTGTGCTCCGGGAAGAAGAACCAGGCAGCACAGTTAAAATTTGGCACGATATTGACATAGACGACCAGGCTAGGAATGACTTGAAGGATTATTAAACTCGGAAGTAATGAAAATTACTTAGTTATAGAATCGGAGTGCGGAATCGATCCAACCGATTCACTTACCGGTGTCCTTGAGTGATTAAAAACTCAGATCCTGGGGGGAAATGAAATCGGTGAGTAGCAATACTAGATGGAGACTAATAGGAAGCAACACAGTTCTTTGATATTCTCGAGATACCGAAGGGTAATACCCGAAGGAAGATCAAAATAGAGGTTGCGGGGATACATTGACCTGCAAAAGACAAGTGCTTTAACTTGCCTGAGAAATGGAATCAAGGGAGACTAATCATGGTCGGGTCCACGGTTGCAAAGGACCAAAACCCAGAAATAAGATGAACTTATACCAAGGAGATAATTAATTTTAAGAGAAGCTTCCATGATAAGATCTACCTCGTGTCCATGGGCATGAACACAAAGTTCAAGGTCGACTCCCACTTCTTCAATGCATAACCTTTCATTCACTCCTCGTTTTCGAAGAAATTGTAGTGCGAAAGATTTACCTGGTGAAGCACCAGAAGAGTATGACTCACATCTCTTTCGAGTTCACATGGATTAGTGAAGGCATAGGTTCAACCCGTAGGGGTATCTTAGGAACATATACCACTAACTTCAGGATTAAAATATACCAGCTCGAAAGCAGAGCATGGTTGACAAAAGCAGATGATAGAATTTACCAAAGGCATTATGTGTCAGGGCAAAACTCACAAGTTTAATGAATATGAAATACATTGTCGGATAATAATCCAACCAAGGATATGGTGGTCCATAAAAGATCTGATGTGAGTATCGATACTCACCCAGAAGAAGAAAGAATGCAAAGACAGCGGGTTATAGAAACATCTGAATAATTTGATGCTTGAGTACAAAGGAGTTATGATTTCAAGTCGAAGGATCAGAAGCAGAGGCTCTGATCAAAAGGTGAGTAAGTTGAATAGACTTAAATATGGCCCCGATCAAGTCTTGATTGGGCAAGAACCAGCTCATAACCGGAGCGATGTCGAAGCCGGAAAGAAAATTTCCAAGGATTAATTGATGATTGCGAGTATTTGCTCACACGTTGAATCCATAGGATTAGAATGACAGCCACAAAGAATTTTAAAGAATATTGCTAGACATATGGAATTAATCCTAATGCAAGCAGGCAAGGAAAATCAAGAGCAATAGGCTGCAGAGGATTTTTTGGAAGATCACATAGTATTTCCAAGTATTTTGGAAATCATGTGAACAACTGGGGATGAACGGGTTCGGCGAATTATCCGTAGTGCAAAAAGAAACCGCAAGGCAGAAGGCACAAAGGATTCTCGAAACACCGGAGAGTACATCTTGTAATAATAGGAGCAACTGGGTATGAAGGTACAAGCGGCAAGGATGTCATTCACGGGGATTATCTGTGGTCAGGAACTGCAAGGCAGTGGGCACAGGGTCTCGAAAAACATTAAGGAGTATCTGCAGAAACTTCTAGCAAAGCAAGCGATCAGTGGTAATGTCGGGGCTCTCCGGGAGGAAGTGGGTACGAGAACCTAATGTCAGAGTTAGTAAAATGTTTAACCCGAATAGACGAGAGATCGGAATCCCAGAGTAAGGAAAAGGAATAAATGATCCTAATACCACCCAATGGCGACGTGGGCCCGTAAGCCACACAACCAAGTTAGTAAAAGTCTTTCATTGACTAGACTCAACTTCGACCAAGGAGTTGGAAAGGGGGCTACCTATAGGCAGTTGGCTCTGATACCAACTTGTGACGCCCTCGATTCAATCGTACACTAATCATGCACGCAAATGTGTACGATCAAGATCAAGGCCTCACGGGAAGATAACACAACACAACTCTAGACACAAATTAAAAAAATACAAGCTTTATATTACAAGTCAGGGGCCTTGAGGGCTCGAATACATAAGCTCGAAAACACAAGAGTCGGCAAAAGCAACAATATCTGAGTACAGACATAAGTTAGACAAGTTTGCCTTAAGAAGGCTAGCACAAAAGCATCTATGATCGAAAAGGGAAGGCCTCCTGCCTGGGAGCCTCCTAACTACTCCTGGTCGTCGGCGTCCGTCACGTGGTAGTAGGCACCCTCGGGGTAGTAGTAGTCGTCAAAGGTGTCATCTGGCTCCTGGACTCCGTCATCTGGTTGCGTCATCCGAGAAGAATGGAAAAGGGGAAAAGAGGGAGCAAAGCAACCGTGAGTACTCATCCAAAGTACTCGCAAGCAAGGATCTACACTACAGATGCAACATTATCAAAGGAAGGCTGTATATGTGGACTGGGCTGCAGAAATGCCAGAATAGAGAGAAGGCTAGTCCTATCGAAGACTAGCATCTTCTGGAAACCACCATCTTGCAGCAAACAGGAGGGAGTAGAGTAGCATAAGGTAAAGTAGTAGTAGTGTTATCAACCTCGGCCAGAGATCCTTTCTCGACTCCCTGCGAGAAAGCAATCCCAGAGCCATACTATCCAATTATCATCACAATCAAATCCTCATCACCATCCAGTTCTCATCACAAGTATCCAGTTCTAGTTGTATCGATCGGGATACAACTCCAAGTGTCCGTTACCGTAGGACAGGCTATGCATAGATAGTTTCTTCCCTGCAGGGGTGCACCAACTTACCCACCACGCTCGATTAACTCCGGCCGGACACACTTTCCTGGGTCATGCCCGGCCTCGGCCAAACAATACGCCGCAACCCGACCTAGACTTAACAGAGAGGTCAGCACGCCGGACTAAACCTATGCCCCCAGGGGTCATGGGCCATCTCCCCGGGAACTCCTGCACGTTGCGAACGCGGCCGGTGAGCAGACCTAGCTACCTCCTTAAAAAAGGTAGGTGCTTACCAGTCCAACCCGGCGCGCGCCGCTCAGTCGCTGACGTCTATTAAGCTTCGGCTGATGTATACGACGCAAAACGCCCATACTATGCCCACGTGATGGTTAGTGCTATCAGGCCAGAGGCCCCTCGGATCAAATATCCAAATCGTAGTGGATTAGAACGCGCGGTAACAAGCAGAGACTCACGAAAGATGTGACCCCGTTGCCCCGTCTCGAGGACTTGCGACAAGGACTAGGAATGCCCGGCCACGCCTCGTAATTATCTCGCGGGCACCCTCTAGGTCAACCCGTCTCCACATCACTCGCAATTAAGCTTGCGCGGGTACCCCTCAGGGTCGACCCGTCTTTCCAAGTAACAGGGGTAAAGTCCAAGTATCCGTGTGTCCAAACATCAAGGGGAAAACCCGAGGAATCACCCCCGATGAATTCCACTAGATGTAATCATCAAGGTGAACGTAAGAGGAATCACCCCCGAGGTTCACACTTGAGGGGTTGCACGACAGAGTCGTATCGGAAGTGGTTAAGGAGGAAATCACCCTCGATGACCACGACCAAATGACTACACTACAGGGTTAACATCAGAAGTGCTGACGAGGTTCACCCTCGGTACTCGATAGTAACCCAGTAGTGTTGAGCAACTAAGGGGAAAGTGATGTGCGGTGCCGGGGCCTGGTCTTCGGTCCTGTTGATCGGGTCTTCAATGATGAAGCAGGGGCAACAAGGACAAGGTGGGGGTCACTGATGGATCACTAACCAACCTATACTAAGCAGTTTAGGATAATCAGATAAGGTACAATAGCAGATACAAAAGCAGGCTATGCATCAGAATAGGAGCAATCAATAACAGTAGCAAAATCTAATGCAAACATGAGAGAATGGAATGAGCGATATCGGGATGATCAAAGGGGGGGCTTGCCTGGTTGCTCTGGCAAGGAGGGGTCTTCGTCGACGTAGTCGAACACAGCGGCATCAGCGGCAGTCTCAGGGTCTACCGGGGAGAAGAGGGGGGAGAAACAGTAAATACATAGCAAGCAAGAGCATAACAGGACAACAGGCGGAGCTAGATGCGTTCTAACGTGGTGCTACACGTTACCGGCGAAGGGGGATAACATCCGGGAATGTTTTCCCGAAGTTTGCATTTTTCGGACAGATGAAACGGAGGGGAAAAGTTGCATGTTCTCTATGATAGGGGCACGTGACAGATGAACGGAGAGTGTACTCGGATTCGTCTCGTCGTTCTGAGCAACTTTCATGTATAAAACTTTTTCATCCGATTTACGGATTATCTTAAATTGAATTTCAAAGTTTTAAATGATTTTTAAAATTATTATTTTTTGAAAATATACAGTAAATGCTACGGGTACACAGAAGTGTAACCAACATTGTGCATATGTGGCTGACAGATGGGGCCAGAGGGCCCAGTTGACCAGGTCAACAGAGACTAGTCAACCGATGAATAGTAGAAGTGGGCCCGCATGTCATTGACTCTAAGTTTAGTAGTTTTAGGAAACCTTGCTTAATTAACAGCGGGGCCCATTTATCATAGACTTAGCCTTTTTAGAACAACTAACTAAAGCTAATAAACAGAGGGGACCACTTGTCATTTGTTGTTATACTAATTGAGCACTAAAGTATTACCAACTAAACTAAACAAGGGCCGGCCTGGTGGCACAGGCGTGAGGCTGGTTGTGCACACACGCACAGACCACACACGACACGCAGCACACTATGCTAGGTGTTAATTATGTTCTCTATTGACCGAAGGTAGCAATTTGTGATTTTCATAGCATTTAAACCACACATCAAATGGATTTGGTCCAGTGGGGTAAAATGAAGTTTGTCAACTGTACTTTCTACCTATATTTATTTTAGTCTTGTCAACAGTTAATTAACAGCAGTTTAGAGGCTGTCTAGGAGGTTAGTCTGTGTAAAATTCCTAAAGCTAGCCATATAGCTACAGTCACATTCAGCAGCAGCAGTACATTCAGTAGAGCAGCAACTGCATGCACACGAGCTGGGCGGCGGGCGCGGCGCTGCACGGCGTACGCGTGAGCGCGCAGAACGGGGCCGGGGCGGCCGAAGCTGGAGCTCGGTGAGGTCGAGCGCAGGGGGCAAGGGGGGTTCATGGGGCTGCGTGCGTGCGCACGTCGGGCTCCTTGGGAATCGCAGGAGCTCGACGGTGAGCTCGTGCGCACGCGACCGCGGCTGAGGCCACGACGGCAAGCTCATCGGCGGTTGCAGGTTCGACCATGACGGCAACGAGGTCTACAGGCACGGGAACCGACAGGGAAGAAGGGGGATCGACGTTGTTGCTCACCGCGGACCTGCAGATGTGCATGAGCGGGCTCGGGGGAGGCTCGGTGCAGCAGAACGACGGCGGCGGCCTTCGGTGGCCGGAGGTGGAAGCAGAGGGCCGGCTCGACGATGGAAGGGGTTCCGGCTCGTTTCGTCTCCGTAGTAGACGCAGCGGACGACGGCGGTCTTTGTGGACGCAACGGCGAGGCGAGATGTGCCTGCTGGCCATGGCAGAGTGAGGCGAGCGGCAACGACCGCGCTCGGCGATGGATCTGGAGGAGGTGACGAGTGCGTGGGCAAGAGAGAGAGCGAGGGGGCGCAAGTGGGGAGCGGTGAGTGGACGGGAGGGCTCGAGGCGTCGAGGGGACGGCGCCCTTATCCCCTCGGGGCGGCGCCGGCGAGCTGGTCCGACAGGGACGTGTCCCTGTAGCGGTCGCGCCAGGAGAACAGTAGCGAAGGCGATCGATGGGGTAGGTGGGCTGGCTGAGATGTTGGGCCGGCTGGGTGGGCTAAGGCCCATGGGGACAAGGGGGTGGGATGTTTCCTTTTGCTTTTTTTTACCTTTGTTTTTCAATTTCGTGACTGTTTGTTTTTGAGCTCCTGTTTTGCATTTAGTTGACCCACCAAACATTTTTTGTAAAATGTGAATCATGTCATATAAATACTAGACAATGTCCTTAGATGGCAGAAAAAGTTTGGCTCAAATAAAATAGTTCAATATTTTATAAATTAGAAAAGGCATTTAATTAATTGTTAAACCCACTTTATATTCACAAAAGGGCATTTTAATACTTTACAAAAATGTGGGGTCACCATCATAATTAGTTATGGAATATTTGCCACACTTTGAACATTTTAGTTTGCATGTTTGATAAATTTGAATTTTGGACTTGATGTTTTGAACAAGTGGCAACTAGCAAGGTAATCATGATGACATGGCATGATTAGTGGGAGATTACTGTGGCATGAATCTCGGGGTGTTACACTCATCAAAGCGTATATTCCAACTCCGAGATGCTTACTCCAGTCCTTAGAAGGATTGCTGGAGCTTTGCATACTTGTTAGCATCTTTTAGGATTGACAAAACCTTTTGGTTGTATCACATACAACCTTTCCTCAAGAATATCATCGAGGAAACAATGTTTTGACATCCTATCTGCAAGATTTCATAAATCATGCAGTAACTGCTAATATAATTCCAACAGACTCTTTAGCATCGCTACAAGTGAGAAAGTCTCATCGCAGTCAACTCCTTGAACTTGTCGGAGAACATCTTAACGACAAGTCGAGCTTTTTTAAAGGTGACACTTACCACTATCGTTCGTCTTCCTTTTAAAATCCATCTGTAGTCAACAGCTTTATGACCATCGAGTAGTTCTGCCAAAGTCTATACTTTGTTTTCATACATGGATCCTCTCTCGGATTTTATGGCCTCGAGCCATTTGTCGGAATCTGGGCCCACCACCGCTTCTCAATAGCTTGTAGGTTCATTGTTGTCCAGCAACATGACCTCCAAGACAGGATTACGTATCACTCTGAAGTAGTACGGATCCTTGTCGACCTATGAGGTTTGGTAGTGACTTGATCCGGAGTTTCATGATCACTATCATCAACATCCACTTCAATTGGTGTAGGTGCCACAGGAACAACTTCCTGTGCCCTGCTACACACTGGTTGAAGTGATGGTTCAATAACCTTATCAAGTCTACACCATCCTCCCACTCAATTCTTTCGAGAGAAACCTTTCCTCGAGAAAGGACCCATTTCTAGAAACAATCACTTTTGCTTCTGGATCTGAAATAGGAGGTATACCCAACTGTTTTGGGTGTCCTATGAAGATGTATTTATCTGCTTTGGGTTCGAGCTTATGAGGATGAAACCTTTTCACATAAGCGTCACAGACCCAAACTTTCAAGAAACGACAGCTTAGGTTTCTCTAAACCATAGTTCATACGGTGTCATCTCAACGGAATTACGTGGTGCCCTATTTAAAGTGAATGCGGTTGTCTCTAATGCCTAACCCATGAACAATAGTGGTAATTCGATAAGAGACGTCATGGCATGCACCATATCTAATAGGGTGCAACTATGACGTTCGGACACACCATCACACTATGGTGTTCCAGGCGGTGTTAGTTGTGAAACAATTTCCACAATGTCTTAATTGTGTACCAAACTCGCAACTCAGATATTCATCTCTATGATCATATCATAGACATTTTATCCTCTTGTCACGAAGATCTTCAACTTCACTCTGAAGTTACTTGAACCTTTCAATAATTCAGACTTGTGTTTCATCAAGTAAATATACTCAGCATCTACTCAAATCATCTGTGAAGTAAGAACATAACGATATCCACTGCGTGCCTCGGCACTCATTGGATAGCACACACCAAAATGCATTACTTCCAACAAGTTGCGTTCTTGTTCCATCTTACTGAAACGAGGCTTTTCAGTCATCTTGCCCATGTGGTATGATTTGCATGTCTCAAGTGATTTAGAATCAAGTGAGTCCAAACGATCCATGTGCATGGAGTTTCTTCATGCGCACATACCAATAGACATGGTTCGCATGTCTCAAACTTTTCAAAAAACAAGTGAGTCCAAAGATCCATCAAATTGGAGCTTCTTCATGCGTTTTATACCAATATGATTCAAATGGCAGTGCCACAAGCAAGTGGTACTATCATTACTATCTTATATCTTTTGGCGTGAACATGTGTATCACTACGATCGAGATTCAATAAACCATTCATTTTAGGTGCAAGACCATTGAAGGTATTATTCAAATAAATAGAGTAACCATTATTCTCCTTAAATGAATAAGCGTATTGCGATAGACATAATCCAATCATGTCTATGCTCAACGCAAACACCAAATAACAATTATTTAGGTTTACCACCAATCTCGATGGTAGAGGGAGCAGGCGATGCTTGATCACATCAACCTTGGAAACACTTCCAACACACATCATCATCTCACCTTTAGCTAGTCTCCGTTTATTCTGTAGCTATTTTATTTCGAGTTACTAACACTTAGCAACCGAACCGGTATCTTAATACCCTGGTGCTACTAGGAGTACTAGTAAAGTACACATTTAATACAATTTATATCCAATATACTTATGTCAACCTTGCCAGCCTTCTCATCTACTAAGTATCTAGGGTAGTTTTGCTTCAGTGATCGTTCCCTCATTACAGAAGCACTTAGTCTCGGGTTTGGGTTCAACCCTGAGTTTCTTCACTGGAGCAGCAACTGATTTGTCGTTTCATGAAGTACCCCTTCTTGCCCTTGCCCTTCTTGAAACTAGTGGTTTCACTAACCATCAACAATTGATGCTCCTTCTTGATTTCTACTTTCGCGGTGTCAAACATCACGAATATTTCAAGGATCATCATATCTATCCCTGATATTTTATAGTTCATCACGAAGCTCTAGTAGCTTGGTGGCAATGTCTTTGGAGAACTATCACTATGTCATATGGAACATTAACTCCCACTCGATTCAAGTGATTGTTGTACCCAGACAATCTGAGTACAAGCTCAACGATTGAGCTTTTCTCCCTTAGTTTGTAGGCTAAGAAGCTCGTCAGAGGTCTTATACCTCTTGACGTGGGCACGAGCCTGAAATCCCAATTTCAGCCCTTGGAACATCTCATATGTTCCGCGACGTTTCTAAAACGTCTTTAGCGCCTCAATTCTAAACCGTTTAACATTATTGAACTATCACGTAGTCATCAAAACGTATATGTCAGATGTTCGCAACATCCACAGACGACGTTCAAGGTTCAGCACACCGAGCGGTGCATTAAGGACATAAGCCTTCTGCGCAACAATGAGGACAATCCTCAGTTTACGGATCCAGTCCACATAATTGCTATTGTCAACTTTCAACTATATTTTCTCTAGGAACATATCTTAAACAGTAGAACTAAAGCGTAACCTATGACATAATTTGCAAACACCTTTTGACTATGTTCATGATAATTAAGTTCATCTGATTATTTAATGAACTCCCACTTAGATAGACATCCCTCTAGTAATCTAAGTGATACATGATCTGAGTCAACTAGGCCGTGTCCGATCATCATGTGAGACGGACTAGTCATCATCGGTGAACATCTTCATGTTGATCGTATCTTCTATACGACTCATGTTTGACCTTTCGGTCTCTTGTGTTCCGAGGCCATGTCTGTACATGCTAGGCTCGTCAAGTCAACCTAAGTGTTTTGCATGTGTAAATCTAGCTTACACCCATTGTATGTGAACATTAGAATCTATCACACCCGATCATCACGTGGTGCTTCGAAACAACGAACTTCCGCAACGGCGCACAGTTAGGGGGGACACTTTCTTGAAATTATTATGAGGGATCATCTTATTTACTACCGTCGTTCTAAGCAAATAAGATGTAAAAACATGATAAACATCACATGCAATCAAATAGTGACATGATATGGCCAATATCATTTTGCTCCTTTTGATCTCCATCTTCGGGGCGCCATGATCATTATCGTCACCGGCATGACACCATGATCTCCATCATCATGATCTCCATCATCGTGTCTTAATGAAGTTGTCTCGCCAACTATTACTTCTACTACTATGGCTAACGGTTTAGCAATGAAGTAAAGTAATTACATGGCGTTATTCAGTGACACGCAGGTCATACAATAAATAAAGACAACTCATATGGCTCCTGCCGGTTGTCATACTCATCAACATGCAAGTCGTGATTCCTATTACAAGAATATGATCAATCTCATACATCACATATATTTCATTCATCACATCCTTCTTGGCCATATCACATCACACGGCATATGCTGCAAAAACAAGTTAGACGTCCTCTAATTGTTGTTGCAAGTTTTTACGTGGCTGCTATAGGTTTCTAGCAAGAACATTTCTTACCTACGCCAAAACCACAACGTGATATGCCAATTGCTATTTACCCTTCATAAGGACCCTTTTCATCGAATCCTATCCGACTGAAGTGGGAGAGACTGGCACCCGCTAGCCACCTTATGCAACAAGTGCATGTCAGTCGATGGAACCTGTCTCACGTAAGTGTACGTGTAAGGTCGGTACGGGCCGCTTCATCCCACAATACCGTCGAAACAAGATAGGACTAGTAACGGTAAGCATATTGAACAAAATCAACGCCCACAACAACTTGTGTTCTACTCGTGCATAGAATCTATGCAATAGACCTAGCTCATGATGCCACTGTTGGGGAGCATAGCAGAAATTCAAAGTTTTCTACGCATCACCAAGATCAATCTATGGAGATTATAGCAACAAGAGAGAGAGGGAGTGCATCTTCATACCCTTCAAGATCGCTAAGCGGAAGCGTTACAAGAACGCGGTCGGTGGAGTCGTTCATGAAGCGATTGAGATCGCGGCCGAATCCGATCTAAGCACCAAACAACGGTGCCTCCGCGTTCAACACACGTACAGCCCGAGGACGTCTCCTCCTTCTTGATCCAGCAAGGGGAGAGGAGAAGTTGAGGGAGAACTCCGACCGCACGACAGCATGGTGGTGATGGAGCTCGTGGTTCTCCGGCAGGGCTTCACCAAGCACTACGGAGGAGGAGGAGGTGTTGGAGGAGGGAGAGGGTTGCGCCAGGGAAGAGGTGCGGCTGCCCTCTCTCTCCCTCACTATATATAGGGGAAGGGAGGAGGGGGAGGCGCCCTAGGGTTCCCTAGGGGAGGGGCGGCGGCCACAGGGGAAACCCTAGATGGGTTTGGGCGCCCCCACCCCCTAGGAAACTTGCCCCCCAAGCCAGGAGGGGCGGCTGCCCTAGGGGTGGCGCCCCCACCTCTCCTGGTTACGTGAGATGGGGTGGGAGGGGCGTTCAGCCCCTTAGTGGGTTGATGTGCCCTCTCCCCTTGGCCCATAAGGCCCCCCAACGCTTGTCGGGGCCTCTGAAACCCCTTTCGGACATGCTGGTCATCACCTGGTACCCCCGGAACAATTCCGGACTCCAATACCCTTCGTCCAATATACCGATCTTCACCTCCGGACCATTTCGGAGCTCCTCGCCATGTCCGGGATCTCATCCGGGACTCCGAACAACCTTCGGTAACCACATACTATTTCCCATAACAACCTAGCGTCACCGAACCTTAAGTGTGTAGACCCTACGGGTTCAGGAACCATGCAGACATGACTGAGACGTTCTCCGGTCAATAACCAACAGCGGGATCTGGATACCCATGTTGGCTCCCACATGTTCCACGATGATCTCATCGGATGAACCACGATGTCAAGGATTCAAGCAATCCCGTATGCAATTCCCTTTGTCAATCGGTATGTTACTTGCCCGAGATTCGATCGTCGGTATCCCAATACCTCGTTCAATCTCGTTACCGGCAAGTCACTTTACTCTTTCCGTAATTCATGATCCCGTGACTAACTACTTAGTCACATTGAGCTCATTATCATGATGCATTACCGAGTGGGCCCAGAGATACCTCTCCGTCTCACGGAGTGACAAATCCCAGTCTCGATTCGTGCCAACCCAACAGTCACTTTCGGAGATACCCGTAGTGCACCTTTATAGCCACCCAGTTACGTTGTGACGTTTGGCACACCCAAAGCATTCCTACGGTATCCTGGAGTTGCACAATCTCATGGTCTAAAGAAAGGATACTTGACATTAGAAAAGCTTTTAGCAAACGAACTACACGATCTTGTGCTATGCTTAGGATTGGGTCTTTTCCATCACATCATTCTCCTAATGATGTGATCCCTTTATCAATGACATCCAATGTCCATGGTCAGGAAACCATGACCATCTGTTGATCAACGAGCTAGTCAACTAGAGGCTCACTAGGGACAACTTGGATAGTGTCGTTGCCATTGTAGCACTCACGACAGGAGAGGCGATCCAAGTCGCTGGTGATATGGTTCGTTGCGCCTATGTCCAAGTGATGGTTAGGATCAGCCTGGTACCTGACACTAGTTCCGATGATATTTGCCAAGTGTTTCTCCTCATCGCCATGGAATGAGGAGCCAAAGCACTTGCGTCACTTCAGGGCAACATGCCCTTTTATGACACACAGCTAGCACATGGGGCGCTGGCCCCCACCATTTCCGTTGTTGCCACCATAGCCACGACCTCCGATATGACCATTTCTGCCATTGTCGCGGCTTTGACCACCACCATAATTCCATGACCTTGTACACCTTGATTGTTGCATCCCGGGTATTTGAGTAAGAAGTTGGCGGAGTTGTTGGAGCCGACACCGGCGTAGCTAGTCGAGGAGCTTGAGCCAAGCTGGAGGTCGAAGTTGTACTACTCATGACGATGCTGATGGCCAAGAAGAGCAGCGTAGACATCATCAAGAGTCAAACTAGGCTTCACATTCAGTGAGTGCACGAGGGACTCGTACTCCGCTCTAAGGCCCGATAACATGTAAGAAACTATCTCATCAGCATGAAGGGCTTGTCCAATGGGCGCAGGTGTGTCAGCCAAGGTCTTCTTCATCTTGAAGTAGTTTGTTCCCGTCATGTCGCATCTCTTCAAAGCATCCAGTTGTGCGTGTATCCAAACAAGGTGAGCACGGGAGCGCAATGAAAACATCCGCCCTAGCTGCCCCCACGCCTCGGTCGCTAAGGTCACAGCCATGACATATGGCAAGATGTCCTCACTAACGGTGGCGAGGATGCCGCCGAGGATCATCTGGTCCTCGCGGTACCAGATTTTGTATTCCGGATTTTCCACCTGAGTGGTGGTGCGGCCTTCGCATGTACTCATGGTCTGTTCCATGGTTGGAGCAGGGACCATCTCTCCGCCGGACACGATGCCGAGGAGATTGTAGGTGCACGGAAAGGTGAGAAGTTGTGCCTTCCACATGAGATGGGTGTCGCAGGAGAGACGCACGGTGACGACGGTGGTGATCGCTGGCACGGAACCCATGAGAGAGGAGGAAGAAGTAAACATTGGTCAGATGGCTCTGATACCATGTAAACTCTAGTGTTGTTGTTTAAGCTGTGATAAACCTGACTGGGTAGTTGTCACGCCCAATATGCGACCCTATCATAAAGGAACTCGAAGGTCCCACCAAGGATAGAAGCGCATATTGCAGACGCTTTTGCAAGGTGGATATCATTACATCGTACATTACATAATATTTGGGGATACATACAAGAGGCATACAATGCCACACGAATACAACATCATCATACAAGAGAAACATCCGACTACGGATGAAACACAAACAGAAACTCAAACGACATCCACCCTGCTAGCCCAGGCTGCCGACCAGGAACCTATCCCCTGAACGATGACGCAGAAGAAGAACTCAAAGCAAGCAAGCATCACTCTCACATCATGATCATCGCATTACCTGTACCTGCAACTGTTGTTGTAGTAATCTGTGAGCCACGAGGACTCAGCAATCCCATTACCATGGGTATCAAGACTAGCAAAGCTTAATGGGTATGGAATGGATAGTGGTGAGGTTGCCGCAGCGACTAAGCATAATATGGTGGCTATCTTACGAGTACAAGAATAAGATGAGAAGCTATGCAAAAAGTCGCAAACTAGTAATGATCAAGAAGTGATCCTGAACTACTTACGTTCAAAGTTAACCCCACTGTGTTCTCTTCTCGAACTCACCCGAAAAGAGACCATCACGGTTACGCACACGGTTGGTGTATTTTAATTCGAATCTGGTGTCAAGTTCTCTACAACCGGACATTAAAAATTCACATCTGCCACATAACCGCGGGCACGTCTTTCGAAAGTTTAAACCCTGCAGGGGTGTCCCAACTTAGCCCATTATAAGCTCATGATCCGCGGAGACAATCCTCCATCACGGGACATCCGATCAGACTCGGGATCCCGGTGCACAAGACATTTCAACAATGGTAAAACTAATCCAGCAAAGCCTCTCGGCGTGTCGACACCCTGATAGTAGCCGCGCGTATCTAGTCTCAGGACATGTCCGGATAGGTCAGCCTACGAGTGAAACCAGATCCTCGGGTTGCCCCGTGGTGGCCCTGCGGTCTGCCCGTTTGGGACCAACACCATCAGCGCTGGCCCCCCTGCTATGTAGAAAATCCTCGGGTTCATGACGCCCTATGCAAATTTATTATTTAGTTTAAGTATTATCATGGCAAATGTTAAAACCAATGTTGGGCATTGCTGGAAGAGTTTTATTCAAAGCGAACTGTCAAGAGGGTCCCATACCCCTCACTGTGTTAGGGACGCAAAATCAAGGAACATAACACCGGTATGAGGGAAACTAGGGCGGAAAGAGTGGAACAAAACACCAGGCATAAGGCCGAGCCTTCCACCCTTTACCAAGTATATAGATGCATTAATTAAATAAGAGATATTGTGATATCCCAACATAATCTTGTTCCAACATGGAGCAATCTTCAACTTCACCTGCCTAACAACGCTATAAGAGGGGCTGAGCAAAAGCGGTAACATAGCTAAACAACGGTTTGCTAGGTAGGGTGAAAAGGTTAGAGGCTGACAGGGCAATTTGGGAGGCTTGACAAGCAAGTGATAGGTAGCGCAGCATAGCGATAGAACGAAGCAACTAGCATAGCAATGATAGTAGTGAGATCCAAGGTGACGGTCATCTTGCCTGAAATCCCGCTAGGAAGAAGAACGAGTCCATGAAGAAAACGAAGGGCGAAGACGAACCTAGCGTAGACGAAAGAATCCTCACAATCACAACGAAACAGGAACTATTGAGAAGAAGCACAACCGGAAAGAAGCAAACAACATGGTAGACACACAACACATAAGCATGACATGATGCTCAACCAAGTATGATGCATGACAATACTATATGATGCTACTCATGGCAAGAGATGATGCATACAAGAATAACACACAAAGCAAGTTTAAATGAGGCCGAGAACAACATATAACTAATCCGGTAAGTCCTCATATGCAAATTTCGAAATTGCTCCAGATCTGAACAAACATTAAGTTGAAGTTGTTAAACAGCAAGTTAAATAGCATCATGATGATCTACATGAAATTCTAGTCAAGTTACATATAAAGTTCATTTAGTTCGGAGCTACGGCCTAGAAGATATGAGCAAAACAAGTCAACCATGGCATTGATGCAAAATGCATCCAAACATCAAGCAAACACCTTAAAACAAGGATGCAACATGATAATATGAAACTACATGCAATTCTAAGCAAGTTTCATATAGAGCATGCTCAAGACGGAGCAACGGTGCAACACATACACTCCACTCAAGATATAACAACAATCTGCCCAAAACAGCAAGTAGGCACTTTGCAAACATGAAAACAACATGCTACAGGAATCACATGTCATATGAGCACAAACTTGACATGCACTTCAAGTACATATAACATAATTCAAATATCATTAAGGTTCAGGTTCATAGGAATCAATATTAAACCAAGATGATCAATGCAAAATGCAACTTTATAACACAGGAGTAAATGCATGAACAGGGTTAATATGACGGCAACTTGAGAGCAAGAAAGATACAAGCTACAGCAAGTTTATATAGCAACTAGGGGCATGGAATCGAAGTACACATAACAAAAAGTAAATAACATCATGGCATCATATACATATGGCTCATGGATTAGTGGGAACCAACAAGACAAGATTGAATGTTGAAACAGTTTCAGCAAGTGTAAAACAGCAACATTATGATAGCATGTTTGCAAGCATGGAACAGAGGCATGTGACATCCAAAATTAACAACCATGGCATGGTAACATAGTACTCATAGCATACTACAAAAAAGTAATTGGAGAATCTCCAGAATAGGCATGGATCACTCAATAACAAGCTCACAACAAGGCATCATGAAGTTAACAAAAATCTGGAACATTATATAAGCATGTTCATGGCAATGAAAACATATGTTACAGGACATATATAGGGCATCAAAAGGCATGGCATGATATAGCATAATATATACATCAAAACATGTCAAATAAGCATCTCCAGATTATGTATGGATTAATTGGTAGCATCAAGAAAACATAGCCACATGATATGACAGATTCAGCATTGACAGAACATTAACAACAAGTAGCCCACTTCACAAGCTTGATGCACTCACTACAGGGCATATACAAATACATGGATGGCACCACTATAAAGATGGCATGAAAATGCTCCTAAAATATGTATACATCATGCTCATAGGATGCACACACAAAATGCAACAAAAATGACAAATCAGCAAGTTATAGCAGTTTTCAGCAGTTAATAGCAACATGCACTTTTGCAACAGGGATTAATATGTCAAGATGCACCCTAACATGAATGCAAAGCACACCAACACGAAGAGTATGAAGAGCAGAACATGTGTATATCAAGATCATCACCATAGCATCAACAGGGACAAAGTTGTGACACTCACAAGATGCAAACATAAAGTTAACAACCAGCAGATTACAGCAGTTTATATCAATTAGCAGTTTTGCAACGAAGATTAAGGCATAAATATGAACCCTAACATGCATGCAAACTACTCCATCATGAAGGGCACTCTGGGATGAACATTTTGACATATCATATGCACAAATCGGAGCCACGGACATGGAGATATGGCATGATGAACAAGGCAACAAAATGTTGAAAACTTTGGGACTTGGAGAAAATTCAACCTCGCAGATCTAGGGTTTCCGGGCGCGGATCCCGATGTTCGTCAGAGAACTCGCCGGAGTTGACGAGGAAGACAGCCGGAGCTGCGGGGAGGAGGCCGAGCTCAGGGGCGGCGGATCTAGCCGGATCCCGTCGGATCTGGCACGGTGGAGGCGAGGGTGAGGCCGACGGTGGTGGATGGCGTGGTGGCCGGAGGCGAGGAGGAGGCCGGCGGTGGAGTCCGGACGAGCGGGCAGCGAGGCGGCTGCCGGTGGGGAGGTGCGGCGGTGGCGAACCCTGAGCGGTGGGCGGCGGCGAAGCGAGGCCGGGCGGCGCGGCGGCAAACAGGAGGCGCGGGCTCGCGCGGGCGGATTCCGCGGGGGCGCGAGGTCGTCGGCGGGAGGCACGAGGCAGCAGGGGCGCTGCTCGGGGCGGCTGGGCCCCGATGGGCTCGGTGGGCCCGCCCCGGGCCTGGTGGGGCCGGCGGCGGCGCGCGGTGGCCGGGGCCATGTGGCACGAGGGGAGGCGATCGGGGCGGCAGCGCGGTTTTGTCCGGCGGGAAACGGACATGTCCGGCGGCGGAGGTAGGTGGAGACTAGGGTTTTGCCCGAAAATGGAGGGGGAGGGGACGTTTTTATAGGTAGAGGGAGCTAGAAGAGTCCAAATGAGGTGCGGTTTTCACCCACACGATCGTGATCGAACGGAGGAGAGCATGGAGGGGGTTTAGATAGGCTAGGTGGGTTGTGTGGAGGGGTGTTGGGCTGCAAAAGAAAAGGGGGTTTCGGTTAACTCGGTTAACCGTTGGGGCATCAAACGACCTCCAAATGGAACAAAATTTGATGGCGGTCAACCGGTGATATACCAAGGCCACTCGGCAAATCTCGGCCCATTCCGAGAACGGTTTTCTATGGCTCACGAAACAAGGTCTGAGAGGGGCAATGGGTGCATGTGAGTGTGCCTGTGCTCGGAACGGACAACGGAGCGAACCGGGGAAACCCGAACAGATGCAAGTTTTGAAAAACATGCAGATGAAATGCAGTTGATGACATGGCAAAATGCAACACGCAAGCAAATGACATGTAAACGACGGCGAATAACTGAAAGACACCTGGCGCATTGGATTCGGGGCGTTGCAGTAGTGCTCTGTTTATATAGCTTGAATTACAACATTAGTTACAAATGAATAGATTATGGATAATCAAGAGAGGACTCTAGTCCTTCTATATTCTAGCACTAAGCACTAATTACACAATGTTACTTCATATCCAGGAGGAAAGGGGGTGTTCGCCCTTCGGCCAGAAGAAGGAGAGGCTCAATGAAGACCGGCAGCTGACCATACAACATCGCTCCACTATGGAATCCTTTGTTGGTGAGCTCGAACTCAATCATCAATCTTGAGCTCAGTGCTTCCCCACTCCTCTTCATCCACCACCTTGGTGGCCTCAAGAGAAGGTAGGCGGCAGAGAGACCTCCTACAAGTGGCACGCATGTACATCTCCTTTTGGTCAATCTCTTCAGGAGAGAACATCTCATCCAGTGCACCATCTGGTTGGGATTTATTCCAGCAGAAAAAGAGAGAGAAGCGGGGACAAAACCGAAAAGGCCTAAGCTTCACCATGGAGACAGCTGAGGAATGCCCCGAAGGATTCACCGTTGGGGGTTATCTTAGCCTCTGCCTCTTCGCCACCAGCGTGACCTCAAGGAAGAGGTGAAGAACCACTAGGACAAGATCCAAAACACAACATCACTTTTTTTGTCGGAGAGAGACACACTCACCACTAGGCCTAGGATCCGGACCTCCATCCCACCGAGCGTCGGCTACCATGGCCGCTTGCAACGAGGGGGGGGGGGGATGGGGAAGTACTCAAGGGTGGTTATAGAATGCCAGCCAGAAAGATTTATTGCAACTGAAATTTGTTTTCTTTTTTTAGCATCCGACGCCAACAAAAAATGAATTGTATTCAACAAAGATGATGGGCATCTACAACCACATCGATGGTCATGCCTTTCAGCTTTTTATTTGCTGCGTTTAGCCATTCCTTTCTTTTTCTTCTTTGAACAAGCCACTCGCAAGCAATAAAGCCAACAATGGAATAGGAAGCACTAAATTTGTTTTTTTTTTTTTGCCACGCCTTCTAGGAATGTGATTTCATGACGAATTTTTGCAGGCACTTAGAACTTTTGTCAATGTTTCTCTCAAAAAAAAAATTGGAAATTTTTGAATGTTTTTCGATTTTTTTCGATTTTACTGTTCACGCGGAAGCATATGAGCTCGGGTGCAGATTAGCCGCGTCCGATTTTGCCTTCTTTTTTTGTGCGGGGAGCAGGACTTTGCCTTTGTACGAACTTGACCGACTTGTCCACATCGACTTGTCTAGGAAGGATTGATTTTTTTTTAGTTATAGGAAGGGATGATTTTAGTATTGCGTGGGTGCTTAAAAATATATTCTACTGCATGAGTTGTGCCCTAATGGTATTAAATCTAAGCCGTTCAAATATCACAACTCTAAAGTGCTAAATCCCTACCGTTTATTCAATTTGTTTCTCACTCTGCTGGTCTCCAAGCGATTAAGGCTACAAATTATTCTAAGTGAACGTAAAATATTTGCATAATCATTTTACTCTAGAGTTGTGAAACTTTTTCTTGATGGTTGTATGTGTCACTCTGGCCTTCCTATCAGGCATACATGGTTGAGATATCGTAGGTTCTCCGGGAGTTGAGCGGCTTTTGCATGATGGCTCTACATGGAGTAATTGAGCTCGAGCTCAAATGAGCTCGTTATCCTGGACGTTCGACAGTGCATCTGGATCTGAGCCATCTGTTTATACGGGCGTTGGAGTGGCGCTAGAAAAATGCACACTGTAGATAAATACATTCGCAACAGGGCTGAGGTTGGGCCAGAGTTAACGTTCGGGTCGGCGTCCGTTAGTCCCAGCGGAGGTGGGACGTGGATCAGAATCGCGTGTCCCCGCCTGGTCCATGGCCCTGGAAGTTAGCTTTTCCGTCGGGTGGGGACAGGCAGACAAATTGATTGCAGGATCCAGAGTGTTCTTTGCCCAGAGCGGTGCTCATTTGGAAACAGGGGAGTCTTCGGCGGAGAGAGAAGAGCGCCGGCGGCGATCCACCATGGAGTTTCCGATGCATCCAAGCGGCAGGTACGTAGATCTTTGTTTCCCTGGTGGTTTCGTCGCAAATCTTACCCGTATGGCTTTGGTGGCTGAACGGATTTGATTTTGGCTTGAATCAGATCCAGTGTCCTTGAGGAACTAGGAGAGAGCTTGGTGCAATGGTGCCGGCCGCTGTAGCGCCTGGGCTGAGGGGAGGTGCTACGGTGGAAGAGCAGCAGGTGTAGCAGCCAGGAGCGGTGGATAGCGCGGACGCTCAGATTTTCGCCACCAATGAAGCGCTGGTGTGCAGGAGGGATAATCGCCTGGTTGGACTAAGAGGTTAGTGTTGGATTTGTATTTCAATCAGTAAAATAGGAATTTACATAATAGTTAGAATGAGTGGGTAAATCCTGCCATTAGAACAACTAGTGATGTTGCTGTCAGCAAGCAGAACCGTGTTTACTGAACCCAGGCAGTTCATATGAGAAAATGCTGATTGTCGATTTGAGGGAGTTAATATGTGAATTTGCTATGTTTGCAGTGATATTCAGGGAATCATGCTTACTGCCCATGAGACATTTCATATAAGGAAATGCTGGTTACTGAAATCCAGGCAATTAATATGTGAAGTTTGATGCGTTTGCAGGCTGGGGATTAGGGCTGAGGCACCGAGAAGAACACCCTGCCCAATCGCGTCAGTGTGTTTGAGAAGGCTATTCGGAGTTATGCCGACAATCCAGCCGAGAATGTGATCACACCAGTGCTTGGCACTACTTTCAGACTCTTTAGGTGAGGCTTGTGACTTCTATAATTTGTACTCATGGGCGAAAGGCTTCGGCATCCGATATGAGAAGAGCCGGCTGAATGTCGAGAGGACGAATGCATGCGGGAAATAGTGTTAATTCAGTTAATCTCGGGAAGGGAGTGTGGTGCGGATGGCTTTAGGGAGGGACAGATCCCCACAAGTCTCGGAACTCTCCACGGTGAAGATGAATCCACATGCCCCTGGATGGAACAAGAGGTAAGCCTGATGCTTGTTAGTTCATTCCACCGTAGGACATAGGAGGCGAATTCAGTATGGCAGGCAGGTGGAATGATTTAGCGTAGTAATGGATGTGCAAAAAGAATTTAGGTATGGCCAGGTAGGTGTTGAAAAACCATCATGTGGAATGGAAAGGAAGTTTGTGTGGGCTGTAGTATGGTGAAGCACATGCCAGTTTCTGGGCTGAAAAAATTGTACAGATTTAGATGCAGGCAAGTTCTGGCATTCCTGTAGGTAAGAGCCACAAAATTTTAGTTGCATTGCTAAGGCATGTTTTGATTGATGTATTTGCTGTCAAATTTAGTATGTTCGGCTGTAATGAAGCAAAAAAAAAGCGGTTGTTGCAGATTGAGGACTGGATGAAGCTGTTGCTGCACCTAGTAGAGCCCCGTGTCCACCGCGCGTCGGTGCTTTCGAGAAGGCAGTGCGCGGTTATGCTGAGAACCCTAGTGCTGCCGTATCTTTGAGTATGATTCTCTTTGAATAATCATAGATTTGGTCTAACTGAGGAGTTCCCAGACTACGCACCCCGGTGTAATGCTTATAGATGATGTCTTTGTTATACGCAGTGAATTTAAATAAAAGTAATCATAGGTTTGGTCTAACTGAGGAGTTCCCAGACTACGCACCCGGCAATATGTAATGCTTATAGATGGTGTCTTTGTTATACGCAGTGAATTTAAATAAAAGTATACCATGTGGATTGTCAACTACTCCCTTCGTTTCTAAATAATTGTCTTTCTAGAGATTTCAACAAATGACTACCCGGAGCAAAATGAGTGAATCTACACTCTAAAACATGTCTACATACATCCGTATGTTGTAGTCCATTTGAGATGGCTAGAAAGACAATTATTTGAAAACGGAGGGAGTATATACCCTTAAAGAGGGTTTATATTTTATTCATTTGCATTGTACAATAATCAGCTTTCCAAACAGAAAAAAGGCATTACATCTTAAAACTTTGTTGCATATAAGAAGTAACATATAGAAGCAAACTGGAAATGATACATTTATTCTCACCCTATGTGATGCATCTTGCACAAGAGATGTACGCATTGACAATTTACTAATAAGATTAAACGCCGCAGTTAATATATATTTACAAAGAAAGATGTACACATTGCTATCTCATACCAAGACCGGGCATGTTACAACCATTGCCATCTTATACCATTCTAGTGCGGTCGCCAGCGAGATTGATACTGGTGATGATATGATTTAAAGCTCGTGCAAATTCTTGCACATGACTTGGTTGTGGTTTAGCAATTAATCGGCATATACTATGCTAACCAAATGTAGCACTTAGTTTAGAAAGCAACATAGCATGTGAATATTTCAGTACAGGGTGTTCAGTAAAACAAGAATCTGCATGACGACGGTCTACTCAAGATAACATGTCAGATTATAATTCAATATACCACCACTTAATCACTGAATATGCCAGCTTTACTGTATTATACATGGGCAACCTTTCTGAAGTCCCTCTGCCATATTTTAGGCAGGATCTCAAGAACATACATTCATTTTGCATGAGGCCTAGGATTATGTAAGGTGGAGGTGTCGGACAGTAGATAGAGGAGCACAGTTGATTCTTCTCATCAATGTTCTGGCATGTGAGCAATTTGAGAAGATACCTAGGCGACCTCTCTACAACGCTAGCCAATGTGACATGGCTAATGGAGAGTGGAGTGAAGGTGAGTAACAACCAAGGCAGAGCTGCAAAACAATTCTGAACTTAGGCTACGACGCTACGTTACAAAAGTGTGAACCAAACACCTTATAAGGATTCATTATTACCACCTCTATAATCCATGTGCTTCATAAGAAACAAAATTTTGTTCCAGACCTCATGTAGCAGCATAGTAGGATCAGCAGTTAGTGCATAATTGAAAGAAATTACACTCCAAATTAGTAATCGTCCTATTAGTGAAAAATCACTAATTTTCACAATACATTGTTCCTCCTCAAACTATATACTACAATAGTTTTCAGTAGGCTAATTCAGAACTATTTCTCAATGGATGCACATGACATGTTACTTCTTTATCTTGTTGTCTTGAACGAATGGGAGATAATGAGCTCAAGGATAAGGATGCACATGACATGTTACTTCTCGATACCTACACTGAAACAATATCCATCATGCCTTTCTATTCCAAAAAAATGGTTAACCATGTGAGAGGTAGAAGTGCATATATATGAGCATGTCTTCACATATGAACATTGGAAATTAATGGGTAGTGAGGAAGTTAACATTGAAATGCATAATGAATGAACGAAAATCCATCTATCTAAACATCATTTAAAGAACTGAAGTATATGAAATTTTAGGGGGCAATAGACCTCACAGTCACGCTGCAAACTTACACTATATAGCCAATCTATTGTCGAGAGAGGCATTTTGGAGGCCGAGCTCCATAGAGGCCTTTATTTTTGAAAAATTCAAATTCAAACTTTTATGGTTCAAAAAATTCTGAAAAGAAATATGCATGCATGTAAGCATGTAACCCACATGTGTGTAAAAATTTATGATGAAATACCTTGAGTTGTGACCTGTACAAAAAAGACAAATTGATGGCCTGGGAGGATGAATAGTATCGTGTGTTAAACAGCCCCAGATTTGTTTTTTTGCACAACCCTCATTTCAATGTATTCCGAACTGAAAATTTACACACATGTGTGTTATGCCTTCATGTATATCTGTATTTATTTTCAGAATTTTCTGAAATGTAAAAATATGAATTTTGATGAAATTTCAAATTTGAATTTGGAGGCCTCACTGGAGGCCGAGCTCTAAATGGGATTTCTGATCTATTGTCTCATCAATATAATTTAAAAGAAAAATCAAGTGACGTGTTTCTCAATTATACTAAATAAAATGGTCGAACTATGTAGCAGGATGTCCTGACCAACCACAAAAAGTATCTGCTAACTATCGCACGATGCCCTTAACGCTATAAGAAAGTGTAGAACAGAAAAGAGGAACTAAACTGACTTATGAGTTCTTGTCCATAAATGTGGCAGTTAAGAATAAGCATGACAGAGACGTCTTACCATACATAGAGCAAAGAAACAAAATTAAGTCGGATCAATTATTTGGTTCATGTTCATTGCCTTCTTAGTGCAGCCATGATGAACCAATACTCATGGTTACGGACAAGAAAAATATCCCACATTATCCAATTTGAGGTTAAAAAATTATCTCAAATAATTAGTCGCTCTGCATTCTTCTGCTACACACATCAACCATTCAGGTCCTACATTCAAAAATCACAAGAGTTACCTGGAAAATTGTCTATCATCTCCTAGTATTTAGTTATCCCGGTTTTGAAATCCCAACTGAGTACTTGATGGGTGTTTGCATCATGGAAATTTAAACAGCTTGCCTTATACTAACCTCCCTGGCCTGCAATTAGTTTTTGTCCCCATGCTCATGCCTGCTGTATCACATGGAAGGGGGTCAGTGCCTGGTACTCAGGTCCATGAACCATCAGACGATCAACAGTAATCTAAAATCGATTGATCAATACATAAGCACCTGCAAGGATAACCACCTACGACCATACTGTTTCCTTGTACACAGCCTGCAGCAGAACATATACTGTCAATCAGGAAGCACAACCAAAAATAGAGAACCAAATAGCCTATAACAATCTAATAGCTGGGCTGGATGTGTAACCAAATACCACAACGGCAAAATAGCTTTCGTTAGCGCGATACAAGAGCACAGGCATATCATAGAAACTCTAGAAATTTGAACAAATTGCTTCCGACCCATCCAGTAATGGGTGTGGCTCCCTATTTAGTTTACTCCAATACTTCAATAACATCTGATTTTTAAGTCTGCTCAACAGATGGGACATCTGATTGTTTTGGAGTACAGGGTACTGGACAAAACAAAGGGAAAACCAGAAGATGTTCGTCCGTTAAAAAAAACTCATAATTTTCTGAATATTTTGATATTTTCTGGATTTAACTGTTCATGGCAGGAACATGTGGTCTCGGTCCAGACCGGAACTTTGTGAGCTAATAAGTTACTTTACTTCCTGAACTTAAATACAGTCTACATAATGTACCCAATGTACAAAGCTTATATTTCATCAAACCAGAAACCTTGAAAGAATGATACACATGCATCTAGTTGTCCCTAACGAATTTAAAGTAGATACGTGTATTTGCAATGTGCATTGGTACTTCAAAACAATCATCTTGCATCTATTTTTTACCTGAGAGCTTCTCACAAAGGCAACCAACATCCATTACTAAAACATTATTTACGCATCTTCTATCGTATTAGCAGTCACCCAAGATCTCATACACTGGAAGAGAAAATCAAGGGATAAATTAGGGGCAAGGTTGAAACATCAGCACCAAATGATCGCTGACAGCATGTCACCAAGGATTGAGAATTTTTTGGCGACAAATGGAACTCCCTCTAGCGAAATAGAAACCATCTCCATAATGGAAGGGGGCATCCTCCACAGCTTCATGGTCGCACGGGAACGGCAGGGACGCGTCCTGCACATGTGCCAGAGCTGCTAGGCGACCTGCGAGACAACATCGAGATGCTCGCGAG
Organism: Triticum aestivum; assembly: GCF_018294505.1. NCBI lineage: Eukaryota > Viridiplantae > Streptophyta > Magnoliopsida > Poales > Poaceae > Triticum > Triticum aestivum. The sequence continues at coordinate 340,241,223 of NC_057813.1, forward strand.
AGGGGATGATTCACAAAGATCTGCAGAATTTGTATGTAACTAAAAATATACAATCAGACCATAGGTGAAGACTTACGCTGGTGGTTCCTGGAAAAACAGCAGCAAGCTCGAGCGGTCAGGCGGGCCACATCTCCGTATTCTCGAGGCCTCCTCGTCCTTAAAGTCAGCACCAACCCCGTGGGCGCTTGCCATAGTTCCCATCGACAGTAACCAGGGTGGCCTGCACACGAGAGGTTGTCGAACATCAAGCGCCGTTTTGGAGGTCTCGGCGGCCAAACTCGCTCCACGCTGGTCCGGTATCTAGACTTGGCTCGGTTGAGGCAATTGGCCGAACACCTTATAGGTGAGCATCGGTGTAGAGTAGACGACGAACCTAGTTAGTGAGGTCGTTGGAGGAGGCCGTACGGGGACGGGGAGAGCGCTGGAAGAGGTCGGAGGTGAGAGGCGACGTTGGGGCATCGAGAAGCCGAGGAGCGGGACGAAAACCGGATGAGGCCATCGGTGGAGGCCGTGCGGGGAGCACGCAAGCCGCCGGTGGTGGGGGAGGGGGGGGCGGGGGGGTAGGCGTGGGTGCAGGGGACGTCGGGGGGTAGCGGTGGTGGATGCCGAGAACGTGGTGCGACGACGGATTGCGACGGCGGTGGAGCAGCGGTTGAGTGTTCTGCGGCGGTGGCGGTGCAGCCTTTATATAGGTACGTCAAGCGGTGCCTTTTTCTGGAGGGAGCGATTAGAGCGGTGGCTCTGGAAACAACGAATCAAGCGGCAACCGACTCAGCCCGACAAAGGAGTATATCTGGTCAATAGGGCAATCCAATCCACAATCGCTGGATACACTTCAAAATGTACACCGCAATTTCCCCCAGTAATTAACGTGGCGGCCGCCCATTGGTCGATTTTTGACTGATAGAAAAAAGTCAAAAAAAAACAGTAAAAAAGAATCCTAGCTTGATTTAGTATATGTAGAATTTTCTGAGGGCAAACATGGTGTGTTAAACTTGCATTCGGTTTGTAGGATTTCGTCAAAGAAGTTCCAGTGGAAAAGAATGGTGCAAACAGCAGCTAGCATCTTCTAAAAAAAGACATATATGGTCCAAACGCACTATATAATGCCCCTAAGAGTAAATTTTGAAAAAAAAACAGATTTTTTTTCTTTTATGACAAACACTGCTGTTTTTCTGCATGCAAATTGTCATGATGAAATCACATTCATGTAGATCTAGGCTAAAATAACCGATACTCCAAAAAGACTTGTTCTGAAATGTTGATTTTGTTATTTTGGACACAAGAAGATAATTCAGCATAGTTTGCTAGATTTTTTTTATTTTACTGTCCACGAGAGTTTTGAGCTGAGTGTAGATACTCCAGGTCTGGTCAAAAGGGCAACTTGCTCCTAATTCAAACCGTCAATACTTCCACCAAAAATTTACGAAAAACAACGGTCATAGTTTGACCAGTGCATTTTGGGTATAAATCAGAGAATAATACTGGTTGACCTCCACGAATTATGCCAACAAGGGTAACACTGAACAGCATATCATGCAAACAAGTACCAGGTATCAAAGCCATCCGCTGGTCTCTTTTTCCAGCCCCAAAACAAAATTTAGAACAAGTTCCCGATGATAACATTCACTAGCTGCAGAATGAAACAAAATATCTTATCACTTCTTTTCTTCCTTCTCTGCCTCGGCGGCTTTCTTCATGCGGGCACCGAGCTGGCACTGGTTCATCCTCTCGACACGGAGCTTGCCGTAGGCCTTGAACGCCTTCATCTCCTCGGTGACCTTCATGAGCTCAACCGAGCGCTTCTCACCACGAGTAATAGGCATGTAGTCACCCTGGACCTGGGTGGCTGTGGCAAGTTCCTCAGGGGTAGAATCACCAGCCTAAGACAAGAGCATAATGGTCATGAACAGAAGAATACATAACAAAACATAAAATGGTGTACACAAACAATAAACTCCAGTCATACCTTAACCTTGCGAGCACGCCTTGGGAAGATAACCAGCTTGGCCTTGTAAGTCTTGAGTCTCTGAATGTTAGACTGCATACCCTCAAGTGACCGGTTTTTACGGCGGTGGTCCACAGAAATGCCAATAGTAGGAGCTAGCTTCTTCGGAATGCCCGCTGACTGCAAGTTACAGCATAAATGAACATTAGCAGAAAGATACAGTACGATACATGATACATGAGAAATGACAGCAGCATCTGGATAGAATAATCGGATTGCAAGGAGGATACACTAAAGGCACGGCAAGCTAGCATATGAGTCTGCATGCCAGACATCAGGTCATCACTTATAGGAAGGGAAGAACAATAAACTATTGCTAATATAAGTACTTACTAATAACAAAAAACAAATGCCGAATATGAGAACAATTTACCAGAAACATGCATGACAGCAACTGATGCGGAAACGAAACCACACATATTGAACAAGGGGTATATTAATTTTCTCCCACATTTAATTAAGAAAAAGGAAAACCAGAGAAAGAGACATGATTTAAAGGATTTTTACAGTATAGAAGAAACAAGTCACCTTCAGCTCCTCAAGGGTAAAGCCTCTCCCAGCCCTTGCCTTCATGTTGTACTTCCGTGTCTGGCATTGCACGATGGGACGAAGAGGACCAGATGTTGGGCGAGGGAAGATCTTCACAGCCTTCTTTTGACGAGCTGAACAAATACAAATTGTACGATGGTTATTCAAAATTAGTCAAGCAGCAAAAACAAGCCCCCAAAAAGTTGGTAGCTGGCTAGTGATGCTGAGCAGCCTCACAGGCATATCATTTTTTTTTTCGAAACGGAATCACAGGCATATCATCACATGTTAAAGATCAAGTGTGTGCATATGAAGACATGCTGAGTCAGATCACTCCATGCATGGCATCAGAGGTACACGAAAATTCAAAATAAATCAATCCAGAAATGATATTGAACAGACATGTCTAACAGTTGTCATGCGTTTGTGTACAGAAGTGAAGATAGGTTTGCTGGAAACAATTGATTGACCTGGCAAGGAATACTGCCTGGAGATAATTGAGGTGCCTAAATAAGCAAGAATGCTTTCAACAGAACACTCAGCACAGGTATAACTTTCAGGGACAACATTCGTTTCTATTAGATTACAAACCAGTATGCACTGTTAAATGTGTATACAAATGATAGTGATGAAGGACAGAGAGCCAATGTGATCACGCAATATGGGATAAAATCAACCACATATAGCTCTGTCTATCACTCTAGCAGGGATAATAAATTAACTAACGAGAATTTAAGCACTTAATATCACTGCAATTACCATCGCGTGATGCATGACATGTACAGTTACAAGTGTGTGACTGATAAACACGCAACAATGTAAGAGCAGGGTTGCTCACCAATGCGGCGCCTCTGCTTGCGGGCAGGCTGGTTGAACCAGGTCTTGACATAGTTCTGCCAATGCTTCTTGAAGTGTCCGTTAGGGATAACATTGTTATGCTTCACCATTTCGACCCCTTCTTACCTGCACACGATCCACCACACCAACGTAAGCACGCGAGCTAAACGATCCCAACAAGTTGTCACCTCTCCAAACTACTGAGCAACACGGCATGAGTGCGCAAGCTAACAAGCAAGATCATGAACGCGTGGCGGATCATAAACTAACACTACGCATCCGTGAGGAAATCAGGAACCTACTGCTACCGCGCGAAGAACCAGAGCGACATGGAATCCGGGGCAGATCTATTCACCCGAATACAGGAGATGATTTCCACCGGACGGGGAAGGTGAGATGACGTGAGCGACAGAGGGAACGGAACGAACCTGCACTGCGGCGGAGGGGAGGGGGAGGACGAAGAGGATGCGGCGGCAGGGGAGCGGGGGTTTAGGCTAGGGTTGGGAGTTTATAAGCGATCCCTAGCTTGGACGGCCGAGATCTTTCGATCATCCGAGCTGTTGCGCCAAGTGGGCCGAGGGATACAGCCCAGTGAGAGAGCCACCGGGAGGCGGGACATTCCTATGCGCCGCTTACTGCAGCAAACTGTCGATGCTTCGCAAAGGGAGTAGCTGAGCTGGGCTGGCCCATTTAGATAGTGCAACGTGAAAAATGAACAATAAAAATGGTCCTTTGTTGAACCCGCGACCAGCAGAACACACGACCGCGCATCTAGCCAATGCGCCAGGCTAAGAGCATCTCCAGCCGCGCCCCCAGCAAAGCCCCACTAGTGATTTTTCGGCCGCCGGCGCCAAAAAATCGGCTCAGTCGCGCCCCCAGGGGCCCATTTTTCGCCGGCTCGGGTCGAAATTGGCGCCGGCGGACCCAACCCGAACCCGGCATGCTGGGTGTCGCTCGGGGGCGCCGGGCGAATCTTTTATGGCGCGAAAGCACAGTGGGCCAGCCACGTCAGCGGCTCGGCTCCCCTCTCGCCGCTTCGTCGTCCTCATCGCCTCATTTCCCGCGGCGAATCAATGCCAAAGCTGCGCGCGCTACCACGCCGGTCAGCCTCCATTGATGCCTCACGGGCGGCGCAGTGAAGTCCGGGCGGCACAGTGAAGTCCGGGCGACGCGCGTCCCCTCAGCCGCCACGTCTCCCGCCACGCGTAACGCGCCGGCCAGCCTACCGCGTGGCGCTTCCGCCTATATAAGCCGAGGACCAGCGCGCCGGAGATACGCATGCACACTACACCGCTGACGCGCCCACTTCTCTGTTTTCCTCCTCTCGCCGTCTCCAGCTCAGAAGGATGGTCGAGCGCTTCCCAGGCGACGCCGCGGCGGCGAATGGTTTAGGCCGCTGCCATCTGCACGAGGACGAAGCTCGCCTCCTCTTCGAGGCCGAGTACCCGGCCCCGCCGGACATGCGGGTGCCCGGGTCGTGGAGGATCAGCACCGGCGGCGTGCCGGTGCCACCACCACCCACCGGGGCGGCGTGGCGTGCGGAGATCGCACGCATCCGTGCATCCCTGCCGCGGGCGGTGAGGGAAGGCCCGCGGTACACCCCCGACAACCCGCTCTGGGAGTCCTACTTCCGCCGCCGACGCCGAGCAGCTCGACGCGACGAACGGCGTCGTGCCCTCCGGCAGGCTCAACTCCGAGGGCCGGCGCCGGTGGTGGGGCATACCCGGCCGCATGTTGGAGGCCGTCCTCGAGTACATCGAGGGCGGTAACACGTCGCGCCTCGAGTACCCCGCTCCCCCGACCTTCTCACGCCGCCGTGGGAGCTCCTGGACGCCGAGGCGCATGGAGCGGCCCGGCGCATGCTCCTCCTCGTCCGGCCGCTCGTCGGGCTCTCCCTGCCTCCGTCCTGTCAAGCCGGAGCCCAGGACACGCAGGTCAGCGCGCGCACCCGCAACTCCTCCAGCGTCCGCATCGGCGACTCCAACCCCTCGTCCGGCCGCTTCATCCTCGTCGAGCCCAAGCCGGAGCCCAGCCTCCCCCCGGAGTACGAGGAGATAGCCCGGCGCGGCTTCTCCGACGAGGACGCCCTGAAGTGGGCGCGGGACGACTACCTCCGCGACGAGATGGTCCGGCAGCGCCGGGCCCTGGAGGATATTGAAGCCCGCAAGCACGGGCGCGAGGACGAGCACGGCGTCGTCATCCTCGACAGCAACGACGAGGAGGACGCCCCCGAACCGTCCAACCCGCCGCGCCAACCAGGGGAGGGATGCAGCAGGGACGACGACGGCGATGACGACGACGATGACGGCGGCGGCGACTACACGCGGTTCTACAGCCTACTCGGCATGTAGAACGGCGAGGAGCGGCGAGGCGGACGGCGAGGAGCGGCGATGGAGACGGCGAGTGGCGGCCCCTAGTAGTTTTTTTTTTTGTAAAATATGTTTAAGTTCGAACGAACTCGCCGAAGTTTGCAGCGAATTTACGCCGTTTTTGTGCCGTGTTTACATTTTTCAAAAAAACATGAGCGCCGCGACTAGGGGGCATCATGCCCCCAGCGCGCAGGTTAGCGCCGGTGCGCCCCCAGGGGACGATTTTTAGCCCCTTTTGAGGGACCAACGGCTGAAGATGCTCTAACTCTAGTGATAAATTAGCAACGTGATATATAAAGAACGAACTGCTACGCAAAAACTAAAAGAACAGCCCGTAAAACATTCGCAAAAACATGTGTGTGGGGATTGAGCACACGACCTCAACCTAGTGAACCGTGTCTCTAGCCACTCTGTTCATTTATTTGCTTGTCTAAACATGCTAGCTTAGTTAATATAAACTATACGTGGAAAAAGAAAATGAAGTTCTTTCGAAATTTCAAACGTGGTTTCTTTTCCATTAAAGTATATATATATTTAGAAAGCCGAAACATTTTTGAATTTCCCAAAACATTTTGAACGTACGATTACGCAAACAAAATTTCTGCAAACGAACAAATTTTGAATTTCCCAAACATTTTTTGAATTTGTGATATTTCTTTAAAGTCGAACATGTTTTGAATCTTGAGAAAAAAATTAAAAAGGAGAACAAATTTGAAAGCACAAACAATTTTTTAAAGCACAAAATACTTTTTGAATCTTGAGAACAAATTTTGAAATGGAGAACAAATTTGGAAGCGCGAATAATTTTTTAAAGCACGAACATTTTTTGAATCTTGAGAACAAATTTTGAAATATAGAACCATTTTGAAAAATCCCGAACAAATTTGGAAGCGCGAACAATTTTTTAAAGCACGAACATTTCTTGAATCTTGAGAACAAATTTTCAAATAGAGAACAATTTTGAAAAATCCCAAACAAATTTGGAAGTGTGAACAATTTTTCAAAATTATGAACAACTTTTTCAAAATGCGAACATTTTTTCTAAAAACAGGAACAAAATTGCTAAAACGCTGACATTTTGAATTTATGAATATTTTATGAAATTCTTGCAGATATTTTTTCAATTTGTGAACAAATTACGAAAACTTGGACTTTTTGAATTTGTGAATAAATTTTAAAAACTGGAACATTTTTTGTAAAAAGTGAACATTTTTTAATAAAATGAACAATTACTTCAAAACACGACCATTTTATAAATTTACGAACAAATTTTGGAAACATGAACATTTTCTGAATTTGTGAACAATTTTTGAAAACAGAAACAATTTCGGAAATTTGTAAACATTTTTTGAATTTTGAAAAAAAATTAGAAATGCCAACATTTTCACAAATTGTAATATTTTATGAATTTATATACATTTTGGAAATTAACTGAACAAAATTTAAAATACTAATTTTTTGGAATTTCTGAACAAAATTTGAAAATAGGAACAAATTCTGGAAAAATAAACAAATTTTAAGAAATACAAACATTTTAAATTGCATAAAATTTGTTGAGAAAAAAATTAACTTGAAAAGGAAAATGAAATAAAATGAAAAGGAAATAAAAGAAAAAAAGATAGAAAAGGGAAAAAGAAAAAGGACATGAAAAGGAAAAAGTAGAAAAATAAAAAATAAAAATAAAAAGGAGAAATTGAAAAATCGGTTTAGGAACCTTCCAGAAGGTTCACAAAACCGGTAGGAAACCTCTAGAAGGTTCCCAAAACCGGAAACTAGAAACTATACGTACCGTACACATGGGCTGGCCCAAGTCGCTCGCTAGGTCGTCTCGTTTGTGCGATCCCCCGTCAGTTTGACGCAAAGTGCGTCCTATTGGATTTTCCACCAGAGGCCTCCTTTCATCCTTTGCCTCCACCGAAAAAAATAAAGTACCTCTTTTGTGGGCGCGACTATACCTCGCATGACCCACAGTGAAAACAACTGAAATCAATAGTTGAGGAGTAATCCTGCAAAGATCAGCCGGGAGTACTCCACGCATGACAAGCGTCGCGTTCTGGCCACTCGGTAGACTTTCCCGGGTTGCTCCGCACGTGACACTTGTCATGTGGAGGAGCTTTCTCATGTTTTTTGGTTTCTGGTTTTCGTTTCCTGGTTTTCCCTTTTTCACGTTAGTCCTTAAACATTTAAGGTTTTCTATTATAATTTTGATATGTTTCTCTCTTGTGGTGCCATCCCCGACGCCTTGGCCTTGGCCTTTTTGCTCTATTTCCTTTTTGTCCTTCGTCGTTGTCCTCGCCCCCGTCGCCGTCCCCGCCGCTACCGCCTGGCTATGGCGGCCCTTGATTGCCGACGGTAATTGTGTTCTTCGTTGATTCCCTGGTTTTTGTTTGTTTTCCTTTATTTTTTCCATTATATTTCTGGGCAATGGAGATTTATGGGGTGATTATGGGCGAAGGCTTCCAACGCTATCAAATGTCAACTTTCAACTCGGTTCTGCAATCAGTTCTTAGTAATCATTGTGTTCTTTGCATGTATGGCTTGCCCTTTTTGCTGTATGCCAAGTGGCCCTTGTTCCTCTTTTGATTCTTCTGCAGATGTGTTCGCTGTGGTGCTGGATCGGCGCTGTTCGAGGCGTGTTGTAAGATTAACATTTTTATTTGTTCATTTTTTGGTGTTAAAAATTGTGCTGGCGCACATGGTTATTTATTTTAGTGTTGGTGGTGGTGTTTTCAATGGAAGGTATTTTATGTCTTGTTTATTTGAGTATGATGGTTGTTTTGATTCTTTTTGTGGTATGCTCCTTGCAGTGTTAGAGCTCATCTTGCTCAGTACATTGAGTAGTAAAGGGCTTTATCCATTGGGAGGGGTGACAAAGATACCGAGTTTGCTCTTAACACTAGTGAGAGTGCATTATATGATGTTCTATTTAGTCATGGTCGGATGAGCAGCAAATTCCATGGTCCTTCTTGGTAGGGACTGATGACTGATTATGGTCTCGGTCATCATGACATAATGGTTGTTAGGCTTGAGCACTATGGAACGTTGATTGGTGTTGATTTTTATCGAGGTGGAGATATGTTATTCCCTTTACCCTTTGTTGGTAAGGTTTATTTTTAAAGAAACTCTTACCTTGTTTCTCCTGACATGTTTTGTTGTTCCCTTAAACCTATTAAATTTGTTTTTTAGCACTCGAGGGTCTGAGTGAATATGAGAGGGAACATGCTGGCACTTGTTTTTATACTCGTGGTGTCAACCTGAATTATTAGCAATCGTATTTCGCGGCAACTCTTTGATGACAACTACTCTGATGTCCTCTCATACATTGGATTAATTCCATGAATGTTAATGGTCATCATATGGTTAGATTTTTTCCTTTGTTTTTTATTTTTCGATTTATTTATTATTTATTATTTTCTCTTTTATAGCCTTTTAATTTTGTTAATTCTAATAATTTAGTGTTTTTGTTAGGTTATTCCGAGCATGGTTGTGAGGAGTTTGAAGAAATTTGTGTTAGTTTCTAGGTCAGGCTTTTTAACTCTTGAAGTTACTTTGGATTATCATGATGATGATATACTCCCTCCGTCTGAAAATACTTGTCGGAGGAATGGATGTATCTAGACGTATTTTAGTTCTAGGTACATCCATTTTTATGCATTTCTCCGACAACTATTTCAGGACAGAGGGAGTATATGTGAGCACTCCTTGTTCGTACTTCATTGGCTTGGGTGGTAGAATGGTGTTCAAGAAGGAAGGCTTCGGTGATTTTCTTCAAGCATATGGAAGTAAATAGCTTGGTGCCTATAACCTTGAAAGAGCGTGATTGGAATCTTGTTGTTATCTTCAGCCTTCTGCCGCAGTGATGTTACTTATAGACTGTGAAGTGGAACAATTATGTAGCTTATAGTGGTATCCAAACGTTATTTAAAATATATGGTAGAATATAATGTTATTCAGATATATAAAACTAATATGAACCCAATTATTCATCGTTGTTCTACAGATGTAGAAGAGGCACGGCTATGCATCCGTGTTTTAAATATTTTTGGGACAAATATCAATCTATGAGAGGCACAATTATACATAAATCAGAGGCATGTGTGTGCCTTTGTGTTGCCCATGATTCCTCCTGACATGGACACTCGGAGAGACACAGTCGTGCAGCTAGTGGAGACACGATTATGCATAAATCAGTGGTACAGTCGTGTTTGTTTGTTTCAACGGAGAAGCAGGGTCATGAAGATACTAGAAGCACAATTATTCATAAAGTAGAGGCATAGACGTACTTTTGTGTTCGAATTGTATACAGTGACATGTACACTCAGAGAGGCATGACTATTAAGGTACTGGAGGCACGATCGTGCATTTGTGTTTGAAATGTATAAGCCCATGGAGCCCATCCACGCACGTGCCCCTGTGTTTTAAATGTTTTCCGGTTACACATTCACTTAGCAAGCCATAGCCTTAAAGCTATGTGAGGCACGCTTCCATACGCAGATAGGCACGGACGTTGCCTTTGTCTTTCAAATGTCTCCAAAGCACATGTATTACTGGGGAGGCACGCCCTTGACTTTAGGAGAGGCATGATGCCATATTGAGAAAAGGCACGGTTGTTTGTCTATGTTTGTAGTGTTTTCAATCGCACGTTCACATGGCGTGAGGCACGGGAATGTCGCTATGAGATGCATGGTTTTATCGGAAGTAGAGGCACGACCGTGCGTCTATGTTCCAAAAATATTTGTGCTAAGATGTTTACTGAGAGAGGCATGACCGTGGAGCTACTCGAGGCATGGTTGTATATGCAACAATGTCATGGGCGTGCCTCTTTGTTCCAAATGTTTGTGCTAACACGTTTAGCCAATGAGGCACGATGGTCAAGCTAGTCGTGGCGCTGTATTATATTAAGTATAGACACATTTACTCATAGAGGCATGTTCGTGGACCTAGTCTAGGCATTGTTGTACATGGAGGAGAGTGACGATTGTGGGTCTCTGTTCTAAATAAATTACCATTAAGAAGTGTCATGGTCGTGCCTTTGCATTTCAAATGTTGTTACTGTGTTTGAAATGTTTTGCAGTTACACATTCACTCGGAGAGGCACAACTTTACAGCTATGAGAGGCGCGCTTGCATATGAAAAAGATGCACGGTTGTGTCTTTGTCATTCAAAATTTATTCAAGTGCCATATATTTGTCGGGAGGTATGGTTGTAACTCTAGGAGAGGCATGGCTCCATATGGAACAGAGGTCGTGCATTTGTGTTTCGAATATTTCCAATCACATGTTCACTCAACGAGATGCACGGTCGTGACTCTAGACAAGTCATGTTACATCATGGAGCAGACACATATTTCAGCAAAGACTGCGATATCCTTGAGATGACAGAGCTCACAATTCAAACATGGACCATGTTTGGGGATTATCTAGGATAGGATTTTTTAGAAAGAGATTGAAGAATTTCAAGAACAGACGTGATTATAGTTTTTGGACCAAAAATGTATGCCCACTTGGTTGAATTTTGATTCAGAATTGAGAAAACTTGAAGGATCATATTGCTAGGCTCAAGTGCATTATCCGCAAGTTGGAGGGTTGGTAGTTTTCTAAATGTATGCCCCGAACGCAGCCGCGGTGCTATGCAAGAAGCTTAAAACACTTCGATATGACCTCAAGCAGTGGAGCAGGAAAAACTCTAAGCTTTCGATGCTCATTGATAATTGCAACAAGACCCTCCTGGAGATTGACGGCTTAGAGGAGAAAAGAAGACTGTCTGTTCCTGAAACCAACTTCAGATTGATCCTGAGACAGCATCTCCTCCATTTATTGGACTGCAAGAAAGCTTATTGGAAGAAGCGTTGCACGGTCAGATACTTCAAGTATGGGGACAGCAACACAAAATTCTTTCACAGAGTGGCCACAGAGCGGTACCGTAGAAATAGCATTGCATCTCTCAGACTGCCCGATGACTCGATCATACATGATCACGCAGGCAAGGAGGCTGTGCTTTTTCAGGCGTTCAAGGAAAGACTTGGATGCTCCAACCAGACTAACATGAAATTTGACTTGTCTCGAATCATTAAAAGGGTAGAGGGACTCCAATCTCTATCTGCTCCTTTCACCCATAAAGAAATTGATGAGGTGATCAAGGAGATGCCGGCCGATCGTGCCCCGGGCCCAGATGGTTTCAGTGGCAACTTCATCAAGTCCTGCTGGCACATCATTAAGGGGGATTTATACCGATTATGTTTCGAGTTTCATGCAGGTACTCTGAACCTGGAGAGCCTGAACACAGGGTTTATAACTCTTATCCCTAAAACCCAATCGCCAGAAACTGCCAACGACTATCGACCAATGTAGCGACCCGACGCGAATGGGTCAAGTCTCTGTGCTTACGTGTCATCCCTGGATCGGTATGCTGACACACACAGTACTCGAGGATTTATAATAGAGGTAAATCACATGTATAAAATAACATAAAAACTATTACCTCAATCCAAAATAGCGGAAGCAACAAGGTTGTGGATTCCCATCAACACCAACGACAAAGTTGAGTATAGGAAATCGTAACCCTAACGTATCACTTACTCATCGTAAGATCCTGCAACATGAGACGTTGCAGCCACAGAGGGTCAGTACATTGAATGTACTGGCAAATTCACACCATAGAGCAATGATGAATAAAGTTTATCACTACATGCATATATGGCTGGTGGAGGCTCTATGGTTATAATGTTTTTGCGAAAAGCCAATTTTTCCCTACTGCAAAGGAATATATTTTATTTAACTACAAAGTTGGTTGATAAAATGTTGAGAAGGTAAACCCCCTCTCAACCCCAATTAAAAGTAATCATTAACCCAATAAATTAATTTAAGTAATATGATGAGATACTTAAGATACTCCAAGTACTAGATACTCAAACTGTCCATAATCGGGGACACGGCTAACCATGATTAGTTTGTACACTCTGCAGAGGTTTGCGCACTTTTCCCCACAAGACTCGATCGCCTCCGTTGGATTTCTCGCACTACATGGTGTTTGAGAAACGGATGACCGAGACACAGTCTTTCAGAAACATTAACTCTCTACTCCGGGTAGACCATACCAAACCTACAAAACCCACTACCTGCTGATCTACCTCTTCAAGAGCTTCACGTAACTTACTCAACTATGCTAGAGCCCATAATAGCTTGTGGCTGCACACGGAAGTTTCTAGCATGAATAATCTCAGTTCCCTTTGAGCCTGGGTGGCGGTCCATAGGAAAATCACACGGTAACCTTGGGATTTCCAAAAAAAATAGGCAATCACTGGATACCCCAGGTGCCTCAATCCACCCAGATGTGTATTAAAGTTGCCACCTTAAGTAAACCATTAATTTAACAATCTCACATCTGTCATGGAAATCACTCAAACCCAATCCACGTCTACGAGCATAGCATGGCAAAATAAGCAACGCGTAGAAGTAACTCCCAAGGGTTTGATAATAAACAGGGCAATAGGTTCTACCTCAGCAACTACTTCCCAAAACCCACATATTAAAGGCATCCTAGTCGTGCAATGTTTGAGGATTGAAACTAATGCATAAAAACTGGGTATGAAAAGAGTATGATCAATAGTGTGAACTTGCCTGCAATGTTGATGAAGATGATTCTCACTCATAACTCTTGATAGTTCTACTCGTCACACTCCATTCAATCTATCGTAGTCAAGCAATAGTAACCACACATAAGCAATCACTCAGAAGATCGGGAAGAACGAAGAAGACAGTTCGGAAAAACATCAAAACCAAGCAAATAACTCTTGCAACATAAAACAATTTCTAACAGTACCAAAATCATGTGAATTTGGCCTAATCAGAAAGTTTAGGTCAAGAGCTTCGATTTGCAAAAAGAATCAACTAAATCGGAGTTACGAAACTCAAGTTATGATCAAAGAAAGTTCAAATTCAAATCTGATCTAATTCAAATTTTAAACTTTCAAAAACATGTTTGAGTTGGATTACTGGATAGAGGAAATCATAACGAAGAAGTGGGTGTTGGTTTCATCTAATTTGGATGAACGATTGAAAAGTAGTGGTTGTTTGAAAAACAGGGGCCAATCTGTAAATAAAAATATTCACGGACGGGTCCCTGGCCAAAATCTATTAATAGAAATAAAACTCTACTGAGCGAACGCTCGCTAACAGAACCTAACTAATGAACGTTCGCAAAATAACAAAACCTAATATAATAAATCGAAAAAAAACAAACTGAAGGAAAACCGGGGTGGTTAAATCGGTTTATACCGGTTCGAGCGAACAGACCGGCGGTGGCGGCGGTTCCCGGCGAAGTGCGGCGGCGAGGCAGAGCGATGCAGCGGCGGCGGGTCGGATCCGGCCGGGGCGGCGGCTCCGGTCGTCCAGGAGGGCGGCGAAGGGGTCGGGGAGGGGCGGCGCGGCGAGGCGAAAAGGATGGCGGCGTCGGCGGCGATCCTCGGCGATGGGAAGGAGCGAGGCGACGGCGGCTCCGGCGAAGTGCGGCGGCGAGGCGGAGCGAGATGTGGAGAGAGGCGAGGCGAGAGGAGGAAAAGAGGGGCGGCGGCGTCGGGGCTGGCCTTTTAAAGGGGCAGGGGAGGGCGGTGGCGTGGGGAAGGGGGCGACGGGCGCCGTGGGGGCGGCGGACTCCGGTGACCTGACCCGAATGGGTCAAGTCTTTGTGCTTACGTGTGATCCCTTGATCGGTATGCTGACACACACAGTACTCGAGGATTTATAACAGAGGTAAATCACATGTATAAAATAACGTAAAAACTATTACCTCAATCCAAAATAGTGGAAGCAACAAGGTTGTGGATTCCCATCAATACCAACGGGAAAGTTGAGTATAGGAAATCGTAACCCTAACGTATCACTTACTCGTCGTAAGATCCTGCAACATGAGACGTTGCAGCCACAGAGGGTCAGTACATTGAATGTACTGGCAAATTCACACCATAGAGCAATGATGAATAAAGTCTATCACTACATGCATATATGGCTGGTGGAGGCTCTATGGTTATAATGTTTTTGCGAAAAGCCAATTTTTCCCTACTGCAAAGGAATATATTTTATTTAACTACAAAGTTGGTTGATAAAATGTTGAGAAGGTAAACCCCCTCTCAACCCCAATTAAAAGTAATCATTAACCCAATAAATTAATTTAAGTAATATGATGAGATACTTAAGATACTCCAAGTACTAGATACTCAAACTGTCCATAACCGGGGACACGGCTAACCATGATTAGTTTGTACACTCTGCAGAGGTTTGCGCACTTTTCCCCACAAGACTCGATCGCCTCCGTTGGATTTCTCGCACTACATGGTGTTTGAGAAACGGATGACCGAGACACAGTCTTTCAGAAACATTAACTCTCTACCCCGGGTAGACCATACCAAACCTACAAAACCCACTACCTGCTGATCTACCTCTTCAAGAGCTTCACGTAACTTACTCAACTATGCTAGAGCCCATAATAGCTTGTGGCTGCACACGGAAGTTTCTAGCATGAATAATGTCAGTTCCCTTTGAGCCTGGGTGGCGGTCCATAGGAAAATCACACGGTAACCCCGGGATTTCCAAAAAAAAACAGGCAATCACTGGATACACCAGGTGCCTCAATCCACCCAGATGTGTATTAAAGTTGCCACCTTAAGTAAACCATTAATTTAACAATCTCACATCTGTCATGGAAATCACTCAAACCCAATCCACGTCTACGAGCATAGCATGGCAAAATAAGCAACGCGTAGAAGTAACTCCCAAGGGTTTGATAATAAATAGGGCAATAGGTTCTACCTCAGCAACTACTTCCCAAAACCCACATATTAAAGGCATCCTAGTCATGCAATGTTTGAGGATTGAAACTAATGCATAAAAACTGGGTATGAAAAGAGTAGGATCAATAGTGTGAACTTGCCTGCAATGTTGATGAAGATGATTCGCACTCATAACTCTTGATAGTTCTACTCATCACACTCCATTCAATCTATCGTAGGCAAGCAATAGTAACCACACATAAGCAATCACTCAGAAGATCGGGAAGAACGAAGAAGACAGTTCGGAAAAACATCAAAACCAAGCAAATAACTCTTGCAACATAAAACAATTTCTAACAGTACCAAAACCATGTGAATTTGGCCTTATCAGAAAGTTTAGGTCAAGAGCTTCGTTTTGCAAAAAGAATCAACTAAATCGGAGTTACGAAACTCAAGTTATGATCAAACAAAGTTCAAATTCAAATCTGATCTAATTCAAATTTTAATCTTTCAAAAACATGTTTGAGTTGGATTACTGGATAGAGGAGATCATAACAAAGAAGCGGGCGTTGGTTTCATCTAATTTGGATGAACGATTGAAAAGTAGTGGTTGTTTGAAAAACAGGGGCCAATCTGTAAATAAAAATATTCACAGACGGGTCCCTGGCCAAAATCTATTAATAAAAAGAAAACTCTGCCGAGCGAACGCTCGCTAACAAACCTGACTAATGAACGTTCGCAAAATAACAAAACCTAATATAATAAATCGAAAAAAACGAAGGAAAACCGGGGTGGTTAAATCGGTTTATACCGGTTCGGGTGAACAAACCGGCGGCGGCGGCGGTTCCCGGCGAAGTGCGGCGGCGAGGCGGAGTGACGCGGCAGCGGCGGCTCGGATCCGGCCGGGGCGGCGGCTCCGGTCGTCCAGGAGGGCGGCGAAGGGGTCGGGGAGGGGCGGCGCGGCGAGGCGGAAGGCGGCGGCGCGCTGGGCTGGGCCGTGACCTGGCCTGGGAGCTGGGCCGGCCCAGTCGGAGGAGGGAGTTTTTTTTTTTGTTTTTTTTAAAACAGACAGGCAACAAAACAAATAAAAACCACAAATACTAAAAATGTTATATAGGCATATTATATATCAAAATTTTCAGAAAATTATTTTCCACAATATGAACATTATTCTAGCATCAAATAAAATCTACAAAAATTTAAATAAATCAAATAGTGCTACTGCTCTAATAAAATCCAGTAAAAATCATTTTAAAAATACCAAAATTAATTCAAATTTATTTCTCTCCAATTTTCTGATGCAGGGAATCATGTTACCCTAATTTCTGTATATTTTATTTTTGGAGAAAAATAATTTGAATAAAACCCAAATAACTCCAAATTGAAAAATAAATTCAAAAGAACTTTGAATTTAATTCTTTTAAACTCCCAACTCATATTTCATATGTTTTGAAGAAGTCATTTTATCTTCTCTCATGAAAATCATTGAGTTGCGTGAAGTTTATGAATTGGAAATATTTCCAAATGAAATTGAAATATTTTCAAATACCCTTTCATTTAATTAAATGGAAGAAGTCATATCATCTTCGCTCAAGGGTTTTGTATTTGAAAAGAATTTGAATTCATGAAGATCAGAAAAGAAAATGAAAGTTCGGGAAAGTCCTTTTATTCCCTCTCATTTAACTTTCAAAAGTTTCGAATCACTCAATTTCACACAAGAAATCAAACAATCAATCAAAACTATCTATTTATTATAACATTCCAAAATTTAGAATTTTGGAATGTTACAAACAATCACCCTGTTGAACTGCTGTCTTAAGATTCTGACCAAGCTACTCGCTAACTGTTTACAGCAAGTCGTCCTCCAGATTATACATCGCAACCAGTATGGGTTTCTGAAAGGCCGTTCGATTCAAGATTGTGTTGCGTGGGCGTACGAATTCATTCATCAGTGTCAGGCCTCGGGACGTGAAATTGCGATCTTGAAGCTGGATTTCGCTAAAGCCTTCGACACGATCGAACATGCCCCGATGCTGGACATTATGAAATGCATGGGTTTTGATGAGCGGTGGCTTGGTTGGATCAAGTGCTTGTTTTTGACGGCCAAATCCTCGGTTTTACTCAATGGGACACCGGGCAGGCAATTCTTCTGCTTACGTGGGGTGCGCCAAGGGGACCCGTTCTCCCCTCTAATTTTTGTGCTCGCTACAGATCTGTTGCAGGCTGCAGTCAATGACGCTTATAGAGCTGGTAGCCTTCAGCTGCCAATCCCAGCCCGGGGGGATGATTACCCTGTGATGCAGTACGCCGATGACACAATTCTTGTATTGCCCGCGGAGGAGAGCCAAGCTGAAACCGTCAAAACCATCCTGCAAGACTATGCGTCGTCTGTTGGACTGCACATAAATTTTCAAAAATCAACTCTGATTACAGTCAACACAACCACGGACACCACCTCTCGCCTGGCGCAGGTCTTTGGCTGCTCCATTGGGTCCAAGCCATTTACCTATCTAGGGTTGCCCATGGGAACGACCGGGCCGACTGTCGTGGACCTCATGCCGTTGGTGTCATCGGTCGAGCGCAAACTCTCTACAACAGCCTCTCTGCTCGACCTTTGTTCGAAGCTTACTCTTGTGAACTCGGTGATTTCCTCTCTTGCAATCTATGCGATGTGTTCCATCAGGCTGCCGCCGAAAATACTAGATCACCTGGATAAACTGAGGCGGTATTACCTTTGGGCAAAGAACACTGACGATGGATTGAAAGCTGTCTCCCTGGCAGCCTGGGAGTTAGTTTGCAGGCCCAAGCACAAGGGAGGGCTCGGGGTGCTTGACTTGAGGATCCAAAACCAGGGCCTACTGCTCAAACAGCTGGACAAATTTTATAACCGCATGGACATTCCATGGGTTAATCTTGTTTGGGACACCTACTATGAAGGCTCGATCCCGCATGCTTCTACTCCGTGTGGATCGTTCTGGTGGAAAGACGTACTAAATCTGGCACCAACATACAGAGCAATCACTTCGGTTGAGCTTGGGGATGGGAGTTCAACACTGTTCTGGAAGGATGCCTGGCATGATGATATACTTGCTGATAGTCATCCCCGTCTCTTCTCCTTCGCTAAGCACGAAGACATCTCTGTCAAGTCACTCCTGACATCGTCTACGCTTGGCCAAAATTTCCATCTGCCACTTTCGATGCAAGCTAGAGAAGAGCTCGATGACTTACAAACATCCCTGGCTTCGGTGGAGCTCACGGAGGTTAACGATGCCTGGCGGCTGATTTGGGGCGCGGAGGAGCTCGCCTCCAGCAAATACTATCTGCACTATTTTCGGGACATGGAAGCAGACGATGCATTCACGTGGATCTGGAAATCCAAGTGCACCAACAAATGGAAGGTTTTTGCATGGCTGCTTCTTGCGGATAGGCTGAACACTCGGGGACTGCTCAAGAGGAAGCAGATGAAGCTAAGGGATGTCAACTATGCGTGCCTTTTGTGTCACAATCCTCCCGAGGAAACGGTTGAACATCTGTTCTTTCACTGTGAATTTAGTCAAACATGTTGGGGGAAGTTGGGGATCACGTGGCCTCTGCATGGCAACCGGGTGCAACTTTTGCATGCAGCTAAAGGCACGTGGGGCAGACCAATGTTCATGGATGTCTTCATCATCGCCTCCTAGAGCATTTGGAAGGAACATAACAACAAACTGTTTAGAAGTGTGGCACCGACCGTCGAGGGGTGGACCCAGAGATTCAAAATGGACTTTGGCATGATGAGACACAGGACCAATCAGGCCTTGGTGCCTTTCGTTGACCAAGTGGTTGACTTGATCTAGCTGCATAAACCTTGTACCTTTGTTCTATAGGGATACCCTGCCTCCTCCTGCCCCTATGTAATTTCTATTCCTTGTAACTTTGTGTCTTGAAATGTAATACAAAAGTCACTGGGGGGCTACCCTCACTGTCCCAAGTTCTCAAAAAAAATGATCCTTCAACAGAATATTCTCCTGTGTGAGATACTTGTTCTGTATGCGGGCTAACTCAATCATCTTGAAAGCTTCAATCTCCGTTGGAGTAAAGAGGTTAGGTAAAGGTTGAGGGATATCTTCTTCTTTCACTGCCGGAGCTTGAACCTCCATGGCTTTCTTGATCCCTTCATCCTTGTTGTTCTCTTCTGGTTCTTCTCTTTTCAGCTCTATCTTCAAAAGCCAAATATCCTTGTCTTCATTGTTGGAGGAGGGTGAAGTCATGGTGCTCTAAATCTGAAATAGAAACAGCTCGAAACGAAAACAGAGGATATTTGCGTGATATGGTGGTCAAAACCTTCGGGAGTATATATAATGAATTTTTACCGACCAAAATACGTAACATACAAGAAAACGGAGTCCGGGAGGCACACGAGGTGCCCACGAGACAGGGGGCACGCCCTACAGGGGGGGGGCCTCCACTCTCGTGGGAGCCTCGTGTCCCTTTTGGACTACTTCTTTCTTCCTAAAATTCTTAAATAATCGAAAACTGATAAAAATTGCCATTAAAGTTGTTTTGGAGTCGGTTTACTTACCGTACCACATACCTATACCTTTTCGGAGTCTGAAACATTCTGGAAAGTGTCCCTTATGTATTCCTCAGAGGTTACGGTTTCAATAATATTAGTTTCAACATTGATAGGATTACCTGAAATATAGTGTTTAATTCTTTGACCGTTTACCACCCTCGGATTTGTGCCTTCGAAGTTGTTGATTTTTATAGCACCAGAATGATAGACTTCCTCGATAGCGTAGGGACCTTCCCATTTTGAGAGAAGTTTTCCTGCAAAAAATCTTAAATGAGAGTTGAATAATAACACATAATCTCCTATGTTAAACTCACGCTTTTGTATCCTCTTATCATGCCAGCATTTGACTTTTTCTTTGAATAGCTTGGCATTCTCATACGCTTGGGTCCTCCATTCATCAAGTGAGCTAATATCAAATAACCTCTTCTCACCGGCAAGTTTGAAGTCATAATTGAGCTCTTTGATAGCCCAATATGCCTTATGTTCAAGTTCCAGAGTTAAATGACACGCTTTCCCATAAACCATCTTGTAAGGAGACATACCCATAGGATTTTTGTATGCAGTTCTATAGGCCCATAATGCATCATCAAGTTTTTTGGACCAATTCTTTCTAGATCTATTCACAGTCTTTTGCAAAATTAATTTGAGCTCTCTATTGCTCAACTCTACTTGACCACTAGACTGCGGATGATAAGGAGATTCTATTCTACGATTGACATCATACTTAGCAAGCATCTTACGGAAAGCACCATGAATAAAATGTGAACCACCATCAGTCATAAGATATCTAGGGACTCCAAACCTCGGAAAAATAACTTCTTTAAGCATTTTAATAGAAGTGTTATGATCATCACTACTAGTTGGAATAGCTTCTAACCACTTAGTAACGTAATCAACAACAACTAAAATATGTGTATAACCATTAGAGGCAGGAAAAGGTCCCATATAATCAAAGCCCCAAACATCAAACGGTTCAATAACAAGAGAATAATTCATAGGCATTTCTTGACGTCTACTAATGTTACCTTCTTTGACATTCATCACAAGATAAGACAAACTTACGAGCATCTTTGAAAAGAGTAGGCCAACAAAAACCAGACTGTAGTACCTTGTGTGCAGTTCTATCTCCAGCGTGGTGTCCTCCATAAGATTCAGAGTGACACTTACGTAGAATCTGTTCCTGTTCATGCTCAGGCACACAACGTCTAATAACACCATCTACTCCTTTATAAAGGTGTGGATCATCCCAGAAGTAATGTCTTAAACCATAAAAGAACTTTTTCTTTTGCTGGTATGTGAAACTAGGCGGTATAAGTTTAGCAACAATGTAATTAGCATAATCAGCATACCAAAGAGAAGTACGAGAAGCATTGACGACCGCTAATTGTTCATCAGGAAAGCTATCATTAATAGGCAGTGGGTCATCAAGAACATTCTCTAACCTAGACAAGTTATCTTCAACGGGGTTCTCATCTCCTTTTCTATCAATAATATGCAAGTCAAATTCTTGGAGCAAGATAACCCATCTAATGAGTCTAGGCTTAGCATCTTCCTTTTCCATAAGATATTTAATAGCATCATGATCAGTGTGAATAGTAACTTTTGAATCAACAATATAGGGTCTAAACTTATCACATGCAAATACAACTGCTAAGAACTCTTTTTCAGTAGTAGCATAATTTCTCTGGGCAGTATCAAGAGTCTTACTAGCATACTGGATAACATTCAATTTATTATCAACTCTTTGCCCAAGAACAACACCTACATCATAATCACTAGCATCACACATAATTTCAAAAGGTAAATTCCAATCAGGTGGCTGAACAATAGGTGCAGTGACCAAAGCTTTCTTAAGTGTTTCAAAACTTCTACACAATCGTCATCAAAGACAAAAGGAATATCTTTTTGCAATAAATTAGTCAGAGGCCTGGAGATTTTAGGAAACTCCTTAATGAACCTTCTATAAAAACCGGCATGACCGAGGAAACTTCTTATACCTTTTATGTCCTTGGGACATGGCATCTTTTCAATAGCATCAACTTTGGCTTTATCAACTTCAATACCTCTCTCGGAGATCTTGTGCCCCAAGACAATGCCTTCACTAACCATAAAGTGACACTTTTCCCAATTCAGGACGAGACTAGTGTCTTCGCATATCTGCAAAACTCGATCAAGGTTGCTCAAACAATCATCAAAAGAGGATCCATAGACGGAGAAGTCATCCATGAATACCTCACAAATCTTTTCACAAAAATCAAAGAATATAGCCATCATGCATCTTTGCAAGGTAGCAGGTGCATTACATAAACCAAAAGGCATATGTCTATAAGCAAAAGTACCAAAAGGGCAAGTAAAAGTAGTTTTAGATTGATCCTTCGCTGACACAGGTATCTAAGAGAAGCCAGAATAACCATCTAGAAAGCAAAGATGTGTGTGTTTGGATAGGCTTTCTAGCATTTGATCAATAAAAGGTAAAGGGTAATGGTCTTTCTTAGTAGCTTTATTTAACTTACGGAAATCAATTACCATCCTATAACCTGTAATAATTCTTTGCGGGATCAATTCATCTTTATCATTAGGAACGACAGTAATACCTCCCTTTTTAGGGACACAATGGACATGACTTACCCATTCAGTATCAGCAATGGGATAAATAATACCTGCCTCGAGGAGCTTTAGTATCTCCTTTCTTACCACTTCCTTCATCTTGGGATTTAATCGTCTTTGAGGATCCCTAACTGGTTTGGCATCGTCCTCCAATGTAATTTTGTGTTGACATAACGTGGGACTGACTCCCTTAAGATCATCCAGAGTATATCCAATAGCTGCTCGGTGCTTCTTCAGAGTTTTCCATAGTCTTTCTTCTTCTTTCTCTGAAAGGTTAGCACTAATAATAACAGGATATATTTCTTTTTCATCAAGATAAGCATACTTAAGATTATCAGGTAATGGTTTGAGTTCAAACACGGGATCACCCTTGGGTGGAGGGGGATCCCCAAGAATTTCAACGGGAAGGTTATGTTTCAGCATAGGCTTCTGTTTAAGGAACACTTCATCTATTTCTTCCCTTTCCTTCATAAACATATTGTTTTCATGGTCTAGCAAATATTGTTCTAATGGATCAGTTGGAGGAACAGCAATGGAAGAAAGACCAATAATCTCATCCTTACTAGGTGGTTCCCTTTCACGAGGTTGTCTACTAAACTTAGCAAAATTAAACTCATGAGACATACCATCTATGCCAACAGTGACAATATTCTTTTCACAATTAATCTTAGAACTAGCAGTATTCAAGAAGGGCCTACCAAAAATAATGGGACAAAAGGCATCTTGTGGGGAAGCAAGAACAAGAAAATCAGCAGGGTATTTAACCTTCCCACAAAAACTTCAACATATCTAACAATCCCAATAGGTTTAATGGTATCACTATTAGCAAGCTTAATAGTAACATCAGTGTCTTCTAATTCAACGGGTGCAATGTCGTGCATAATTTCTTTATAAAGATCATAAGGTATCGCACTAGCACTAGCACCCATATCACATAAGCCATGATAACAATGATCTCCTATTTTAACAGAAATAACAGGCATGCCTACGACAGGTCTACGTGTCTTAGTATCAGGTCTAGCAATATTAGCAGTCTCACCCATGAAATAAATAACATGCCCATCTAAGTCCTCATCCAAGAGATCTTTAACCATAGCAATACTAGGTTCAACATTAATTTGCTCAGGAGGTGTATAAGTCCTAGTATTACTCTTATGAACAACAGTCGAAGCTTTAGCATGATCCTTTATCCTAACAGGAAAAGGAGGTTTTTCAACATAAGCAGTAGGAACAATAGGATCACTATAGGTAATAGTCTTTTCTTCGACTGTAATAGGTGCAACTACTTTCACTTCAACGGATTATATTTAAACCAATTCTCCTTAGGAAGGTCAATGTGAGTAGCAAAAGATTCACAAAAAGTAGCTACTATCTCAGAGTCAAGTCCATACTTAGCGCTAAATCCACGAAAAACATCAGTATCCATAAAAGATTTAACACAATCGAACTTAGGTGTCATACCTGACTCCTTACCATCGTCGGAACCCCAATCTTTAGAGTTGCTTTTAATTCTTTCCAATAAGTCCCATTTGAAATCAATAGTCTTCAGCATGGAAGAACCAGCACAGGAAGTATCGAGCAGGTTGCGATTATCAAGAGAAAGCCGAGCATAAAAATTCTGAATAATCATTTCCCGAGAGAGCTCATGATTGGGGCATGAATATAACATTGACTTAAGACTCCCCCAAGCTTGAGCGATGCTTTATCCTTCACGAGGCCAGATATTATATATGTAATTACGATCACGATGAACAAGATGCATAGGATAGAACTTCTGGTGAAATTCCAACTTCAATCGCTTATAATTCCAAGATCTTGTATCATCACATAGCCTATACCATGTCATTGCATCTCCCTTCAAAGATAAAGGGAAGACCTTCCTTTTTACAACATCATCGGGAATACCTGCAAGCATAAATAATCCACAAACTTCATCCACAAAGATAAGGTGTAAATCAGGATGCAATGTTCCATCTCCTGCAAATGGATTAGCTAGCAGTTTCTCTATCATACCCGAAGGAATCTCAAAGTAAATATTTTCATAAAGTTCAGTAGGTTGAGGAGCAACTCTTTGCTCTTCTGGTTGGGGTGAAGATACCCCAAACAAGTGTTGGAAATATGCCCTAGAGGCAATAATAAATTGGTTATTATTATATTTCCTTGTTCATGATAATCATTTATTATCCATGCTATAATTGTATTGATAGGAAACTCAGATACATGTGTGGATACATAGACAACACTATGTCCCTAGTAAGCCTCTAGCTGACTAGCTCGTTGATCAATAGATGGTTACGGTTTCCTGACCATGGACATTGGATGTCGTTGATAACGGGATCACATCATTAGGAGAATGATGTGATGGACAAGACCCCAATCCTAAGCCTAGCACAAAGATCGTAGTTCATATGCTAAAGCTTTTCTAATGTCAAGTATCATTTCCTTAGACCATGAGATTGTGCAACTCCCAGATACCGTAGGAATGCTTTGGGTGTACCAAACGTCACAACGTAACTGGGTGGCTATAAAGGTGCACTACAGGTATCTCCGAAAGTGTCTGTTGGGTTGGCACGAATCGAGACTGGGATTTGTCACTCCGTGCAAACAGAGAGGTATCTCTGGGCCCACTCGGTAGGACATCATCATAATGTGCACAATGTGATCAAGGGGTTGATCACGGGATGATGTGTTACGGAACGAGTAAAGAGACTTGCCGGTAACGAGATTGAACAAGGTATCGGTATACCGACGATCGAATCTCGGGCAAGTACAATACCGCTAGACAAAGGGAATTGTATACAGGATCGATTCAGTCCTTGACATCGTGGTTCATCCGATGAGATCATCATGGAACATGTGGGAGCCAACATGGGTATCCAGATCCCGCTGTTGGTTATTGACCAAAGAACGTCTCGGTCATGTCTGCATGGTTCCCGAACCCGTAGGGTCTACACACTTAAGGTTCGATGATGCTAGGGTTATAAAGGAAGTTTGTATGTGGTTGCCGAATGTTGTTCGGAGTCCCGGATGAGATCTCGGACGTCACGAGGAGTTCCGGAATGGTCTGGAGGCAAAGATTTATATATGGGAAGTCCCGTTTTGGTCACCGGAAAAGTTTCGGGTTTTATCAGTAATGTACCGGGACCACCCGGAGTGTCCCGGGGGTCCACCAAGTGGGGCCACCGGCCCCGGAGGGCTGCATGAGCCAAGTGTGGGAGGGGACCAGCCCCAGGTGGGCTGGTGCGCCCCCCCACAAGGGCCAAAGCCGCCTAGGGTTGGGGGAGGGGGCGCACCCACCTAACTTGGGGGGCAAGTTTCCCCTCTCCCCCCTTGGCCGCCACCCTAGATGGGATTGGGCTGGCCGCCGCCCCTAGGGGTTAAACCCTAGGTGGGGGCGCAGCCCCCCCTCTCCTCCTATATATACTTGAGGGTTTTTGGGGCTGCCAACAGATGAGTTTCACCTCTCCCAGACACAGCCCTACCTCTCTCCCTTCTCCTCTCTCGCGGTGCTTGGCGAAGCCCTGTAGGATTGCCACGCTCCTCCATCACCACCACGCCGTTGTGCTGCTGCTGGAAAGAGTCTTCCTCAACCCCTCCCTCTCTCCTTGCTGGATCAAGGCATGGGAGACGTCACCGGGCTGTACGTGTGTTGAACGCGGAGGTGCCGTCCGTTCGGCACTAGGATCTCCGGTGATTTGGATCACGACGAGTACGACTCCTTCAACCCCGTTCTCTTGAACGCTTCCGCTTAGCGATCTACAAGGGTATGTAGATGCACTCTCCTTCCCCTCGTTGCTGGTTTCTCCATAGATAGATCTTGGTGACACGTAGGAAAATTTTGAATTTCTGCTACGTTCCCCAACAGTGGCATCATGAGCTAGGTCTATTGCGTAGATTCTTTGCACGAGTAGAACACAAAGTAGTTGTGGGCGTTGATTTTGTTCAATATGCTTACAATTACTAGTCCAATCTTGTTTCGACGGTATTGTGGGATGAAGCGGCCCGGACCGACCTTACACGTACACTTACGTGAGACAGGTTCCACCGACTAACATGCACTTGGTGCATAAGGTGGCTAGCGGGTGCCAGTCTCTCCCACTTTAGTCGGAACAGATTCGATGAAAAGGGTCCTTATGAAGGGTAAATAGCAATTAACATATCACGTTGTGGCTTTTGCGTGGGTAAGAAACGTTCTTGCTAGAAACCCATAGCAGCCACGTAAAACATGCAAACAACAATTAGAGGACGTCTAACTTGTTTTTGCAGGGTATGCTATGTGATGTGATATGGCCAATAAGAATGTGATGAATGATATGTGATGTATGAGATTGATCATGTTCTTGTAATAGGAATCACGACTTGCATGTCGATGAGTATGACAACCGGCAGGAGCCATAGGAGTTGTCTTACTTTATTGTATGACCTGCGTGTCATTGAACAACGCCATGTAATTACTTTACTTTATTGCCAACCGGTAGCCATAGTAGTAGAAGTAATAGTTGGCGAGACAACTTCATGAAGACACGGTGATGGATATCATGATGATGGAGATCATGGTGTCATGCCGTTGACGATGATGATCATGGAGCCCCGAAGATGGAGATCAAAAGGAGCAAAATGATATTGGCCATATCATGTCACTATTTGATTGCATGTGATGTTTATCATGTTTATGCATCTTGTTTGCTTAGAACGACGGTAGTAAATAAGATGATCCCTTATTAAAATTTCAAGAAAGTGTTCCCCCTAACTGTGCACCGTTGCGAAAGTTCGTCGTTTTAAAGCACCACATGATGATCGGGTGTGATAGATTCTTATGTTCACATACAACGGGTGTAAGTCAGATTTACACACGCGAAACACTTAGGTTAACTTGACGAGCCTAGCATGTACAGACATGGCCTCGGAACACAAGAGACCGAAAGGTCGAGCATGAGTCGTATAGTAGATACGATCAACATGAAGATGTTCACCGATGATGACTAGTCCGTCTCACGTGATGATCGGACACGGCCTAGTTGACTCGGATCATGTAATCACTTAGATGACTAGAGGGATGTCTATCTGAGTGGGAGTTCATGAAATGAACTTAATTATCCTAAACATAGTCAAAAGATCTTTGCAAATTATGTCGTAAGCTCGCGCTTTAGTTCCACTATTTAGATATGTTCCTAGAGAAAATATAGTTGAAATTTGACAGTAGCGATTATGCGGACAATAGAAAGCTTATGTCCTTAATGCACCGCTTAGTGTGCTGAACCCCAATCGTCGTCTGTGGATGTTGCGAACATTGGACATACACGTTTTGATAACTACGTGATAGTTCAGTTAAACGGTTTAGAGTTGAGGCACCAAAGATGTTTTCGAAACGTCGCGGAACATATGAGATGTTTCGAGGGCTGAAATTGGGATTTCAAGCTTGTGCCCACGTCAAGAGGTATAAGACCTCCGACGATTTTCTTAGCCTGCAAACTAAGGGAGAAAAGCTCAATCGTTGAGCTTGTGCTCAGATTGTCTGAGTGCAACAATCACTTGAATCGAGTGGGAGTTGATCTTCCAGATGAGATAGTGATGTTTCTCCAAAGTCATTGCCACCAAGCTGCTAGAGCTTCGAGATGAACTATAACAAATCAGGGATAGATATGATGATCCTTGAGATATTCACGATGTTTGACACCACGAAAGTAGAAATCAAGAAGGAGCATCAATTGTTGATGGTTAGTGAAACCACTAGTTTCAAGAAGGGCAAGGGCAAGAAGGGATACTTCATGAAACGGCAAAACAGTTGCTGCTCTAGTGAAAACCCAAGGTTGAACCCAAACCCGAGACTAAGTGCTTCTGTAATGAGAGGAACGGACACTAAAGCAGAATTACCCTAGATACTTGGTAGATAAGAAGGCCGGCAAGGTCGATAGAAGTATATTGGATATACATTATGTTAATGTGTACTTTACTAGTACTCCTAGTAGCACCATGGTATTAGATACCGGTTCAGTTGCTAAGTGTTAGTAACTCGAAATAAAAGCTACGGAATAAATGGAGACTAGCTAAAGGTGAGCTGACGATATGTGTTGGAAGTGTTTCCAAGGTTGATGTGATCAAGCATCGCACGCTCCCTCTACCATCGAGATTGGTGTTAATCCTAAATAATTGTTATTTGGTGTTTGCGTTGAGCATATACATGATTGGATTATGTCTATCGCAATACGGTTATTCATGTAAGGAGAATAATGGTTACTCTATTTATTTGAATAATACCTTCAATGGTCTAGCACCTAAAAGGAATGGTTTATTGAATCTCGATCGTAGTGATACACATTTTCATGCCAAAAGGATATAAGATAGTAATGATAGTACCACTTACTTGTGGCACTGCCATGTAAGTCATATTGGTGTAAAACGCATGATGAAGCTCCATGTTGATGGATCTTTGGACTCACTCATTTTTGAAAAGTTTGAGAAATGCAAACCATGTCTATTGGTGTATACGCATGAAGAAACTCCATGCAGATGGATCATTTGGACTCACTTGATTTTGAATCACTTGAGATATGCAAATCATACCACATAGGCAATATGACTGAAAAGCCTCGTTTTCAGTAAGATGGAACAAGATAGCAACTTGTTGGAAGTAACACACTTTGATGTGTGCAGTCCAATGAGTGCTGAGGCATGCAGTGAATATCGTTATGTTTTACTTCACAGATGATTTAAGTAGATACTGTATATTTACTTGATGAAACACAAGTCTGAATATTGAATGGTTCAAGTAATTTCAGAGTGAAGTTGAAGGTCATTGTGACAAGAGGATAAAATGTCTATGATATGATCATAGAGATGAGTATCTGAGTTACGAGCTTTGGCACACAATTAAGACATTGTGGAAATTGTTTCACAATTAATACCGCCTGAAACACCATAGTGTGATGGTGTGTCCGAACATCATAGTTGCACCCTATTGGATATGGTGCATACCATGATGTCTCTTATCGAATTACCACTATCGTTCATGGGTTAGGCATTAGAGACAACCACACTCACTTTAATAGGGCACCATGTAATTCCGTTGAGACGACACCGTTTGAACTGTGGTTTGGATAAACCTAAGTTGTCGTTTCTTAAAAAGTTTGGGGCTGCGACGCTTATGTGAAAAAGTTTCATCGTGATAAGCTCGAACCCAAAACGGATAAATACATCTTCATAGGATACCCAGAATGGTTGGGTATACCTCCTATCTCAGATCCGGAAGCAAAAGTAATTGTTTCTAGGAACGGGTCCTTTCTCGAGGAAAAGTTTCTCTCGAAAGAATTGAGTGGGAGGATAGTTGAGACTTGATGAGGTTATTGAACCATCACTTCAACTAGTGTGTAGCATGGCACATGAAGTTGTTCCCGTGGCGCCTACACCAATTGAAGTAGAAGCTTATGATAGTGATCATGAAGTTTCGGATCAAGTCACTACCGTACCTCGTAGGGTGACAAGGATGCGTACTACTTCAGAGTGGTACGCAATCCTGTCTTAGAGGTCATGTTGCTAGACAACAATGAACCTACGAGCTATGGAGAAGCGATGGTGGGCCCGGATTCCGATGAATGGCTCGAGGCCATAAAATCCGAGAACGCATCCATGACTTTGGAAGAAATACTTGATGGTCGTAAGGCCATTGGGTACGGATGGATTTTAAAATGAAGACAGATAATGATGGTAAGAATCACCATTAAGAAAGCTCGACTTGTCGTTAAGATGTTTTCCGACAAGTTCAAGGAGTTGACTACGGTGAGGCTTTCTCACTCGTAGCGATGCTCAGAGTCTGTTGGAAATGGATTAGCAGTTACTGCATTATTTATGAAATCTTGCAGATAGAATGTCAAAACATTGTTTCCTCGACAGTTTTCTTGAGGAAAGGTTGTATGTGAT
Source organism: Triticum aestivum (assembly GCF_018294505.1). Lineage (NCBI taxonomy): Eukaryota > Viridiplantae > Streptophyta > Magnoliopsida > Poales > Poaceae > Triticum > Triticum aestivum. The sequence continues at coordinate 340,271,810 of NC_057813.1, forward strand.
ACAACCAGAAGGTCTTTGACAATCCTGAAAGACGCTAACAAATATGCAAAGCTCCAGCAATCCTTCTAAGGACCAGAGTAAGCATCTCGGAGTTGGAATGTACGCTTTGATGAGATGATCAAAGATTTTGGGTTTATACAAAGTTTGTGAGAAACTTGTATTTCCAAAGAAGTGAGTGGGAGCACTATGGAATTTCTGATGAGTATATGTTGTTGACATATTGTTGATCAGAAATGATGTAGAATTTCTAGAAAGCATATAGGGTTATTTGAAAAGTGTTTTTCAATGGAAAACCTAGATTAGGCTACTTGAACAATAAGCATCAAGATCTATAAGATAGATCAAAATGCTTAATAATACTTTCAAATGAGCACACACCTTGACATGATCTTGAAGCTGTTCAAGATGGATCAGTCAAAGAAGGAGTTCTTGCCTGAGTTGTAAGGTATGAAGTTAAGAGTTAAAGCTCGACCATGGCAGAAAAGAGAGAAAGGACGAAGGTCGTCCCCTATGCTTTAGACGTAGGCTCTACAGTATGCTATGCTAAGTACCGCACCGGAAGTGTGCCTTGCCCTGAGTCAGTTAAGGGGTACAAGAATGATCCAGGAATGGATCATTGGACAGCGGTCAAAATTGTCCTTGGAGTAAATAAGGACATGTTTCTCGATTATGGAGGTGATAAAGAGTTCGGCGTAAAGGGTTACGTCGATGCAAGCTTTAACACCTATCCGAGTGACTCTGAGTAGCAAACCGGATACGTATAGTGGAGCAACCATTTGGAATAGCTCCAAGTGGAACGTGGAAGCAGCATTTACAATATGACCTAGAGATTTGCGAAGTACATACGGATCTGAATATTGCAGACCCGTTGACTAAAACCTCTCTCACAAGCAAAACATGATCAAACCCCAGAACTCATTGAGACTTAATCACATGGTGATGTGAACTGGTTTAGACACTAGTAAACTCTTTGGATGTTGGTCACATGGCGATGTGACCTATCAGTGTTAATCACATAGCGATGTGAACTAGATTATTGACTCTAGTGCAAGTGGGAGACTGTTGGAAATATGCCCTAGAAGCAATAATAAATTGGTTATTATTATATTTCCTTGTTCATGATAATCGTTTATTATCCATGCTATAATCGTATTGATAGGAAACTCAGATACATGTGTGGATACATAGACAACACTATGTCCCTAGTAAGCCTCTAGCTGACTAGCTCGTTGATCAATAGATGGTTACGGTTTCCTGATCATGGACATTGGATGTCGTTGATAACGGGATCACATCATTAGGACAATGATGTGATGGACAAGACCCCAATCCTAAGCCTAGCACAAAGATCGTAGTTCATATGCTAAAGCTTTTCTAATGTCAAGTATCATTTCCTTAGACCATGAGATTGTGCAACTCCCGGATACCGTAGGAATGCTTTGGGTGTACCAAACGTCACAACGTAACTGGGTGGCTATAAAGGTGCACTACAGGTATCTCCAAAAGTGTCTGTTGGGTTGGCACGAATCGAGACTGGGATTTGTCACTCCGTGTAAACGGAGAGGTATCTTTGGGCCCACTCAGTAGGACATCATCATAATGTGCACAATGTGATCAAGGGGTTGATCACGGGATGATGTGTTACGGAACGAGTAAAGAGACTTGCCGGTAACGAGATTGAACAAGGTATCGGTATACCGACGATTGAATCTCGGGCAAGTACAATACCGCTAGACAAAGGGAATTGTATACGGGATCGATTGAGTCCTTGACATCGTGGTTCATCCAATGAGATCATCGTGGAACATGTGGGAGCCAACATGGGTATCCAGATCCCTCTGTTGGTTATTGACCGGAGAATGTCTCGGTCATGTCTGCATGGTTCCCGAACCCGTAGGGTCTACACACTTAAGGTTCGATGACGCTAGGGTTATAAAGGAAGTTTGTATGTGGTTACCGAATGTTGTTTGGAGTCCCGGATGAGATCCCGGACGTCACGAGGAGTTCCAGAATGGTCCGGAGGTAAAGATTTATATATGGGAAGTCCTGTTTTGGTCACCGGAAAAGTTTCGGGTTTTATCGGTAACGTACCGGGACCACCGGGAGGGTCCCGGGGGTCCACCAAGTGGGGCCACCGGCCCCGGAGGGCTGCATGGGCCAAGTGTGGGAGGGGACCAGCCCCAGGTGGGCTGGTGCGCCCCCACAAGGGCCCAAGGCGCCTAGGGTTGGGGGAGGGGGCGCACCCACCTAACTTGGCGGGCAAGTTTCCCCTGCCCCCCCTTGGCCGCCACCCTAGATGGGATTGGGCTGGCCGCCGCCCCTAGGGGTGAAACCCTAGGTGGGGGCGCAGCCCCCCCTCTACCCCTATATATACTTGAGGGTTTTTGGGGCTGCCAACAGATGAGTTTCACCTCTCCCAGGCGCAGCCCTACCTCTCTCCCTTCTCCTCTCTCGCGGTGCTTGGCGAAGCCCTGCAGGATTGCCACGCTCCTCCATCACCACCACGCCGTTGTGCTGCTACTGGACGAAGTCTTCCTCAACCTCTCCCTCTCTCCTTGCTGGATCAAGGCATTAGAGACGTCACCGGGCTGTACGTGTGTTGAACGCGGAGGTGCCGTCCGTTCGGCACTAGGATCTCCGGTGATTTGGATCACGACGAGTACGACTCCTTCAACCCCGTTCTCTTGAACGCTTCCGCTTAGCGATCTACAAGGGTATGTAGATGCACTCTCCTTCCCCTCGTTGCTGGTTTCTCCATAGATAGATCTTGGTGACACGTAGGAAAATTTTGAATTTCTGCTACGTTCCCCAACAACAAGCCCCTCAAAGGATTAGTTTCCATAGTGACAAGTAAGAGAAAATTTCAGCACACTGTATAAATGTTTCCTTACCAAGTTCCACTCACCAAAAGAGCTACACTCCCCGGCAACGGCGCCAGAAAAGAGTCTTGATGACCCACAAGTGTAGGGGATCTATCATAGTCCTTTCGATAAGTAAGAGTGTCGAACCCAACGAGGAGCAGAAGGAAATGATAAGCGGTTTTCAGTAAGGTTTTCTCTGCAAGCACTGAAATTGTAGGTAACAAATATTTTTGTGATAAGATAAGTAGTAACGAGCAACAAGTAAATAAAGTAAATAAAGTGCATCAAGGTGGCCCAATCCTTTTCGTAGCAAAGGATAAGCCTGGACATTTTATAATAATAATAATAAAGGAGCTCCCGAGGACACAGTGGGAATTATCGTCAAGCTAGTTTACATCACGCTCAAATGATTCGCGTTCGGTACTTTGATAATTTGATATGTGGGTGGACCGGTACTTGGGTACTGCCCTAACTTGGACAAGCATCCCACTTATGATTAACCTCTATTGCAAGCATCAGCAACTACAAAAGAAGTATTAAGGTAAACCTAACCACATCATTAGACATATGGATCCATATCAACCCCTAACGAAGCAACGCATAAACTAGGGTTTAAGCTTCTGTCACTCTAGCAACCCATCATCTACTTATTACTTCCCCATGCCTTCCTCTAGGCCCAAATAATGGTGAAGTGTCATGTAGTCGACGTTCACATAACACCACTAGAGGAAAAGACAACATATATCTCATCAAAATATCGAACGAATACCAAATTCACATGACTACTAATAGCAAGACTTCTCCCATGTCCTCAGGAACAAACGTAACTACTCACAAAGCATATTCATGTTCATAATCAGAGGAGTAATAATATGCATAAAGGATCTGAACATATGATCTTCCACCAAGTAAACCAATTAGCATCAACTACAAGGAGTAATTAACACTACTAGCAACCCACAGGTACCAATTTGTGGTTTTGATACAAGATTGGATACAAGAGATGAACTAGGGTTTTGAGAGGAGATGGTGCTGGTGAAGATGTTGATGGATATTGACCCCCTCCCGATGAGAGGATCGTTGGTGATGATTTCCCCCTCCCGGAGGGAAGTGTCCCCGGCAGAACAGCTCCGCCAGAGCCCGAGATTGATTCCGCCAAGGTTCCGCCTCGTGGCGGCGGAGTTTCGTCCCGTAAGCTTGCCCATGATTTTTTCTAAGGTAAAAGTGATGATATAGCAGAAGATGGACGCCGGAGGCCCACCAGGGGGCCCAGGAGATAGGGGGGCGCGCCCTATAGGGGGGGTGCCCCCCCTGTCTCCTGGACAGGGTGTGGGCCCCCTGGCCTATTTCTTTCCCTCAGAAATTCTTATTAATTCCAAAAAGTTGTTTTGTGGAGTTTCATGACTTTTGGAGTTGTGCAGAATAGGTTTCCAACATTTGCTCCTTTTCCAGCCAGAATTCCAGCTGCCGTCATTCCCCCTCTTCATGGTAAACCTTGTAAAATAAGAGAGAATAGCCATAAGTATTGAGATATAATGTGTAATAACAGCCCATAATTCAATAAATATTGATATAAAAGCATGATGCAAAATGGACGTATCAACCAGTGGCGGCTGAGCTTGCTCAAGGGCCGGGCCCCGAGGACGTAGAGCACCTTGGCGAGCAAGGCAGGAAGGTGGCCAAGGCAGGCTGCGCCCAACGGTACCACAGGCGCGAGAGCAAGCATCATCTCCCCAATAGGCCAAGACACCAAAAGATAAGTCTCGGCTCGCTGCAGCACCAGCTTTGCTCCCCGCACGCCCCACCTTGTAGTTCCATTTTGGCAGTTCTACTCCCCTTTTGATTCTATGTGCAGTTTCTTGCACGCCAAAGGGGACCTCGTGAGCATCACATCTCATGAGCTCTTACCGGACCTCGGGCCGCTCACCTCCTAGCCTTGACCACGGTATCGCGACCTGGCATACTAGCGACGGCTGAAGCCTACCTAGGGACTGGGTCCAGTCGGCATAGAGCGCCATGCCGCCTAAGGAAAAAAAGGGAGGAACCGAGCCAAACTGGGATACACGCATCCATCGCAAGATCAAAAGAAGCATCATTGCTATTAAGAACATTCTGATCCTTACAAACCCCACGGGGGCTGATCTTTGTTACACGCAGGGAAAGCAACTACTAGGCCCTACGGTATCGCTGGCAACACCAGGCGGCAGGCGCAGCCGCACTCGGGCCCTGGTGGGAGCTTGGCGGCACGTAGCTGTCGTTGCTCGACTCTGGAGAATACTGGGCTCAGGAGAGTCACTGAATTCCCAGGAGTCGCCACTACTGCTGGAAGAAGCGCTAAGGGGATAACAGCAGGTCTGGCACCCGTGCAGCATCCCACGTGCCGTCTCCTCCGGGGAGGCACTCCAGCTGTTCGCCCTCCTTGTTAAAGACCTTGAAAAATAGAGTGGACGCGCCGTCATACTCGAAGTGGATCACTAGGGCGATCTCGCCCCATCCTCGCGTCATGAAGACATCTCCAGGGGGCACCACCTCGACTTCAGCTCTGATGGCCAAGCTGCAACACCCGGCGTGCTGCAACCACAACTCAGCCGGCCCCCTCGGAGGCAGCTCGCTGGCGAAGAACCGCGGGAGTCAGATCCAGGTGTCGGGAGGCATTAAACCCATCCCACAAACTCGCGTGAGCTACCCTCGGCGTGGGTCCATGGTGCGGTCGGCAGGGCAATGGCGGCCCTGCCATCTTCATCAGGTGCCACTCGATGGTGCACTCCTTCGTCCTGAGCCCGAGTGTATATGGGGAGGGGGAAGCCAGGCGGAGGCCTCGATTGCCAAGGCCTGGTCACCTCTTGCCCTGCGGCGGCGTCGTGAGGGAGGAAGAGCCGTTTCTTCGGCGGGAGAGGATCGGGCCCCTCCCTGGGGGCCTTCCCCTTTTCAGCCGCAGAATACCTTCTGATCGGTGCCATGGCGGCAAGATGGAGAAAAGAGAAGCAGGCAGAAGCAAGATAAAAGGGAGATGGGCAGGAGCTCCGCCTGCTCGCACATTTTTAGCCAGGAGAAGGTAAATCGCTGGCCTCCCACGATCTCCGGTAATGATGATTCTCTTTGCATGCATCATGCAGTTGTCAAGTCGAACAGTTGCCGAGGTAGTGTGAGGAAGTGGAGTCGCCCACGTCCCATCAATCTCCACGCGTCATCGAGGCCATAGGCGGTTAGGGCCCGCAGCGCTCCACACTTGCCCTTTGGCTTCGCTTGGAAGCCAAGTCCGAGCGTGCCTTGGGCCCGGGGGCTACTATCGGCATCTTGGATATGGGGGTATCCAGCCCTGCCTGCGTGCAGCCCACCACGTGGCTCCATCGACGGCCTGGTATGGCCCAACTTTGTCGTCAACAACACAAGACCCTCGCGAGGGGCCAAGACTCGCGAGGCGGACGATGCCAAGACCCCCGAGGGGATCGACATCCTCAGGCTGGCTCCCGAGGGGCGGAGAGCTCTATGCAAGGTTCACCTCACGAGGCTCAGCTGACGTGAGCCATGATGACCAAGGCCAGGCGGGCGCCAGGCAGGCGCAGAGCGCAGGTTTCCTCTTCGGTGCAAGGGAGGCAAGCCACAGGTGCGGAGTCCCGAGGGATCAGCCAAAGGTTCCCATTCTGGCACAATGAGACCAAGACCGCCAGGACGGCAGGACGGAGGTCATCGACGAGCCCACCGCAGTGTCACGACCAGAGGCTTTTCGTAGGCGAAGACTATTTTGTCAAGATAAGCTGTACTACTTGTCCCCTTTTAAATCCGGCCGTTGTGGGATCCCTTCCCACTAATATTTGGGAGGAGGACCAAGGCTACTATAAATAGGACTAGCCACCACCATAGGAAGACAAGTCGAACTAGCTCACACCACACCGGCTCAAGAACACCTCACCTCCTGAGGCCAGTTCATCCATTGTACTAGCTCATCCTTAGCCCTCCGAGGCAATCCACCACGACGCTGGAGTAGGGTATTACACTGCAAGGTGGCCCGAACCAGGATAACTGCCGTGTCTCTATGTCTCTTTGAGCTTGACGCGCTAGGCTTAGGAGGATCGCGAGTAGGCAGGCTGGGTATGTTGAGATCTTCGCACGCCCCCAGAGTTTGAACCTCTCAAGGGTTTGTGGATCCCTTAATCCGATAGAGAGGAAGGGGGGAACCTTGCCTTCAGGGCGCGCTTGTCTCAAATGCAAGGAAATTTACAAACTTAGCCCCCGTTTAAAATTTCCTACATCACAACAATAATAATCCGTTGGGGATAGGACGGTAATCTCGCATACACCAAGTATTTGCCGCCAGAGATTTCGGCCGAGGAGAGTTTGTTTTGGCGCCACTGCGTATGAATCTAGGTGAGAGGCGGTTATGTCACATTTGAGTGAAATTATAAACCTGCCCCTATCAAGACCTATTGAAATCGAGCTGACATGTGTTGCGTGTCAGGGACACGCGGTAATTTCCATCTCCCATATTTTGGTTTCGGGCGGTTACTACGAGCTTGGCCGCTTCGTTCAATTGTTTGAGAAAAAGCTTGCATGTTTACGGTGCCAGCTCAATTCCAATCCATTTTGTATTCTATTTTTGTTCGGGCAGGATCCATTTTCGATTGGAATAAAATTCTATATACATCATTTTTTATATATACTCTCAAAAGCACAACAAAGAATTCTTCTCCTTTATGTATATATAATATGATCTACAAATACAATGATCTCAAAATCATAAGGTTGAATTCAAAATTTTTAAACCAAATTATGTTCTACTAAAATGTATGGATCGGTAATATCTGCATTTTAAATAACATAGATGCGCGTGAATTCATATGCGTATGCATGTTTGATAGATGAATTTTGGTTCGAGTATGAATTACATGTGTCATCATCTCGAATTCAAATATTTGAATCACTTTTATGTTGACATTTTCTATACACGCAACTAAATATTTGAATCTCCTTTCACGCCCATCTCTCTCGCATGCTCCTTCATGTAGCTATCACTCTCTTTTCTCCAGCTCACCCGCACGCTCACTTCATGTTTCTCCTATATTTTCGCAAACATGGTCTCTCGACATCTCCCTTGAGAACTGTCACACTCTCCCTATCATTATATATTACACACTTTTCATTATCTCTCACATTTCTATCGTTCTCTGGTATCACTAGGTACCAAAGCTTTCTTTTTCACCGCCACACACACACTCAGTCAACTTTCACTTTGTCTTTCTCTCCAGGATTCTCTCACGCACCCCATATCTCTCTAGATATGACTCCTACCACTAAAATTACTCTCTTCCGCACACACAACGTTCTTTCCGTCTTCACCTTAGTTATAAATCTGAAATTATTCATTTGTTTACTGATTAGACAAACTCCCCCTCCCTTTCTCTGTCTCTCTCACACACACACAACTCTTGATTCCACTCCCCTTCCTGACTAACATCTCTCTCACAGACACACAAAACTCTCGCTTTCGCACCCCGACTCGTATTACTCTCGAAAACATTGATTAACTAACATCCAAATAGGTTTATACACCCGCACACTCTTGCTTCCACTATCTCATACATGTCTCTCTCGCACTCCTTGTATCTATGTAGATTTTTCATCCCTTCTTGAGACACGCCCTCTCGATCGTGCACACACACACTATCGCCTCATTTTAGGGTGATACCTCTCGCACACACACTCTTTGTGTCTTTGTCACACATGCACTCTGTGCTCCTCCTCCTCTCTCTCTCTCTCACACCACACACACATGGGCTTTTTGCAACAACTAGCAAGATGCCCATGCATTGCACAAAACATCAAGATGCATTTGTATGAGTAGTTTATCTTGTGGGAGATAATGATGAACGAGCGAAGGCCTTATTTGCAAATGTGGAGAGGTGTGTGGGTATCTTTTTGCAAAATTGCCATAGTTTCCTTCCTACCCGTCAGATATAAATCATACGGCCTATATTGCAGGATGGCAGGCACACCATCATCACCAACTTTGTTTTTTATAAGAGTAGAGATATACCACTTCTCGAATCTTGAAACCAACCACATTCCTCCCTTATCTCATCAAAACTGCCAAAGGAATATATTTTGAGTGAAACATAACATTTTTTATTGATATACATATTTCAAAACTAGACTCTTTTCTATCAAATTGGTGAATATGTATTAATCTACTTTGATCATGTGGCAACACATTGGCACATTGCTAGTTATTACTACTGTATAATTTTTTGGACACCAGACAAACGGTGGAGTACATATGCGAAGAGAAGAGGCGCATGCACGTAGTCCATCTCTCGTTATCTCGCACACATGAGAGTTACGTAAAGGCACCGTAAACAAATAAACCCTAAAACCCTAGGTGCACAATTGTTGCATGCGCGGGTACCGGGTAGTACGTGGTGGAGTGCACCTTTGTAGGAATAGTTAGCTCGCGTGATAATTTGATCCGTAGGAGTTGATGGTTGGGACCACAGGTGAACGACCTGGAGGCGATGGCTCGCTAGTCGCCACTGATAGAGTAGCCATGTTTAAAATATCATTTTTAGCGAGGTAAGACTAGCCAAAGTGGGAGTAACTTCAGCAGTAACATCGAGTCCAACTTAGCAAATTTGTTATGTAGCAATGAGTTAATGAGGAGAGAGGTAGTTTTAGTAACTTAGCTAGTTACTGTAGCATCACATGTCCCAATGCAATATGAGTCTATAATCAAATAAATGAAGTTTTGCATGTCACCACACTTATGTTACTTACCCACTATGAAGGTAGTAACATAGTCTAGGGATATGTGTATGTTACTCTCCACTGTGGCTAGTCTAAGAGTTCCGATTTTCAATGGCGCATTATAATTACTAGTTTTTAGAACGATTGGTATGGAGCGAAAATGGAATTCATAACTACTACCTCCGTCTTGATTTACTAGTCCCATCGTATTTTGGGTCAAAGTTTGTCCACGAATTTTACTTGTAAAATGTGAATGGAAAACGAGATTTTGTTATACCCAAACAAAATAACACTGGAGGGAGTGATTGCTCTGACACGGACGCGACCTCTCATAGCGCAAGCATTGAACTGGCGCGCCGACCAAGAGGGCCCCACTCGCTGCAGGCCAGGCTGAACACGCCTCCTCGCCGCATGCAACTGGCTTTAGACTGTCGCACCTGCCTCCATTGAATCCGCGCGTGTGCCGGAAACATGTCCTTCCGCGAGCCGGTCAATGCCGGTTGGCTCCTCTCGTCTGCCCGTTATTTAAGCGAGGCCAGACACCTAGTAACAACCACACCACACCGCCGCTCCCCATATCCTCCTTGCACCATTTTCAATAGACTCTCCATAGCATCCGGTGAGCAAGAAGACGAGTTCTCCGGCATGAAAGCCAGTTGGGTGGCCATCGCCGACACTGATGTCGGGATCCGCTGCCGCTGGGGACCCACAAATGCTACGACCACCGCGTTGCCGGCAGACACCTGGTGTGTTGCCCGGTTTGGGTCAAAACATCATGGACCCCAGCTGCGGCCGACATTAGAAATATTATACCTGCCTCCAGAAGTTATTCGCGTTTAGTATTTTTTTTCCAAAATATAATTAATTATGTATGGTCTTGAGTTGTGCTCACACTGGTAGTAGGAACTAGATATTTTCTATGAATGTACAGATATCTGTACATGAGTTTGATGTGGAAGTTGAACTTGTAATGTTGGGCTTGCGTGTGAACTATACCATGTCCAATGCTTCGTCTGTTATTGTTTGGAAAGTAATTGCTGTTATTACATGACCTGAGAAAAAATTATTTTGTGCCACATCAGTATATGCACGGACATCACAACAGGCATGCTGACTGGATAAACATTTGAACCTAGCTATAATGATGAAAAATTTGTATTGACAACAGTTTTAGATAGCAGGATACGCCTAGCCTGCTCTGCCTCTGCTAGCTTCTTTCTGGCTTCTTCCATCTCTTCTTTTGCTTGGGTGAAGAGAGCATCTGATTGCTCTTTTCTCTTCTTCAGGAACTCAGCTATATTCTCAAGGGCTGCTACACGCTTTCTTTCAGCCTTTACTAGAGCAACAAGGACACGAATATTGGACGACTCCACCTGGCTTGTGTGTAATCCAGCATCATCTCGGAATTTGCACCTTCTGTCCAATCCAACATCATTAGGGAACTGGAACCTTATGTGTAATCCAGCCTCATTCTGGAAACATGATCTCGAGGTTGACCATACTTCCCTCCTCGCAGGAACTGCATCCTGACACGAAGTAACTTCTTTTTTAGATCAATGCTCAGAGCAACCCAGATCCATTTAGTAGAAGCCAGATAATCCACACTCAAAGAAGTGAATTCAAAAGGAGAAATATAAAAATAGACTCCAAGGTGAGAACACCCACTTCCTACATTAAGCTAAAAACGAAAGCATTAGGGCGATTAAGACTCTTCTTATTACACATCGAAGAACACAAGGCTAAGAGAAACAGAAACTACAACATATACACATCGAAGAGCACGAGGCTAAACGGAAGTTATTGAAAGGGTGTTACTTACCAAAGCTCGTTTTACAGGTTCGGTGCAGCTCCTCTTTAACTTGCCTAGTTCCTTGAAGATGTCCCTGCTACGTCTTGAGCTTGCGTTGGTTTTCCCCGAAGAGGAGAGGGTGATGCAACAAGTGTAGCGTAAGTATTTCCCTCAGTTTTTGAGAACCAAGGTATCAATCCAGTAGGAGGTGATGTCTACTACACAACCTTCTTCCTGTAGACGTTGTTGGGCCTGCAAGTGCACAGGTTTGTAGGACAGTAGCAAATTTCCCTCAAGTGGATGACCTAAGGTTTATCAATCCGTAGGAGGCGTAGGATGAAGATGATCTCTCTCAAACAACCCTGCAACCAAATAACAAAGAGTCTCTTGTGTCCCCAACACACCCAATACAGTGGTAAATTGTATAGGTGCACTAGTTCGGCGAAGAGATGGTGATACAAGTGCAAAATAGATAGTAGATAAAGGTTTTTGTAATCTGAAATAATAAAAACAGCAAGGTAACAAGTGGTAAAAGTGAGCATAAACGGTATTGCAATGGTAGGAAACAAGGCCTAGGGTTCATACTTTCACTAGTGCAAGTTCTCTCAACAATAATAACATAGATAGATCATATAACAATCCCTCAACATGCAACAAAGAGTCACTCCAAATACACTAATAGCGGAGAACAAACGTAGAGATTATGGTAGGGTATGAAACCACCTCAAAATTATTCTTTCGAATCGATCTATTAAAGAGTTCATACTAGAATAACACCTTAAGACACAAATCAACCAAAACCCTAATGTCACCTAGATACTCCATTGTCACCTCAAGTATCCGTGGGCATGATTATATGATATGCATCACACAATCTCAGATTCATCTATTCAACCAACACAAAGTACTTCAAAGAGTGCCCCAAAGTTTCTACCGGAGAGTCAAGAACATGTGCCAACCCCTATGCATAGGTTCATGGGCAGAACCCGCAAGTTGGTCACCAAAACATACATCAAGTGGCACATGATATCCCATTGTCACCACAGATAAGCACGGCAAGACATACATCAAGTGTTCTCATAAAAGACTCAATCTGATAAGATAACTTCAAAGGGGAAACTCAATTCATCACAAGAGAGTAGAGGGGGATAAACATCATAAGATCCAACTACAATAGCAAAGCTTGGGATACATCAAGATCATGCCATAGAGGGAACACGAGAGAGAACACGAGAGAGAGAGAGATCAAACACATAGCTACTGGTACATACCCTCAGCCTCGAGGGTGAACTACTCCCTCCTCGTCATGGATAGCGCCGGCATGATGAATATGGCCACCGATGAAGGATCCCCCCTCTGGCAGGGTACCAGAATGGGCTCCCGGGAGGTTTTTGGTGGCTACAGAGGCTTGCGGCGGCGGAACTCCTGATCTATCTTCTCCGTGGATGTTTTTAGGGTACGTGGGACTATATAGGCGAAAGAAGTCGGTCGGGTGGTGCTCGAGGGGTCCACGAGACAGGGGGGCGCGCCCTACAGGGGGGCGCCCTCCTATCTCATGGAGTCCTCAAGTATCTTCTGACTTGAACTCCACGTCTCCAGGATGATATTCTTCCAAAAAATCACGTTGCCGAAGGTTTCATTCCGTTTGGACTCCGTTTGATATTCCTTTTCTTCGAAATATTGAAACAGGCAATAAAACAGCAATATGGGCTGGGCCTCCGGTTAATAGGTTAGTCCCAAAAGTAATATAAAAGTGTATAATAAAGCCCATAATCATTCAAAACAGGTAATATAATAGCATGGAACAATCAAAAATTATAGATACGTTGGAGACGTATCAAGCATCCCCAAGCTTAATTCCTGCTCGTCCTCGAGTAGGTAAATGATAAAAACAGAAATTTTGATGTGGAATGCTACCTAGCATGATTCTCAAAGTAATTTCTCTTTATTGTGGCATGAATGTTCAGATCCAAATGATTCAAGATAAAAGCTTATAAAACATAAAAATAATAATGCTTCAAAGCATACTAACAAATAATCATGTCCTATCAAAATAGCATAGCCAAAGAAAGCTTATCCCTACAAAATCATATAGTGAGGCCATGCTTCATTTTCATTACACAAAATAGTCCCATCATGCACAACCCCGATGACGAGCCGAGCAATTGTTTCATACTTTTTAACGCGCTTTAGCTTTTTCAACTCTTACGCAATACATGAGCGCAAGCCATGGACATAGCACTATGGTGGTATATGGTGGTGGTTGTGAGGACAAAAAGTGGGAGAAGATAGTCTCACATCAACTAGGCGTATCAACGGGCTATGGAGATGCCCGTCAATAGATATCAATGTGAGTGAGTAGGGATTGCCATGCAATGGATGTACTAGAGCTATAAATATATGAAAGCTCAACAAAATAAACTAAGTGGGTGTGCATCCAACTTGCTTGCTCACGAAGACCTAGGGCATTTTGAGGAAGCCCATCATTGGAATATACAAGCCAAGTTCTATAATGAAAAATTCCCAATAGTATATGAAAGTGACAACATATGAGACTCTCTATCATGAAGATCATGGTGCTACTTTGAAGCACAAGTGTGGAAAAAGAGATAGTAGCATTTGTCCCTTCTCTCTTTTTCTCTCATTTTTTCTTTTTTTTCTCTTTTTCTCTCATTTTTTCTTTTTTTCTTTTTTCTTGGCCTTTTTTTTTCTTTTGCTTTTTTGGTGGGCTTCTTTGGCCTCTTTTATTTTTATGAAGTCCGAAGTCTCATCCCGACTTCTGGGGGAATCATAGTCTTCATCATTCTTTCCTCACTGGGACAATGCTCTAATAATGAAGATCATCACACTTTTATGGATTTACAACTCAAGAGTTACAACTCAAAGCTAGAACAAGATATGACTCTATATGAATGCCTCCGGCGGTGTACCGGGATATGCAATGAATCAAGAGCGACATGTATGAAAATTATGAAGGTGGCCTTGCCACAAATACGATGTCAACTACATGATCATGCAAAGAGCAATATGACAATGATGAACGTGTCATAATAAACGGAACGGTGGAAAGTTGCATGGCAATATATCTCGGAATGGCTATGGAAATGCCATAATAGGTAGGTATGGTGGCTGTTTTGAGGAAGGTAAATAATGGGTTCAATACCGGCGAAAGTTGCGCGGTAATAAGAGAGGCCAGCAAAGTGGAAGAATGAGTGTGCGTATATCCATGGACTCACATTAGTCATAAATAACTCATATACTTATTGCAAAAGTCTACTTAGCCCTCGAAGCAAATTACTACTACGCATGCCCCAAGAGGGATAAATTGGTAGGAAAGGACCATCGCTCGTCCCCGACTGCCACTCATAAGGAAGACAATCAAAAGAGCACCTCATGCAACAAATTTGTCACACAACTTTTAGCATACGTGCATGCTACGGGACTTGCCAACTTCAACAAAAGTATTTCTCAATTTCATAATTATCCACTAGCACGACCCTAACATTACCACCTTTATACCTCAAAACAATTATCAAGCAACAAATTTACCATAGCATCCAATTCACTTCCTATGATAGTTTTCATTCAAATTACCGTGCTGTTTTAAGACTCTCAAAATAATATAAGTGAAGCATGAGAGTCTAGCAATTTCTTCAAAATATAACCATCGCCGTGCTCTAAAAGATATAAGTGAAGCACTAGAGCAAATGACAAACTACTCCGAAAGATACAAGTGAAGAACAATGAGTAGCTAAATAATTATGCAACTATGCAAAGAATCTCTCTCATTAAAGAATTTCAGATCTTGGTATCTTATTCAAACAGAAAGCAAAGCAAAATAAAATGACAATGCAAGGATAGCACAACTCATGTGAAGAAGCAAAAACTTAGGCTCAAACGATACTAACCGATGATTGCTGAAGAGGAAAGGTGGGATGCCTACCGGGGCATCCCCAAGCTTAGATGCTTGAGACTTCTGAAATATTATCTTGGGGTTCCTTGGGCATCCCCAAGCTTGAGCTTTTGTGTCTCCTTAATTCCTTTCATGTCACGGTTTCTCTTTTTATCAAAAGCTTTATTCACAACAAACTCAACAAGAACTCGTGAGATAGGTTAGTATAAACCAATGCAAAACCATATCATCTTCTACTATAAAAAATCACTAATATTGTTATTCAACATTTAATACTAAATGTCTCTGCATATTTAATACTCCTATCCTCAAATAGAATCATTAAACAAGCAAACATATGCAAACAATGCAACCATAACAGCAATCTGCCAAAACAGTACAGTCTGTAAAGAATGCAAGAGTATCAATACTTCCCTGAATCCAAAAATTATGAACGAAATTTCCCACTGTAATAAATTTATCAGAGCTTAATATGCAAAAATATTCAATGTTATAGGATTCTCTGACTTTTCTAGGGAATGTTTGCAACAGCGGTAAACTTTCTGTTTTCAAACAGCAACATGTATACTAGCAAAATAAGCATGGCAAAGGCTATCCTTGACTATTTTATTGAAACTAAAGATGCAAAACATTATTCTAACTAACAGCAAGCAAATACTAACAAAATAAAATGGCGCTCCAAGCAAAACACATATCATGTGGTGAATAAAAATATAGCTCCAAGTAAAGTTACCGATGAACGAAGATGAAAGAGGGGATGCCTTCCGGGGCATCCCCAAGCTTAGGCTCTTGGTTGTCCTTGAATATTACCTTGGGGTGCCTTGGGCATCCCCAAGCTTAGGCTCTGTCCACTCCTTATTTCATAGTCCATCGAATCTTTACCCAAAACTTGAAAACTTCAACCACACAAAACTCGTAAGCTCCGTTAGTATAAGAAAATAAAACCACCACTTAGGTACTGTAATGAACTCATTCTTTATTCATATTGGTGCAATATATACTGTATTCTAACTTCTCTATGGTTCATACCACTTAATACTAGCCATAGATTGATCAAATTAAGCAAACAACACATAGAAAACAGAATCCGTCAAAAACAGAACGGTCTGTAGTAATCTGTATCAAACGTATACTTATGGAACCCCAAAAATTATGAAATAAATTTCTGGACCTGAGTAATTTGTCTATTAATCATATGCAAAAAGAATCAACCTAAAATCACTCTCGAGTAAACAATGGCAGCTATTCTCATGAGCGCTAAAGTTTCTGTTTTCTACAGCAAGATCACATAAACTTCACCCAAGTCTTCCTAAAGGTTCTACTTGGAAACAAAAGCTATAAAACATGATTACTACAGTATCATAATCATGTGGACACAAAAAAACAGTAAGGATAAATATTGGCTTGTCTCCCGACAAGCGCTTTTCTTTAATGCCTTTCTAGCTAGGCATGATGATGGCAATGATGCTCACATAAAAGATAAGAATTGAAACATAAAGGGAGCATCATGAAGCATATGACTAGCATATTTAAGTCCAACCCACTTCCTATGCATAGGGATTTTGTGAGCAAACAACTTATGGGAACAATAATCAACTAGCATAGGATGGCAAAACAAGCATAACTTCAAGATTTTCAACACATAGAGAGGAAACTTGACATTATTGCAACTCCTACAAGCATATGTTCCTCTCTCATAATAGTTTTCAGTAGCATCATGAATGAATTCAACAATATAACCAGCACCTAAAACATTCTTTTCATGATATACAATCATAGAAAATTTACTACTCTCCACATAAGGAAATTTCTTATCATGAATAGTAGTGGGAGCAAACTCAACAAAATAATTATCATGTGAGGCATAATCCAATTGAAAACTAAAATCATGATGACAAGTTTCATGTTTATCATTATTCTTAATAGCATACAAGTCATCACAATAATCATCATAGATAGCAACTTTTTTCTCATAATCAATTGGAACCTCTTCCGAAATAGTGGAATCATCACTAAATAAAGTTGACACTCTTCCAAATCCACTTTAATGTTCATCACAATAAGATTCAACATCCTCCAAAATAGTAGGATCACTACTTCCTAAACTTGACACTCTTCCAAGCCCACTTTCATCAATATAATCATCATAAATAGGAGGCATGCTTTCATCATAATAAATATTCTCATCAAAACTTGGGGGACAAAAAATATCATATTCATCAAACATAGCTTCCCCAAGCTTGTGGCTTTGCATATCATTAGCATCATGGATATTCAAGGAATTCATACTAACAACATTGCAATCATGCTCATCATTCAAAAATTTAGTACCAAGCATTCTAATGCATTCTTCTTCTAGCACTTGAGCACAATTTTCCTTTCCATCAAACTCACGAAAGATATTAAAAAGATGAAGCATACGAGACAAACTTAACTCCATTTTTTTGTAGTTTTCTTTTATAAACTAAACTAGTGATAAAACAAGAAACAAAAAGTTCGATTGCAAGATCTAAAGATATACCTTCAAGCACTCACCTCCCCGGCAACGGCGCCAGAAAAGAGCTTGATGTCTACTACACAACCTTCTTCTTGTAGACGTTGTTGGGCCTGCAAGTGCACAGGTTTGTAGGACAGTAGCAAATTTCCCTCAAGTGGATGACCTAAGGTTTATCAATCCGTAGGAGGCATAGGATGAAGATGGTCTCTCTCAAACAACCCTGCAACCAAATAACAAAGAGTCTCTTGTGTCCCCAACACACCCAATACAATGGTAAATTGTATAGGTGCACTAGTTCGGCGAAGAGATGGTGATACAAGTGCAAAATAGATAGTAGATAAAGGTTTTTGTAATCTGAAATAATAAAAACAGCAAGGTAACAAGTGGTAAAAGTGAGCGTAAACGGTATTGCAATGATGGGAAACAAGGCCTAGGGTTCATACTTTCACTAGTGCAAGTTCTCTCAACAATAATAACATAGATAGATCATATAACAATCCCTCAACATGCAACAAAGAGTCACTCCAAAGACACTAATAGCGGAGAACAAACATAGAGATTATGGTAGGGTACGAAACCACCTCAAAGTTATTCTTTCGGATCGATCTATTAAAGAGTTCGTACTAGAATAACACCTTAAGACACAAATCAACCAAAACCCTAATGTCACCTAGATACTCCATTGTCACCTCAAGTATCCGTGGGCATGATTATACGATATGCATCACACAATCTCAGATTCATCTATTCCACCAACACAAAGTACTTCAAAGAGTGCCCCAAAGTTTCTACCGAAGAGTCAAGAACGTGTGCTAACCCCTATGCATAGGTTCATGGGCGGAACCCACAAGTTGGTCACCAAAACATACATCAAGTGGCACATGATATCCCATTGTCACCACAGATAAGCACGGCAAGACATACATCAAGTGTTCTCATAAAAGACTCAATCTAGTAAGATAACTTCAAAGGGGAAACTCAATTCATCACAAGAGAGTAGAGGGGGAGAAACATCATAAGATCCAACTACAATAGCAAAGCTCGGGATACATCAAGATCGTGCCATAGAGTAACACAAGAGAGAGAGAGATCAAACACATAGCTACTGGTACATACCCTCAGCCTTGAGGGTGAACTACTCCCTCCTTGTCATGGATAGCGTCGGGATGATGAAGATGCCCACCTGTGAAGGATCCCCCCTCCGGCAGGGTGCCGGAATGGGCTCCCGAGAGGTTTTTGGTGGCTACAGAGGCTTACAGTGGCGGAACTCCCGATCTATCTTCTCCGTGGCTGTTTTTAGGGTATGTGGGACTATATAGGCGAAAGAAGTCGGTCGGGAGGTGCTCAAGGGGTCCACGAGACACGGGGGCGCTCCCTACAGGAGGGGGGCGCCCTCCTATCTCGTGGAGTCCTCGAGTATCTTCTGACTTGAACTCCAGTCTCCAGGATGATATTCTTCCAAAAAATCATGTTGCCGAAGGTTTCATTCCGTTTGGACTCCGTTTGATATTCCTTTTCTTCGAAATACCGAAACATGCAATAAAACAGCAATATGGGCTGGGCCTCCGGTTAATAGGTTAGTCCCAAAAGTAATATAAAAGTGTATAATAAAGCCCATAATCATTCAAAACAGGTAATATAATAGCATGGAACAATAAAAAATTATAGATACGTTGGAGACGTATCAGGAGGCTCCTCAAAAGTCCCACGCACCTACACAAACAAACTAAGAACTCGCAACCAACGCAATAAAGAGGTTGTCAATCCCTTCACGGCCACTTCCGAAAGTGAGATCTGATAGAGATAGTATGATAAGATAAATATGTTTTTGGTATTTTATAATATAGATGCAAAATGTAATGATGCAAATAAAAGTAGACTGGAAGCAAATATGATAAGAGATAGACCCAGGGCCATAGGTTTCACTCGAGGCTTCTCTCGAGATAGCATAAGTATTACGATGGGTGAACAAATTACTATCGAGCAATTGATAGAAAAGCGAATAATTATGAGATTATCTAGGCATGATCATGTATATAGGCATCATGTCCATAACAAGTAGACCTACTCCTGCCTCCATCTACTACTATTACTCCACACATCGACCGACTCCTGCCTGCATCTAGAGTATTAAGTTCACAAAGAACAGAGTAACACATTAAGCAAGATGACATGATGTAGAGGGATAAACTCATGCAATATGATATAAACCCCATCTTGTTATCCTCAATGGCAATAATACAATACGTGTCTTGCAACCCTTTCTGTCACTGGGTAAGAACACCGCAAGATTGAACCCAAAGCTAAGCACTTCTCCCATGGCAAGAAAGATCAATCTAGTAGGCCAAACCAAACCGATAATTCGAAGAGACTTGCAAAGATAACTCAATCATACATAAAAGAATTCAGAGAAGATTCAAATATTATTCATAGATAAACTTGATCATAAACCCACAATTCATCGGATCTCGACAAACACACCGCAAAAAGAGATTACATCAAATAGATCTCCACAAGAGAGGGGGAGAACATTGTATTGAGATCCAAAAAGAGAGAAGAAGCCATCTAGCTAATAACTATGGACCCGTAGGTCTATGGTAAACTACTCACAACTCATCGGAGGGGCAAGGATGTTGATGTAGAGGCCCTCCATGGTCGATTCCCCCTCCGGCAGAGTGCCGGCGAATGCTCCAAGATGGGATCTCGCGGATACAGAAGGTTACGACAGTGGAAATTGTGTTTCGTGGTGCTCCTAGATGTTTTCAGGGTACGTAGGTATATATAGGAGGAAGAAGTATGTCGGTGGCTGCCCGAGGGGCCCACGGGACAGGAGGCGCGCCCTACAGGGGGGGGGGGGGCGCCCTCCTATCTCGTGGCCGCCTCGGCTGCTTCTTGGCTTGCACTCCAAGTCCTCTGGATCATGTTCGTTCCAAAAATCACGCTCCCGAAGGTTTCATTCCGTTTGGACTCCGTTTGATATTCCTTTTCTTCGAAAAACTGAAATAGGCAAAAAAAACAACAATACGGGCCGGGCCTCCGGTTAGTAGGTTAGTCCCAAAAATGATATAAATGTGTAAAATAAAGCCCGTAAACATCCAAAAGGGGTAATATATTAGCATGGAACAATAAAAAATTATAGATAAGTTGGAGACGTATCAAGCATCCCCAAGCTTAATTCCTGCTCGTCCTCGAGTAGGTAAATGATAAAAAGAGAATTTTTGATGTGGAATGCTACCTAGCATAATTTATAATGTAATTTTATTTATTGTGGCATGAATGGTCAGATCCAAATGATTCAAAATAAAAGTTCATATTTACATAAGAAACAGTAACACTTCAAGCATACTAATCAAAGTAATCATGTCTTCTCAAAATAACATGGCAAAAGAAAGTTCATCCCTAAAAAATGATATAGTTAGGCTATTCTTCATTTTCGTCACACAAAGATGTGCCCAACTTCTATACCCCCTATGACAAGCCAAGCAATTGTTTCATACTTAAATAATCTGAAACTTTTCCAACCTTCACGCAATACATGAGCGCGAACCATGGATATAACACTATGGGTGGAATAGAATATGATGATGGGGATTGTGTGGAGAAGACAAAAAAGGAGAAAGTCTCACATTGATGAGGATAATCAATGGGCTATGGAGATGCCCATCAATCAATGTCAACATGAGGAGTAGGGATTGCCATGCAACGTATGCACTAGAGCTATAAATGAATGCTCAACAAAAGAAAACTAGTGGGTGTGCATCCAACTTGCTTGCTCACGAAGACCTAGGGCATTTGAGGAAGCCCATCGTAGGAATATACAAGCCAAGTTCTATAATGAAAAATTCCCACTAGTATGAAAAAGACAACTTATGAGACCCACTATATGAAAAACATGGTGCTACTTTGAAGCACAAAATATGAGACTCACTACATGAAGAACAAGGTGCTACTTTGAAGCACAAGTGTGGAAAAAGAGATAGTAACATTGCCCTTTTTATTTATTTATTTTTTTCTTTTTTCTTTTTTTTCTTTTTTTGGGCCTTTCTTTTTTTGGCCTTTCTTCCTTTTTCTTCTTTTTTTGGGCAATGTTCTAATAACGATGATCATCACACTTCTATTGATTACAACATATGAATTGCAACTCAAAACTAGAACAAG
Source organism: Triticum aestivum (assembly GCF_018294505.1). Lineage (NCBI taxonomy): Eukaryota > Viridiplantae > Streptophyta > Magnoliopsida > Poales > Poaceae > Triticum > Triticum aestivum. Next base: position 340,293,766 of record NC_057813.1, read on the forward strand.
ATATGACTCTATATGAATGCCTCCGGCGGTGTACCGGGATGGTGCAATGAATCAAGAGTGACATGTATGAAAAATAATGCATGGTGGATTTGCCACAAATATGATGTCAACTACATGATCATGCAATGGCAATATGACAAAAGTAACGTATGTCATGATGATGATAAATGGAACGGTGGAAAGTTGCATGGCAATATATCTCGGAATGGCTATGGAAATGCCATAATAGGTAGGTACGGTGGCTATTTTGAGGAAGATATAAGGAGGTTTATGTGTGATAGAGCGTATCGTATCACGGGGTTTGGATGCACCGGCGAAGTTTGCACCAACTCTCAAGGTGAGAAAGGGCAATGCACGGTACCGAAGAGGCTAGCAATGTCCGAAAGGTAAAAGTGCGTATAATCCATGGACTCAACATTAGTCAAAAGAACTCATATACTTATCGCAAAAATTTAGAAGTCATCAAAAATCAAGTACTACGGGCATGCTCCTAGGGGGATAGATTGGTAGGAAAAGACCATCGCTCGTGCCCGACCGCCACTCATAAGGATGCACAAGCCAGGTACACTTCACGTTTCAAATTTGTTACACAACTTTAACCATACGTGCATGCTACGTGACTTGCTAACTTCAACACAAGCATTCTTTAAATTCATAATAACCCAACTAGCATGACTTTAATATCACTACCTCCATATCTCAGAACAATTATCAAGTATCAAATTGATCATAGCATCCAATTCACTTCCTATGATAGTTTTTATTATACCCAACTTGGATGCTCATCATTCTAGGACCAATTTTGTAACCATAGCAAATACTATGCTTTTCTAAAATACTCTCAAAATAATATAAGTGAAGCATGAGAGACTAGCAATTTCTTCAAAATTAAGACACCACCGTGCTCTAAAAGATATAAGTGAAGCACTAGAGCAAAAACTATCAAGCTCTAAAAGATATAAGTGAAGCACATAGAGTATTCTAACAAAATTCTAATCAAATAGGCTTCTCCCAAAAGGTGTGTACATAAAGGATTATTGTGGTAAACTAAAAAGCAAAGACTAATATAATACACGACGCTCCAAGCAAAACACATATCATGTAGCGAATAAAAATATAGCTCCAAGTAAAGTTACCAATGAACGAAGACGAAAGAGGGGATGCCTTCCTGGGGCATCCCCAAGCTTAGGCTTTTGGCTATACTTGAATATCTTGGGGTGCCTTGGGCATTACCAAGCTTAGGCTCTTGCCACCCTTTATTCCATAGTCCATAAAAGCTTTACCCAAAACTTGAAAACTTCAGAACACAAAACTCAACAGGAAATCTTATAAGCTCCATTAGTGAAAGAAAACAAAACCACCACATAAGGTACTGCAATGAACTCATTCTTTATTTATTTTGGTGTTAAACCTACTGTATTCCAACTTCTCTATGGTTCATAAACTATTTTACTAGCCATAGATGCATCAAAATAAGCAAACAACACACGAAAAACAGAATCTGTCAAAAACAGAACAGTCTGTAGCAATCTGTAACTAACGCAAACTTCTAGAACTCTAAAAATCCTACCAAAATAGGACGTACTGGAAAATTTGTTTATTGATCATCAGAAAAAAGAATAAATGCAAAATAACGTTTCTGTGATTTATTGAATTTTTTCTCGTGAGCGCAAAGTTTCTGTTTTTCAGCAGAATCAAATCAACTATCATCATAGTTTATCCTATAGGTTCTACTTGGCACAAACACTAATTAAAAGATAAAAACACATATAAACAGAGAGTAGATGCAAGATTTATTAAATAAAATAAAGTAAAAATATTGGGTTGTCTCCCAACAAGCGCTTTTCTTTAAAGCCTTTTTTAGCTAGGCATTGAGATTTCAATGATGCTCACATGAAAGACAGGAATTGAAGCACAAAGAGAGCATCGTAAAACATGTGACAAACACACTTAAGTCTGACATACTTCCTATTCATAGGCATCTTGTAAGCAAACAAATTATCAAGGCAAGCAAAAACTAGCATATGCAAGGAAGAACAAAGAGATGATAGCAATCTCAACATGATGAGAGGTAATTTAATAAGATAAAAATTTCTACGACCATATTTTCCTCTCTCATAATAATTACATGTAGGATCATTGGAAAGTTCAAAAAAATAGCTATCACAAAACATATTCTCAACATGGTCCACATGCATGCAAAGTTGACACTCTTCCAAGATAGTGGGATTAACATTAACTAAAGTCATGACCTTTCCGAACTCACTTTTATCAAAAATATCATAAGATTGAACATACTCCAAATATGTGGGATCTAAAGTTGAAACTCTTCCAAACCCACTTTCAATATTATTGCAAATACTATTATCAATCTCATATTCATCATGGGGCTTAAATAAATTTTCAAGGTTATAAGAAGAATCACCCCAATCATGATCATTGAAACAAGTAGTAGACATAGAAAAACTAGCATCCCCAAGCTTAGGGTTTTGCATATTATTAGCACAATTTAAATCAAGAGAATTTATAGGAAAATCCTTGCAATCATGCTTCTTATTCAAGGAGTTATCGTGAATCTCTTCATAAATTTCTTTATCATAATTTTTAGATTCACAAATTTTGAGCAAAGCTTCATAAAGATAATCTAGTGCACAAAACTCACTAGCAATTGGTTCATCATAATTGGATCTATTAAAAATATTAGCAAGCGGATGAGGATCCATAGATCTTAGGTTCTCTGTTTAGCAATAAATAAGCATCTATTCCAACCAAATGAGCAAACAAAAGGGCAAGCAAAAAAAGAGAAGAGAGAGATTGGGAAAGAGAGGGCAAATAAAACGGCAAGGGTGAAGTGGGGGAGAGGAAAACGAGAGGCAAATGGCAAATAATGTAAATGCGAGGGAGATGGGTTTGTGATGGGTACTTGGTATGTCTCGACTTGAGCGAAGACCTCCCCGGCAACGGCGCCAGAAATCCTTCTTGCTACGTCTTGAGCTTGCGTTGGTTTTCCCCGAAGAGGAGAGGGTGATGCAGCAAGTGTAGCGCAAGTATTTCCCTTAGTTTTTGAGAACCAAGGTATCAATCCAGTAGGAGGCTCCTCAAAAGTCCCACGCACCTACACAAACAAACTAAGAACTCGCAACCAACGCAATAAAGGGGTTGTCAATCCCTTCACGGCCACTTGCGAAAGTGAGATCTGATAGAGATAGTATGATAAGATAAATATATTTTTGGTATTTTATAATATAGATGCAAAAAGTAAAGATGCAAATAAAAGTAGACTGGAAGCAAATATGATAAGAGATAGACCCGGGGGCCATAGGTTTCACTAGAGGCTTCTCTCGAGATAGCATAAGTATTACGATGGGTGAACAAATTACTGTCGAGCAATTGATAGAAAAGCGAATAATTATGAGATTATCTAGGCATGACCATGTATATAGGCATCACGTCCATAACAAGTAGACCGACTCCTGCCTGCATCTACTACTATTACTCCACATATCAACCGACTCATGCCTGCATCTAGAGTATTAAGTTCACAAAGAAGAGAGTAACGCATTAAGCAAGATGACATGATGTAGAGGGATAAACTCATACATATGATATAAACCCCATCTTGTTATCCTCGATGACAACAATACAATACGTGTCTTGCAACCCTTTCTGTCACTGGGTAAGAACACCGCAAGATTGAACCCAAAGCTAAGCACTTCTCCCATGGCAAGAAAGATCAATCTAGTAGGCCAAACCAAACCGATAATTCGAAGAGACTTGCAAAGATAACTCAATCATACATAAAAGAATTCAGAGAAGATTCAAATATTATTCATAGATAAACTTGATCATAAACCCACAATTCATCGGATCTCGACAAACACACCACAAAAAGAGATTACATCAAATAGATCTCCACAAGAGAGGGGGAGAACATTGTATTGAGATCCAAAAAGAGAGAAGAAGCCATCTAGCTAATAACTATGGACCCGTAGGTCCGTGGTAAACTACTCACAACTCATTGGAGGGGCAAGGATGTTGATGTAGAGGCCCTCCGTGGTCGATTCCCCCTCCGGCAGAGTGCCGACGAAGGCTCCAAGATGGGATCTCGCGGATACAGAAGGTTAGGGCGGTGGAAATTGTGTTTCGTGGTGCTCCTGTATGTTTTCGGGGTACGTAGGTATATATAGGAGGAAGAAGTACGTTGGTGGCCGCCCGAGGGGCCCACAAGACAGGGGGCGCGCCCTACAGGGGGGGCGCCCTCCTATCTCGTGGCCGCCTCGGCTGCTTCTTGGCTTGCACTCCAAGTCCTCCGGATCATGTTCTTTCCAAAAATCACGCTCCCGAAGGTTTCATTCCGTTTGGATTTCGTTTGATATTCCTTTTTCTTCGAAAAACTGAAATAGGCAAAAAAACAGCAATACGGGCTGGGCCTCCGGTTAGTAGGTTAGTCCCAAAAATGATATAAATGTGTAAAATAAGGCCCATAAACATCCAAAAGGGGTAATATAATAGCATGGAACAATCAAAACTTATAGATACGTTGGAGATGTATCAGTCCCCAATATCCTGTGTTTGGTCTCCATTGCTCCTCTGCATGTTCGCACTCGTGGTTTTAAAATCTCAACATGGGAAGAAAAATATAGTAATACTCACGCACCTTGTGGGCAACATTAAAGCACTCATCTACCATGATAGAGCATCTCCAACATAAGCGCAACGCGCCGCGCGTTAGAAAAGCGTTTACAGCGCCGGAATAGCCAGTTTTTGCGGGCCGCGGAGTGTTGGCTCAAGCGTCCGTTTCAAAAAATTACGCGCGCGCGCCGCTCCAGCAGACGCGCTATATTTGTTTCTCCTTTCTAGATAGATACATAGATAGTTCTTAGCATAGATATAGCATAGATAGATAGAAAACTAGATAGTTCAACTACTCCTCGTCGTCTGACTCGGTGATGTCCTTCTCCGATGTCTCAACGTAAGCGGCAAGATACCGATTGTCGTTGGAGTCCCAGGGCGACGCTGCTCCTAGCTTGCTGTTGAATTGAGCGGCCGCCTTCCGCGGCCGCTTGTCCTCGCGATAGGCGGCTCGCTCTGCCCTCCTCTTCTCCCTCTCCGCCCTCCTTTGCACATAGAACTCGAGCTCGTTGATGATATCCCGTGGGAAGCATTGGCACCACAATGCAATGGCTTCCTCGTCCATCTCGGCGATGCCGATACGGTGCTCCCACCTCCGGTTGTCGCGACGATCCTCATTGGTGATAAGCCGCGAGTGTCAGTGTCAAAACCGGTGGATCTCGGGTAGGGGATCCCGAACTGTGCGTCTAAGGCTAATGGTAACAGGAGGCGGGGGACACAATGTTTACCCAGGTTCGGGCCCTCTCGATGGAGGTAATATCCTACTTCCTGCTTGATTGATCTTGATGATATGAGTATTACAAGAGTTGATCTACCACGAGATCATAGAGTCTAGACCCTAGAAGCTAGCCTATGATTATGATTGTTGTTGTCCTACGGACTAAACCCTCCGGTTTATATAGACATTGGAGGGGGCTAGGGTTACACAGAGTAAGTTACAGAGAAGCAAATCTACATATCTGAATTGCCAAGGTTGCCTTCCACGAAAAGGAGAGTCCCACCCGGACATAGAACGAAGTCTTCAATCTTGTATCTTCATAGTCCAACAGTCTGGCCAAAGTATATAGTCCGGCTGTCCGAGGACCCCCTAATACAGGACTCCCTCAGTAGCCCCTGAACCAGGCTTCAATGTCGATGAGTCCGGCACGCAGATTGTCTTCGGCATTGCAAGGCGGGTTCTTCTCCAAAATCCCTGAGTATCTGTTGTAACGAGCAGTGTCCGGCTTCCCATTAATGTTGCACTCCTCGGCTTCTGTACATTTATAATGGCAGTCTCCACGTGTCGAGCGAATGCGAGAAGCCGGGGCATTTTTACATTTGCCACCCTGACCATGTAAGTAGATCATCTATTAAGGAGACGGGGATCCTCAGATCCAAACCACACCATCTTCCCCCAGCGAGGATCCTTTAGAGCATGCTCGAAAAAAGCCATCCCATCATGACCGGCCGCTGTAGCTCCTCTCGCTCCCGTAGTGCTAAGCTAGGTGATTGGGAGAAGTGTTCTATATCCCATGGCCAATTGGTGGAGTTGCAGACCGAGAGGTTTCTCCCGCCTACATACACTACAAAAAAAGACACATCCGTGACATTTTGGGCCGAACAATTTTTTTCTGTCATACATATGACACTTCTATGACGATAATTGTGACAAAACCCGGTATCATCATAGATGTGGTGGGCTCCTACTTCTATGACAAAAAATCATGACAGAAAATGGGGTTTTCATCCTGGGCGGGCCGGAGATGCAGCTGCATGACATTCTTTGGGCTGTCCATGACGGAAAAAACCGTGGTAGAAGCAAGGGGGAGGAAAATTTCGGGGAGTTGCCGGTTACGGTGGGAGATCGGGGGCGGAGCGATGTGCGTTTATCTCGTACGTACTCGCGTGTGTGCGAGGCATTGGCTCCAACTGAAGCCGAGCGAGGCGTTGAGCTCTAACTGAACCCGAGCAATTGCACTGCAGGCTACGCGTTACTTAACCCGAGCGACCAATCGATGGCTGTTAACTGAACCCGATGGAGCGATTCCTTCGCTACTGCTCCTAACTGAAGCCGATCAATGCTGCCTCTGGGATGAACAGTGAGTGTTGCGGGGGGGGGGGGTTGGATGAACAGTGAGCGGTGGCATTGCCTCTGGATGAACAGGAACCCGTGGTGTGGAGGGCTGGATGAATAGTAGACGGTGGAGGGGTGGCCATGGAGGGGTGGTTGAACAGGACCCCGTGGTGTGGAGGGCTGGATGAACAGTAGAAGGTGGAGGGGTGGTTGAATAGTAGCCGGTGGAGTACGCGCGGTGGAGGCTGGATGAACAGGAGCCCGTGGAGGCTGGAGGAGGTCGAGGTAGCCCGTGGAGGCTGGAGGAGGTCGACGGTGGAGACGCACCGTTCGATCGACTGCGTAGCCGCGGTGCATGCGCTTGTACAGGTTTCCGTATCATTGCTATGGTAACTAATATAAGCGCTGCCTCAGATTAATGTTTACGTGTACTAGTACGGTGTTCTTTTAAGTTTAACCAACCCTGTATCAAACCAAACTAAGCTCCCATACGCGCACTCATCAATATGCCACCGTCGCTGTTGTGCATGCCGGCGCCCGCCTACTCCGGCCAACCATCTCTCACCCATCACCGCCGTGCTGCCGCCATCCCTATGCCATGAAGCCGAAGGATCACCCGCTCATGTCGTTTGTAGTCCTTCCGCGCGATGCCGTTGTGCTGCCAAGCACGCGAGCAGCTGGTGGAGCCGCGTCTATGCACACAACATACAAAGAGGAGGACGAGCGCGTGCTTAAGCACGCCGGTGAGGAGGAGCTAGCATGTCATTGTCGTCTCTGCCCGCGAGGAGGAGGTGCGCATGGTGGCTGTCACGGCGGAAGCCGATCGCGCCCGCACCGAGCCCGCAAACCGGGTGCGGACGCGGAATCTACCCTCAAGACCTTGAATTCCACATGGATCCTACAATCTAAAGGACCAATTTGGGTCAGTCGACTCTTGTGGGCCAGAAGGGCTTCTTCAACCTCCGAAATTGATGCACTGTTCATCTTCTCTCTCAGGCATCGAGCCGCCAGCCCACCACACGCCTAACCGCCTGCTGCCGCTGCCCCACCCTCCCCTGAACCGCCTACCACCGCCATGCTCCCCCCACCCCCGCCATCCGTTTAACCCCGGCCACGATCCATTTTTTTTGGCGAATTGCATTCCACACCCAACACTCATAAGATAGATCATGGGCACCCTGCCACCCTAATATAGATACTGGGGTAGCTTCTTTGTCGTCTTCTTCCTTTACTCCATCGAACTTCTTTCGCAAATCGACTGACCCAAATTATACTGCTAGTACGTACGTATTAAGTACAGTAGGAACACGAAGATTCGAGCAGTAGTACCAAGTACAAGAAGAATAGTAGTAAGACATACTAGTACTACTGTACGTACTAAAGAGTCAAATAATGAGAAAGAACATAAACATAGTCTTCTGGGGGCTCAGCACAACACACCCCTGAAATAAAACTAAGCAACTAGTCCGCTTTACAATGCAGTAGAACCAGCATGAGCGATGACACTGCCACCTTACTCGGAGTCTGAGTCCACATCCTCGACTTTCTCCTCGTCCCTCTTCCTCTTCCTCTTTGCCGACGCTTCTTTGCTTGAACCGGACACTGGGCTCTACTTCTTCATCCAACCCTTGTAGATATTTAAACAAAGGTAGGCATCCATTGCTGCGTACGGGATGTGCTCTTCATCTATTGTCTTTGACTCCCATGCATGATGATAATTGTGGTGAGGTTTCTTCTGTTGAGCGTACGAAGGATCAATCATGGCTGCTGCCAGGGTAAGTATTGAAGGCTAAGAGGAGGGCACCAGGCTTGCCTTCTGGAGATCGAAGGGCTGGCCTACAATGAGGCCTATCCGACCCAGGACAATCCTGTTGTTACTAAAGTCTACAATAACAAATTTCACTCTTTCGTCCTTGAGGAAGTTCTTAAAATCCTGGCACTCAATGTCGGCATGGCACATGTGGTAGACCAAGCACACGTTATGTATGCAAAACCTGGATCACGGCGGGCTTCTTCTTCTCTGCCTCCTTTAGAATCTTCTCGCTTTCCAGGACTGTAGTGTACTCAACATCTAGCCCAGCGACCCACTCATCCTTTGAAGTGTTGAACATGCGTCAGAAGCGAGCAAGGAATGCTTTCCCCATCGCGAATCTATGGGCGTAGATGATGATGAACTCATCACCAGTAATTGCTCTAACCTGGTACTTAGCGACGATCATGGAGATTTGGGAGGCCACGGATTTTGGAGGCGGGTTAGGAGAAGTTGAACTTGTGTAATGTGAAAGGACGGGACGACAGGAGCAAACTGTTGTAAGGTAGAAGACATGGACGAGTAGGGCGTGCGAACGGCGTGAGGTTGTTGGCTTGCCCGGTGGATCAACAGTTGCATGCCCTCAAAGAGTTCTTGAGTACTACGCGGGACCCACTAGATGTCATGTCTACTAGACCCATATCGTAGGCCTGACGTTATAGCTTCTGCGTGTTCACACACCATGCCGGTGTGTGGATTAAACTTAACTTAATTCCATCAACCATCGCGCCTCGCACGACCTTCGCCTCCCTCGCGCGGTCGTATTCTTTGAGACTTCGACCGACTATAAATGAGCAATTTTTTGCCTACTCCGCATGCATGATACTCCCTCTTGTCCTTTTTACTCTGCGTAAGATTTGTGTCAAGTGAAAGTTTGCAAAGATTTTGAGCAAATTTATACTAAAAATATCAATATCTACAATACCAAATATATATTTTATGAAACTACGTTTTATAATGGTATAAAAATATTGATTTGACATTGTGAATGTTGATACATTTTTCTATAAGTTTGGTCAAAGTAGAGGTACATTGACTTCAGACAAAACTTATATGCACAATGCAGACTAGTTCCTCCATTCAGGTGCGTGCCATGTCCTATCTATTCATCACAACAAGGTTAGCTATTAGAGTACTACTACCTCCCTTCTAGTTTAAAGGGATCGATTCAAAAATTTCACCTACTCTTACCAAGATAGAGGCGGTGGAATAGTTTTTGTAGTCTGCAAAAGTACTCAATTAATGCTCTCGTTCTTCACAAAAAAGTGTGTTTAGCAATGCATTATTGCATTGCATGCATGCATGGACACGAGTAAATGACAAAGATTTTTACATGCACTAGCAAGATGCATGTGCGTTGCACGGAACATCAAGATCTTGTGGGAGAAAAGGATGAACGAGGGAAGGCCTTATCTGCAAATCTGGAGAGGAGTGCGGGTAAATTGTCATAGTTTCCTTCCTATCCGTTAGATATAGATAGGACGACCTATATAGATCTGTTACTCTAACCCCCTCTCTTCTTTAATTCTTTGCCACATCAGCATGTTTGCTATTCCCGTGTGCATGATACCAGATACTACCACATTACCACCACTATGGCCAGCCTTAATCATCGCATGCAATAATTTAGTGCACCTTGAAATCTGAACGCCTGTTTGACTCTCCTTCTCCCTCTAGCAGTCCCACCACTCCACCCCGTGTGGAAAAAATCTGCATGCATGACTCTCCTCCCCGCGCTCGTACAATCTGTTGTGACCAGCAATGTCCACCCCTTCCCTCCCCGTAATTTACTCCAACAAATATGCCCACGTAGTTGTTACATTAATCACGCAACGTATCTTACGGGATGCTGCTTCAGTTACTCAACTGCAGGTGCATTGGGTCATTGAGATGTGGGCCAAACAGGCATCTGGCCCACATGTCAGTGACACAACTGCACCTGCAGTGAAGTCACCGAAGCTCAGTCCATATCTTACGTAGGTGTGCCATTGCTCACTATAAATATTGCACCTCCCACGGCATTTGGAAGAACGCTCACGTTCATCGCTATCTCCTCCCCCTCCCTCTCATGTCGACCACCATGGCATAGCCCCTCCCAAGCCCTAGGCGCCCCTCGCTGCACCACGCGGACGGTCACGCATCACCGTTCCGTTCCTCGCCGCCACTAGTCGAGGAGGACACGTCAGCTTTCCGCTCCTCGCCGCGACACATCGAGGTGGACGCGTTGGCGTTCCCAGTCTCGCCAGCACACATGTCGGAGGATGCGTCGGCTCCCCGCTACAAGGAGAATGCCGCGACGCTCGCCGAGCCCTCCATCCTTGAGGAGCTTTGGAAATAAATGTATGTCGCCTTGTGGGAGGCTTTGCCTCCGGCAGAGCACGCCAAAATAGAGGCGGAGAAGAAGGCCGAGGAAGAGAAGCGCACCGCGAGGCGTGCTGCGTGGCAGGCCTATGTCGCGTCCGAGAGAGTCATGGAATTGGCTCTTTGGCAGAAGGCTCATGCGAGGGCTGTGAGGGTGGCAGAGGACGCCCGTGCCAAAGCCCTGAGTGTAGTCGGGCCCAAGCGCCTCATCTACGCTTGGCGGTACATGGACCGGGTGCACGCTTCCAGCGAGCAGGAGTACCTGTTTGCGCCAGATCACCACACCGGCGAGATCGCGCTCACCCGCCGACAAACCTCCAATCAGCACCTTGCAAGTTGTGAGGCTGAGGAAGAGGCGTTGTGTCGGCGCACTGGGAAACGGTCGTGCACCAGGGCACTCGTGGTGCGCCGCAAGCGCTCCTGCGAGCGCCGTGGATTTTATTAGGAATATAATTTTGTTTCATAAGGCGATCTCATTAGTTTTTGGGTGCAAATGATAAATCCTGAATGTTCGGGAATTATTAGCGTCCCTAATTAAGTATGTAAAAGGAAAAGTTTGGAGACCTTGTGTATCCGTACGCATTTTGTAAGTATGTGCATATAGCACAAACTTTACTATATATTATCGCACTACACATCTCTCTCTATATATGCTTGCAGACTGTGCTACTACTATTACTTATGTACGTGTAAATGCACGTTTTAACATTATGATGCGGATTTTGTTAAAGGAGAAACACAATACTTGTCAAGCTTGTGAAACAATCAATGCAAAACAAATGCAAAAATGCTTGTTTGATTGGTTACTTTTAGCTTCCTTCTCTGTGGTTATTTCTCTATCATACTTTGTTTGGAGTATCTCACTGGTCAGGAAGGCATGCAAATTCCCAAACCTCTTGCTACACCCTGTATCGAATTTTTTTGCCTAACAAGTCGTGCCGTGCAATTGGAATTCCAACTTGAGCACTACTACTAGGAGTACGAGGGGCCAGTTCTTTTAGGCTTCTAGATTAGTAATCCCATAACTACTACCTCCGTCCTGGTATTGGTCCCCATTGTAATCTGTGTCAAATTTTAACCATAAATTTAACTAATGAAATGTTTGTGCATGTCACCCAAAATTTTATAACTTTTGTTGACATGCACTAACTTTTATCAGTTAAATCTTCGGTCAAAATTCAGCACAAATTACAATGGTGACTAATAAACCAGGAAAGAGGTAGTAGTTTAGAAGCCCAAATAAATTAGTGAGGCGCCTTATGTGACTAGTCTTATGGTAAAGGCTAGAGAAGAGACGGCTTATTTTTTAAGCCGCCAAAACAACTAGCCCTAGGAGTAGTAGCTAGGGATACTAGGAGTAGTAGCTAGGGATCGAGCGTGCGAGATGAACCGGAGAATGGAAATGCAGAGAGATGAAATGCAAAAAAGACGGAAGGATGTGATGGTTGCTTGTCCGTTTATTTTACCAGGCCACTTATTACTACGAGTAGTGGGGTTTTGTGATATGACAACTTTACTGCCGCGCCACAAGCGGGGTGAGACTCCTGTGCAGCACCGCCCTCTACACTAGTACTACCTCAGTCGTGGTTTATTAGTCCCCCATTGCATTTGACTGAAGATTTAACTGAAAAAATGTTAGTGCATGTCAACAAAAACTATATCATTGGATTCGTATTTGGACATAGTTTTGAATGATATAACTTTTGGTGACATGCATGAGCAATTATCGTACTATATATAATATTAGTTAAATTTATGGTTGTACTAATATATAGTAAGGTGACCGTGCGTTGCACGGGACAGTGAAATGCATTGATCGAGGAGTCGTTTATTTTGACAAAGTATGTGGGGGTCATCTCATGTGTAACGAGTATTGATAGGTTTCTTCGGATATTATTTCTTCTCTAGAGCTCACAAACACCCGGGTGAAATATATAAAAAGTATCTTTTGCAAACAAAAGCGTTCAACCTGCATCCAAAACTTGTGAAAAAATAACACTTATTATGTTTTGCAAGAAATGATCTTTAAGAATTAGTTTTTGAGTATCGATTGTTATAGATGTTGGATACAGATAACATGACACTTTCTTATAGTCAATAGTTGGCTATACTATTAAGTATTAACCATGCTCTTATACACCTATATTGAGGGATTGAATCAGGATGACTTGGAAGGGGGCAGAGGAGATGTAAGAAATGGTTCATCATAAGTATTTCACCAGTACGATCAACATTTAACTTGGTAATGCATATGTCTAGGCGAACCTCCTTGGAGTCCCCATGCACCATGTTGGGGGGGGGGATCATACCATGTGTCTTCCATCTCCACATCGGCGGGAAGGTCCAGCACAGTCCTAGTCAGCATCATGGAGTTGGTGTGGGCGCCCACGTACCTCCGAGGGGCAGTAATAGTGAGCACGCACCCGTACATTGGCCTCGTGTTAGTGTCGCGTCAGCGGCATCGCCCCTGATGCACACTACAAAGACGGGGTGGCAGCCTGCGTGGGCCTCGCCGGTGCCCACGATCAAGAGGAAGACGATGTCGTCCTCCTCCAAGACTAGCAGGCGGCAGTGATCCTCTAGCGACTCCGGTACGGCGAACGGGTTGCACTTCTTGTACTTGATGTTCTTCGCCACGGGCTAGTAGTGATAGACGGACTCTTGCGTGAGGTGATGCACGATGCTCACCGGCGAGCCCCAAAACGGCAACGGGCACTCATAGCAGTAGATGAAGGGATCCTTGGAGGCATCGACCAAGCCGTCCATGAAACGAGAGTGGCTTTAGGGGAGATTGTGCCAGTTGAATATATGATCAAGTTACTACAAGATTTAATCCGAATAAGCACAAAATAAATCATGACGGCTATAACAGAGATTAAATTAATCATGTGGACTAGCATAGTAGATGAACAGATCGAATCTAGGACACAGACTAGAAAAATGAATTCTACCACGATTTCAAACAGGAAGGACAGAAACACATACAGTGCAATGGGAGAAGCACCGTTGGCGTTGAAGTTGTTGCCCATTTTGTTGAGGTAGAGATTTCCGAGGTTGGGGAAGAAGCCGTCATCCGTGAAGTCGTCGCAGCCAGCAGCCGCGCGAGTGCGCTCCCCAAATTTCAACAGTGCCCACCGAATGAAGCGCAGGAGGGAGTGGCTGTAGGGGACGTTGCGGCTGCCCAATGGAGCGCGGAAGTAGCACACGAAGCAGTAGATGGTGCTCCTCCCTAGTCTCTAGCTCTACTCTTATCTCTATCTCTACTACTCTTCTTTCTTTTTATAATATACTAGTAGCTGTCAAATCGAATAATACCGCGCCGCCCGCTGCACGCCCGGCTGAACACGCCTCCTCGCCTCCATCAAATGCCTCCGTTAAACCCACATGCAAACTGAGAAACCTACTCCGGCCCGCGGGAGGAAATTTGCCGGTTGCCGTTGGAGAATAATAGAGTCACGTCCAATCTGGACCGTGATGATGCCACTGCTCCCTGGCATCTTGAGGACGTTGTAGCCGTGGTGCGTCTCCACCATGAACTTGGCTAGGCCTGGGTATCCGAGGATGGTGTTGTATGGCAGGCGAAGGATTAGGACGTCCCCCCATGCTAAGGTTCCATGCGGTCCGGCCGCATTAGGTTAGGGAGCTGGGTGATAATAGCTCCTCCGCATCCCAAGTGCGCTGCCCTCCTAGGCGCGCAACACTAAGTAATCCAAGCCAACCCACATTACTAACTAACGGTGGATAATCATCTTTCTTAGAGGTACTAAATACAACTCCATGAATGAGCAAAATAACGGCGATGTTGAAGTCGATGAGCTTGGTGTGGTAGTTGTCACGCTTGCCGAAGGTGATGGGGAGGTGGACCTGCCCGATAGGGTGCGTGGAGCCGTCGGTCACTCCTGAGAAGGGCTTCGTAGGCTGGAGCTGGTGGTATGGCACTTGGAGCCTTTTGACCATTTGGACAGAGAGAACATTGAGCCCTGCTCCGCCATCGATGAGTGTCTTGGTGACAGGTACGTTGCTGCTGATGGGTGAGCAGAGCATTGGGAGCGCGCCAGCTGTGGCCGCGCACTTGAGCTGGTCGGAGGAGTTGAAGGTGATGGCGTACTTGGACCACCTGAGCGGGCGTGTCGCCTCGAGCTTGGGGAGGGTTGTGTTCACTTCACGCGCAAACTGCTTGAAGGCGCAATGAGAGGCTGAGGCCTGGGAGCCGCCCAAGATGCAGGCGATGGCACGAGGCTCCTGGAAGCCCCCATCTCCTTCTTCTTGGTGGTGGTCTTCGTTCCTTCTTGGCGGCGAAGGCAGCGGTGGGAGACCAGCGTTGCCCTGAGGCCGATCCTCGCGAGGATGGTCCCTCCAAGCGCCCTCGCGAGGCTGGGCTTGCCAGCGGTCCTCCCGAGGCTGGTTGTGCCACTCCTGACGATGGTCGCGTCCGTCCCAGCGTCCTCCACCTCGGCCACCTCCACGGCCGTAGCCTCGATCGTTGCGCTCGGGGCGTCGACCGAGGCACCCGTCGTGGAGGGCCCTGAGCTCCTGACAGTCATTGGTGTTGTGGTTGTGTATGTTGTGGAAGACGCAGAACAGACGACTGCCATTGGACGACTCGGGGTGATCACAGCCGCGCTTCAGCTCTGGTTCATCCGCAAGCACAACCAGTCCCTTGCGCTTCACGTCCTTGGCCTTGCCCTTCTTGTCTCCTGGGTCTGCATCGGGGAGCTCGAGGAGGGAGAGGCGTCCCTCCTCAGCCCTCACACACTTGTTCGCCATGTTGAACATCTCCAGAGTTGTGCAAAGGTCTTCATGTATGGCAAGCTCCTCCTTCATCTTGATGCTGCGGACGCCATCAGTGAACGCTGAGATGATGGACTCGTCCGACACCTTGGGAATCTTGAGGAAAACGTTGTTTAAGTGCCAAATGTACTTCTACAGGGTGTCTCCTGGCTGCTGCTTGATACGTCGTAGGTCACCCGCGGCCAGCGGGCGGTCGCGCGTGCCGTGGAAGTTGGCAATGAAGCGGTCGCGCATCTCATCCTAGGAGGAGACCGATCCCACAGGAAGGTTCAGGAGCCAGGAGCGTGCGCCGTCCTTGAGGGCCACGGGGAACCAGTTCGCCATTATCTTCTCGTCACCGCTGGCCACCTCGATGCTCAGTTCGTAGAGCAGCAAGAACTCGGCAGGGTCGGCGGTGCCATCGTAGCGTGGAGGCTGGTCAGGCTTGAACTTCCCTGGCCAAATGATGTTGTGAAGCTCCGGGGTGAACGCGCGACACCCTGTTGTGGTCACGGGAGCCCGTCGGTGTGGTGGAGCCTGGTCTTGGTGCTCGTGTGCCACCACCATAGGCGGCGCATGGTCTTGACGTGGAGGTGCTGGAAGCGCACGTGCATCTTCTTGGGGCCGCTGCACCACTTGGCAGCTTGCTTCTTCACGCGCGGGAGCCTAACACGTGGGTCGCGCGGCGGCGCTGCCCGCCTTGGCTCGACGATGGCGCCCTGCACTAGAGGTGGAGGAGGCACCCCGTGAGCCACGTCGCCAGCAGCGGGTGGCTACTGAGGCAATGAGCGGGCCGGCGCAGCAGAGTCTCCGGCGGCGTTGACGAGCTCGGCGATGTGTTCGAGCCACTCCTTGTAGAAGTAGTCGACAGGGCGGTAGTGTAGGAGCTCCCACGCCATGAGCAGTGCGGCCTGTGCGTTCCCCGGGCTGCGACACGTATGGGAGGATGACACGGCGAGTGGCGGTGTGCCCGTCACGACGCACGGAGGGGTGTAGCGATGAAGCTTGCTACTCGTGGATAGTAGGGCCCGTGGCGGCGTTTGCCGCTGGTGATGGGGGGCAACGAGGACAACCATCGCCCGCCGGTGCCGTCTGAGTGACGCGGGCTGCGACTGCAGCTCGGCGCTCAGTGTGAGCCTGACGTGCATCAGCCATGGAAGTGTCGGAGTAGCGGTGGATCGATCAACGGAAGAGAAGATCCGATGCACCTCTACCTGGCACGCCAAATGTCAGATTTCGGGTTTCGCAAACCCCTGAGAGGTTCAAACTCTAGGGTGCGTGCGGTGATCTCAACCTACCTAGCCTACCAACTCACGAACCTCACAGCCTAGCGCGACGAGCTCAAAGGGAAAGAGAGACATGACAGCTTACCCAGGTTCAGGCCACCTTGCGGTGTAAAACCCTACTCCTGCTTTGTGGTGGATTGCCTCAAGGGGCTAAGGAAGAACTAGTACACTGGAGAACAGCCTCAGGAGGCGTGTTCTTGAGCTCAAGTGAGCTGGTGAGGCGGTGCGGGTGGAATGGATCCGATCCCCTCCCATGGTGGTGGCTAGGTCCTATTTATAGTGGCTTTGGTCCTGTTCCCAAATGTAGGCGGGAAGGGATCCCACAACAGCCAAATTTGAAGGGAGACAACAAGTACGTCCTATCCTGACTAAAGTGGTCTTCACCTGCAAAAATCCACTGGTCGTGACGCGACAGTGGGCTCGATGATGACCTCCATCCTACCAACCCGGTGGTCTTGGTCTTGTTGCACCAAAATGGAAACCTTTGGTTGATTCCTCGGGACTCCGAGCCTGCTGCCTGCCTCCTTTGCACCAAATAGGAATTTGGTACTTTGCGCCCGCCTGGCCTTGGTCGTCATGGCTCACGTCAGCCGAACCTCGCGATGCGCGACTTGCATAGAAATCTCCGCTCCTTGGGAGCCAGCCTGAGGAGGGCCAACCCCCTTGGAGGTCTTGGCGTCGTCCACCTTGTGAGGCTTGGCCCCTCACGAGGGTCTGGAGTTGTTGATGCTGAAGGTGGGCCGTACCAGGCCGCTGATGGAGCCACGCCGTGGGCTGCAGGCAGGCAAGTCTGGGTACCCCCGTATCCAGAACGGAGACAGGTGCCTGGTAAGTCGACATATCCAGTGGGTAAGATAACCCTGGAGCCAGCCTTTGGTAATGACCATGATTCTAGAGCTGAAAAATTGACCTTTGAGGTGGTCAAGATCAAAAGCCCATATCACGCTTTGTTCGGGCGGCCGGCTTATGCCAAATTTATGGCACAGCCTCATTATGTTTATTTGCAGCTTAAAATGCCGGATCATAAAGGCACCATGATGGTGCACGTTGATAGGAAGATCGCTCTGGATTGTGAAGAAGGTGATCCTGCGTATGCTAAGTTGGCTTGTGCCACAAAGGAGTTAAAGTTTTATAAAGATAACGTTGACCCGACAAATATGACCCCCTTGAAGAAGCCAACTATAGAGCATGACCCCTTGTTGACATTTAAGTCAGCAGATGATACTAAGTTGGTTGACTTTGTTCATGGCGACTCATCCAAGCAGTTCAACATCAATGATAATATGGATCCGAAATAGGAAAGCACGCTCATCGAGTTCATCCGTGAGAACTGGGATATCTTTGCACGGAAGCCTTCAGACATGCCAGGTGTACCGAGGGAACTCGCTGAGCACACTCCCAGTATTGATCCCAAATTTAAGCCGGTCAAACAATTCCTTCGTTGTTTCTATGAAGAGAGGCGTAAGGCCATTGGTGCATAAGTGGCCCGGCTCTTGGCGGTCGGGTTCATCATTGAAGTTTTTCATCCTGAGTGGTTGGCTATCCCGATGCTGGTGCTTAAGAAAAATGGCACTTGGTGTATGTGTGTGGATTATACAAATCTTAATAAGGCCTGTCCGACTGACCCCTTTGTTGTCCCTCGTATTGACCAGATTATTGATGCTACGGCGGGTTGTGAGCGTTTGAGTTTTCTGGATGCTTATTTTGGTTATCATTGGATCAAGATGGCAGTTAAGGACCAGGAGAAGACACCTTTCATCACCCCCTTTGGACTGCTATGTTTCTATGCCTTTTGATCTCAAGAGTGTCCAAGCGACTTATCAGCGGTGTGTTCAGAATTGCCTCCATGGTCAGATTGGGTGCAATGTTCATGCCTATGTGGATTATTGTTGTGAAATCCAGGAAGAAGGAGACCTTGATAGATGATTTGAAAGATACCTTTGACAATCTCAGGGTCTATAAGATGATGCTTAACCCGTCCAAGTGTGTCTTTGGCGTGTCAGCAGGCAAACTATTGGGTTTCTTGGTTTCTGAGACAAGCATTGAAGCTAACCCGGAGAAAATCAAGGCTATCACTTCTTTGGTTAAGCCGACATGTATAAATGACGTCCAGTGTTTGGCGGGTCGCATTGCGGCTTTGAGCCGGTTTATAAGCCGCCTGGGTGAAAAGGCTATTCCTCTTTATCACATGATGAAGAAGACATATCATTTTGTTTGGAGTGATGCTGCCAATGAGGTGTTTGAGGCGCTTAAGAGACAGTTGGCTGAACTGCCAGTTCTTGCGGCTCCTATTGAGAAGGAGCCCTTGCTTTTATATGTGGCTGCTAACAATAGAGTTGTCAGTGTGGTAGTAGTGGTGGAAAGGAAAGAGTCAGGCAAGGAATATCCGGTTCAAAGGCCGGTTTATTATGTCGGTGAGGTGCTCATTGAATCTAAGCAGAGATACCCACATTGGCAGAAACTGGTTTATGTCGTGTTCATGGCTAGCCATAAGTTGAAGCAGTATTTCCTTGGTCATCCCATCACTGTGGTTAGTTCTGCTCCCTTAGGGGATATTATTCAAAACAGAGAAGCCACAGGTCGGGTAGCCAAGTGGGCCATTGAGTTTGGACCTCATGGTTTTAAGTATATGCCTTAGACAACTATCAAATCTCAAGCACTTGTGGATTTCATCAATGACTGGATAGAGCAACAGATGCCCGAGGAAAATCCGGATAGCACGTATTGGACTATTCACTTTGATGGATCCATGCAATTGGAAGGCTTGGGGGCTGGAGTTATTTTGACTTCCCCGCGAGGTGATAATTTTTGTTATCTTTTAAGGTCGATGTTGTTGGGGAACACGGTAATTTCAAAAAAATGCTACGATCATGCAAGATCTATCTAGGTGATGCATAGCAACGTGAGGGGAGAGTGTGTCCACGTACCCTCGTAGACCGAAAGCGGAAGCATTTCAATAACGCAGTTGATGTAGTCGAACTTCTTCGCGATCCAACCGATCAAGTACCGAACGTACGACACCTCCGTGTTCAATACACTTTCAGCTCGATGACATCCCTCGTGCTCTTGATCCAGTTGAGGACGAGGGTGAGTTCCGTCAGCATGACGGTGTGGTGACGGTGATGATGAAGTTACCGACGCAGGGCTTTGCCTAAGCACTACGACGATATGACCAAGGTGTGTTACTCTGGAGGGGGGCACCGCACACGACTAAGAGATTATCTGTTGTCTTATTGGGGTGCCCCCTGGCCACGTATATAAAGGAGGGAGGGAGAGAGGAGGCCAGCCAGGTTGGGCGCGCCAGGGTGGAGTCCTACTTGGACTCCTAGTCCAAGTAGGATTCGACCCCCCCTTTTCCTTTCTTCCACAGGAGGGAAAGGGAAGGGGGAGAGAGGGAGAAGGAAAGAGGGGGGCCGGCCCCCTCCCCTAGTCCAATTCTGTTTGGGAAAGGGGAGGGTGCGCCCCTCTGTTGTGGCCTCTCTTCTCTCCTCCAATAAGGCCCAATAGGCCCATTACTCTTCCCGGGGGGGGGGGTCCGGTAACCTCCCGGTACTCCGGAAAAATGCCCGAACCACTCGGAACCATTCCAATGTCCAAATGCAAACTTCCAATATATGAATCTTTATGTCTCGACCATTTCGTGACTCCTCGTCACATCTGTGATCTCATCCAGAACTCTGAATAATCTTCGGTCATAAAAAAACACATAACTCATAATACATATCATCATCGAATGTTAAGCGTGCAGACCCTACGGGTTCGAGAACTATGTAGACATGACCGAGACACATTTCTGGCCAATAACCAATAGCGGAACCTGGATGCTCATATTGGCTCCTACATATTCTACGAAGATCTTTATCTGTCAAACCGCATAACAACATACATTGTTCCCTTTGTCATCGGTATGTTACTTGCCCGAGATTCGATTGTTAGTATCATCATACTGAAAGCACAAGTGCTCCCTCGGTGATTTTGGTAATTTATGTTAACATATCTCTTGTTGGACTAATACTTTTACCTCGTATGTTTCAGATAAGTTCAACAATGGAGTGGCATTGACTAGAGGATGTGGAACCCCTTCAAGATGCTAAGGACAAAGGATTGGCTCAAGCTCAAAGCACAAGACTCTACATTTTACTTTTAGTGATCCAAGATTCACATTGAGTCCATAGGAAAGCCAATACTATTAAGAGGGGATGAGGTGTTGCTTAATGGCTTGCTTGCTCAAAGTGCTTAGTGATATGCTCCAAAGACCTCAACTACTTTCTCACATCCACATATGTCCCAAACCAAAAGTCAAACTCGGCCCTACTGAATCTTTCTATCCGGCGCCACCGAGTTCTCATGACATAGCCACTGCCACAAAACCCTAGTATTTTTGGTCTCACCGATAGGGATCTCGGTCTCACCGAGATGGGATTGTAATCTCTCTGTGTATGTCCATTACCAAAATCGGTCTCATCGAGATTGTGTAATCGGTCCTACCGAGATTACAATGCAAACTCTCTGTTCCTCTTCGTAACATTTCAGTCTAACCGAGATGAGCGAATCGGTCCCACTGAGTTTGCCTGACCAACCCTCTGTGTGTCTATTACCAAAATCGGTCTCACCGAGATTACGTTATGCCCTAACCCTAACCATATCGGTCCCACCGAGTTGACATGTCGGTCCCACCAAAAATCCAAACGGTCACATTGTTTACTAAATCAGTCCGACCGAGTTTCACTATTTGGTCCCACCGAGTTTGGTAAGTTGTGTGTAACGGTTATATTTTGTGTGGAGGCTATATATACCCCTCCACCCACTCTTCATTCGTGGAGAGAGCCATCAGAACGTGCCTACACTTCCAGCATACATTTTCTGAGAGAGAACCACCTACTCATGTGTTGAGATCAAGATATTCCATTCCTACCACGTAAATCTTGATCTCTAGCCTTCCCCAAGTTGCTTTCCACTCAAATCTTCTTTCCACCAAATCCAAATCCCGTGAGAGAGAGTTGAGTGTTGGAGAGACTATCATTTGAAGCACAAGAGCAAGGAGTTCCTCATCAACACACCATTTGTTACTTCTTGGAGAGTGGTGTCTCCTAGATTGGCTAGGTGTCACTTGGGAGCCTCCGACAAGATTGTGGAGTTGAACCAAGGAGTTTGGAAGGGCGAGGAGATCGCCTACTTCGTGAAGATCTACCCTAGTGAGGCAAGTCCTTCGTGGGCGACGACCATGGTGGGATAGACAAGGTCACTTATTCATGGACCCTTCATGGGTGGAGCCCTCCGTGGACTCGCGCAACTGTTACCCTTCGTGGGTTGAAGTCTCCATCAACGTGGATGTACGATAGCACCACCTATCGGAACCACGGCTCAAAAATCTCCATGTCTCCAAATTGCGTTTGCACACTCTAATCCCATCATTTTACATTCTTGCAAATTGCATGCTTTACTTTTCGCTGCTCATATACTCTTTGCATGCTTGCTTGATATGTATTGTGAATGTTAAACTTGTGCCAAAACTCCACTTCAACTTAAAGAAATTAAAAACTGCAACTTTTCTTGCTTAGAGTCTATTCACCCCCCTCTAGACACCTCTTCTCGATCCTTTCAATTGGTATCAGAGCTTTGGTCTCCATTGCTTTGGTTTAAACACCATTGGAGGAAGATGGATGAGTCTACTTTGGGGAGTCTTAGACATAGAGTGCCTATACTTGATGGAGAGTACTTTCATGAGTGGAAAAATGAGATGCTTGTGATTTTCAATGAATATCATTTGAATAAGTACATTACTAGCCCTTGTGCACCTCATGTTGATTCTATGCATCCCACCCTTGATGAGTCAATTGACACGATTCATAATCTTAGAACTGTTAATCTTATCACGAGAGGTTTGCCTAGAAGCTTGATTGGATGTTTGCCTACTCTTGAGTGTGCCTTGAGTAACATTTCTTGAGGAACATTTTCCAAATTATTCCTTGAAAAGTCTAGATGAAATTCTCCATAAGTCTATTGCCTTGAGTAAGATGAATTCCAATGATCCTAAGTTTGGTGATTGTCTATTTGAACTTACCAATCTTATGCGTGCCAAAGGAGATGTTGGAATTATTGGTGATATTATTTCCGAAGCTATTAAAATTCATAAAGAAGATCATTGTCAAACTCATTCTAACAAATCACCCTCTCTAGGAATTGATCCATCACATGACGATGTTGAACATGGATACTATGATGAGGGTGATGATAGTGACTTTGATCTTGATGATGCAATGAGACACTTTGGTCTTATGGCAAATCTTCGGGGATACATGGCAGGAGGAAGGAATGGGTTTTTGATAGTGGATGTATCGATCACATGACTGGAGACAAAGATATGTTTTGTGAGCTTGCTGAAAAGGACGGCCCTCGAAAGTATGTCACTTTTGGTGATAACTCAAAGGGTAAGGTGGTTGGCCTCGGTAAGGTGGCCATCTCACATGATAGCTCCATACAAAATGTCATGCTCGTTGAATCTCTTGGGTACAATTTACTTTCAGTATCCAGACTTGCTGATTTCGGTTTCAATGTCCTATTTACTGAAGTAGATTGCCAAGTGTTTTGTAGAGATAATCATAAAATGGTCTTTACTGGTATATGTAGAGGTGATCTTTACATTGTTGATTTCACTATAAAGGCTCAACCTAGAACTTGCTTAATTGCTAAATCCTCTAAAGGCTGGTTATGGCATAGACATGTTGGCATGCGAAACCTTGACTAACTTATTAAAGGAAATCATATCCTTGGTGTTAACGATGTCATATTTGATAAGGATAGACTTTGCAGCGCTTGTCAAGCAAGTAAACAGGTTGGAGGAAGGGATCCCGTGAAGAACATCATGACCACAAGGAGGCCGCTTGAGCTACTTCACATGGATCTTTTTGGTCCCAACGCTTACAAAAGTCTCAGTGGAAATTCCTTCTGGTCTAGTTATAGTTGATGATTTTTCAAGATTTACGTGGGTGTTCTTTCTCGATGATAAATCGCAGGTCCAAAAGATCTTCAAAAATTTCGCTAGGAAGGCCCAAAATCAATTTGAAGTGAAGATTAAGAAGGTTCGCAGCGACAACAGAACGGAGTTCAAGAACACGAATGTGGACACCTTTCTTGACGAAGAAGGGATTTCACATGAGTTCTCGACTACGTACACACCTCAACAAAATGGAGTTGTTCAGAGGAAGAACCGGACACTCTTCTAAATGGAAAGAACGATGCTTGATGAGTACAAGACGCCGAAGCACTTTTGTGCAGAAGCGGTTGAGACAGCTTGTCATGCAACAAATCGTTTATATCTTCACAAGCTACTCGACAAGACAGCATACGAGCTCCTCACCGGTAACAAACCCCAAGTTGGATACTTTTAAGTATTCGGCTCGAAGTGCTACATTCTTGATAAGCATCGTTGCTCTAAATTTGCTCCTAGGTCTCATGAAGGTTTCCAACTTGGCTATGGCTCAAACTCTCACACTTACCGTGTCTACAATAATTTCACCCGAAAGGTTGAAGAGATGGTAGATGTGAAGTTTGATGAATCTAATGGCTCGCAAATAGAGCAATTGCCAATTGATGTAGGAGACAAAGACCCTTCGGAAGCAATCCAAGACTTGTCTATTAGCAATATTCATCCAACGGAGGTGAAGGAGAGTACCTCATCCGTCCAAGTGTAAGCTCCCACCTCACGACAAGGTGAACCAAGAGTTGATACGGAAGCATCCACAAGCGGGACACACCAAGATGAAGAAAATGAGGAAGTACACCAAGATGAACATCAACAACCTCCTCCACCATGACAAGAGAACGACAACGTCAACAATGAAGAAGGCCAAGAAGAAGAACAAGATAAAGAAAATGTTCCACCAAGATCCAAGCAAAAGATTTCACGAGTTTGAGCAAGAGTTGCCAAAGACCATCCCGTCGAGCAAATCTACAATGATATCCAAACCGGGAGAATCACTCACTCTAAAACTCGTTTAGCTAACTTTTGTGAACATTATTCATTCATCTCTAGCATTGAACCTATGAAGGTTGAAGAAGCATTGGAAGATCTGGATTGGATAAACGCCATGCACGAAGAACTACACAACTTTCAGAGAAACCAAGTGTGGACACTGGTCGAGAAGCCCGACGACAAGCACAACATCATCGGTACCAAATGGGTGTTTCGCAACAAGCAAGATGAAGATGGAAGGGTAGTTTGCAACAAAGCACGTCTCATCGCCCAAGGCTACACTCAAGTCGAAGGTATGGACTATGGTGAGATATATGCCCTTGTTGCTAGACTTGAGTCCATTCGCATCTTACTTGCCTATGCTAATCACCATGATATCACCTTGTACCAAATGGACATTAAAAGTGCTTTTCTAAATGGTGAAATAGAGGAGGAAGTTTATGTTAAGCAACCTCCCGGCTTTGTTAATCCTAAAAACCTAATCATGTTTACAAACTTCACAAAGCTCTTTATGGTCTTAAACAAGCTCCTAGAGCATGGTATAAATGCTTGACCAAGTTCCTTATTGAAAAAGGCTTTGAAATTGCAAAATTGATTCTACTCTTTTTACTAAAAGGGTTAATGGAGAACTATTTGTGTGCCAAATCTATGTTGATGATATTATATTTGGTTCGACTAACCCTCACTTTAGTGAAAAGTTTGGAAAGCTAATGTTGGAGAAGTTTGAGATGTCGATGATGAGTGAGCTCAAATTCTTTCTTGGTTTGCAAATCAAGCAAACTAAGGAAGGTACCTTTGTCTCTCAAACAAAGTACACCAAGGACTTATTTAAGAAGTTCAATATGCAAGAATGCAAAGGTATGACTACACCCATGCCTACTAGTGGACATCTTGATTTGACGAAAGATGGTGAACCGGTTGATCAAAAAGTTTACCGCTCCATGATTGGTTCATTGTTATATCTATGTGCTTCATGTCCCGATATTATGCTAAGTGTGTGCATGTGTGCACGATATCAAGCCGCCCCAAAAGAATGTCATCTTAAGGTCGTGAAAAGGATAGTGAGATACTTAATCCATACACCAAACTTTGGCATTTGGTATCCAAAGAGGTCCTCTTTTAATCTTGTTGGCTACTCCAACTCGGACTATGACAGTGACAAGGTTGATAGAAAGTCCACTTCGGGTACTTGTCAATTTCTTTGTAGATCTCTTGTGTCTTGGTCCTCCAAGAAACAAAACTCGGTATCCTTATCCACCGCCGAAGCGGAATACATTGCCGCTGGTTCATGTTGTGCTCAATTACTTTGGATGACCCAAACTCTTAAATATTATGGGATATATGTGAAACATGTTCCATTCGTTTGTGACAATGAAAGTGCTATCAAGATTGCTCACAATCCCGTGCAACACTCTCGAACTAAGCATATTGAAGTTCGCCATCATTTCATTCGAGATCACGTTGCCAAAGGGGACATTAATCTTAAACATGTTCTCACCGATAAGCAATTCGCAGATATATTCACTAAACCACTTGATGAGAAAGTGTTTTGTAGGTTAAGAGGTGAATTGAACATCATTGATGCTTCAAACTTGGAGTAGGAACTCCATTTGGATACATGCAAGACATGAGCCTATGACTAATCCTTGATATTTCTCTTGTGATTACTATCTTATGTCTTGGATATATTTGCACCTTGCATGTTATTTAACCCGTGTAGGTACTTGGATGAATCTAAATCTATGAGATTGCAACTCACTCATATCTTGAGCAATCTCTACATCACCAAGTCTCTACACAATGGTGGTTGAAGACAAGGAAGCATGAAACCATTCAAACATATCCTTTGACAAATTCTATGTTGAGTTTCATGATTGTCATTTTGGATACACAAGTGCTCTTCCTTGCAAAAACTAACCCATGTAGGTTGATAAACTCAAATTCCAAGTGGTGCTCCCAACTCTTGATGAACCACATCAACCTTGAGCAACCCACACAAGTTCAACTACATGATCACGATCAACACCACCACCCAAGGTATGTTATTCCATCTTAGAGAAGCTTTACTCCAAGTCATGAGTCAAAGCAACTCGACAAGATGTGAATACATCAAGATGCTTAATCAAAAAATGGTAACCCCATTTTGATCTTAAACGATGAGTATGACCTATGGTCAAGTGATCTGACTTGACTCCTATGTCAATATGCTCTAACATAGGTGACTTTGTCGCTGACCAATTCTAGATGAAGTTCTCTTGTGTTCTTTTCTGTGCTCTTGCATTTTTCTCATACATATTTGTTTCCTCTTTAAAAAAACTTCATCTAGATTTCTTTTCTTTCATTTCTGTTCTGCATTTCCTGCATCCAATTCATTGCAAATCTTTTAGTTAATTCCTTGCAAATCCTTGTGAGATCGTACTTGTCTAGTGAGCTGAGGTGACAAGTGTTTTCTCTGTGATGAACTCGGTCACACCAGTCTGTTGCCTTCAATCCAATCGAAATCTTTCGGTGCAACCGAAGAACACAACTCGGTGCCACCAATTTCACTACAGGAAAGACAGCTTGCCACTTGTTCCTGCATTCTTTTGATCCAGCTCCACTCAATGATTCTTGTCCTCTACCAGCATCTCATTCGACTTGCTGCTTTGTTCTGTGACTCAAGGACCAAACCCATTTTACAAAAAAATTCCAGAAGAACCCTTCTTGGAAATTGATGTCAAAGGGGGAGAGAGAGATCACATCAAAGCTTAATCATTACTATAAGGGGAGAAAATACTCAAAGAGAGAGAGACCCCAGATGCTTGGTGTTCAAGAGGAGAGAAGTCACATGTCTTTAAGAGGGGAAAGACGTGTTTATACTTGATTGTTTGCATTAGCTCTATTTATTTTCTTTGCTCTGATTTCTGTTCCCTATCTTCTCCCAATATCCCATGCTAGATTCAGGGGGAGCAAGGCATCTAAGGGAAGGAAATTCTTGAATTCATTGCACATCTTTACCTTTGGGGACATGTCTATATCCAATGAAGTGCTCAATACTTATTCTCTACATGTCATCCTAGTCTTGGTACTCTTCTGGTTTGTTTTGTTTGCTCTGTCTAGTAGGTGTATCTATGTTATCTAACCTTGTTTACACAGGTCCACTCCTTCCTAAGCCAACTCAAGACCACAAGGTAAGTATATGCATCACAGTCATGTGTATGAGGATTTCTTGCTGATGTACATACTGTCTGCAAGAAGGACTCATGAGCATGAAGGTACATTTCCCATATTCACACCATTTGCTCTGATGCATATAGCCAAGATACATGTAACACATTGCTTACTCTGTCATGCTTATGCATTCACATGCTCCTATATTCCATATTTACATGATTGCATACATGTAGGGGGAGCCTATGCATGTTACATGTCTTTCCAAAGCTTTACTTACTTGTCTCTATATCTTTATCTAAAGCTTTGATGTATGTTGTCATAAATTACCAAAAAGGGGGAGATTAAAAGCACAAGTGCTCCCTGGGTGATTTTGGTAATTTATGTCAACATATGTCTTGTTGGACTAATACTTTTACCTAGTACGTTTCAGATAAGTTCAACAATGGAGTGGCATGGACTAGAGGATGTGGAACCCCTTCAAGATGCTAAGGACAAAGGATTGGCTCAAGCTCAAAGCACAAGACTCTACATTTTACTTTTAGTGATCCAAAATCACATTGAGTCCATAGGAAAGCCAATACTATTAAGAGGGGATGAGGTGTTGCTTAATGGCTTGCTTGCTCAAAGTGCTTAGTGATATGCTCCAAAGCCCTCAACTACTTTATCACATCCACATAAGTCCCAAACCAAAAGTCAAACTTGGCCCTTACCGAATCTTTCTATCCAACGCCACCGAGTTCTCATGACATAGCCACTGCCACAAAACCCTAGTCTTTTCGGTATCACCGATAGGGATCTTGGTCTCACCGAGATGGGATTGTAATCTCTCTGTGTATGTCCATTACCAAAATTGGTGTCACTGAGATTGTGTAATCGGTCCTACTGAGATTACAATGCAAACTCTCTATTCCTCTTCAGAATGTATCGGTCTAACCGAGATGAGTGAATCGCTCCCACCGAGTTTGCCTGACCAACCCTCTGTGTGTCTATTACCAAAATTGATCTCACCGAGTTTGTGTGATCGGTCTCACCGAGATTACGTTATGCCCTAACCCTAACCATATCGGTCCCACCAAGTTGACATGTCGGTCCCACCAAAAATCCTAATGGTCACATTGTTTACTAAATCGGTCCGACCGAGTTTCACTATTCGGTCCCGCCGAGTTTGGTAAGTTGTGTGTAATGGTTAGATTTTGTGTGGAGGCTATATATACCCCTCCACCCACTCTTCATTCGTGGAGAGAGCCATCAGAACGTGCCTACACTTCCAGCATACATTTTCTGAGAGAGAACCACCTACTCATGTGTTGAGATCAAGATATTCCATTCCTACCACATAAATCTTGATCTCTAGCCTTCCCCAAGTTGCTTTCCACTCAAATTCTCTTTCCACCAAATCCAGATCCTGTGAGAGAGAGTTGAGTGTTGGGGAGACTATCATTTGAAGCACAAGAGCAAGGAGTTCCTCATCAACACACCATTTGTTACTTCTTGGAGAGTGGTGTCTCCTAGATTGGCTAGGTGTCACTTGGGAGCCTCCGACAAGATTGTGGAGTTGAACCAAGGAGTTTGTAAGGGCAAGGAGATCGCCTACTTTGTGAAGATCTACCCTAGTGAGGCAAGTCCTTCATGGGCGACAGCCATGGTGGGATAGACAAGGTTGCTTCTTCGTGGAACCTTCGTGGATGGAGCCCTCCGTGGACTCGCGCAACCGTTACCCTTCGTGGGGTGAAGTCTCCCTCAATGTGTTTGTATGATAGCACCACCTATCGGAACCACAGCTCAAAAATCTCCGTGTCTCCAAATTGCGTTTGCACACTCCAATCCCATCTATTTACATTCTTGCAAATTGCATGCTTTACTTTCCGCTGCTGATATACTCTTTGCATGCTTGCTTGATATGTATTGTGAATGTTAAACTTGTGCCAAAACTCCACTTAAACTTAAAGAAATTAAAAACTGCAACTTTTCTTGCTTAGAGTCTATTCACCCCCTCTAGACACCTCTTCTCGATGCTTTCACATACCTAGTTCAATCTCATTACCGGCAAGTCTCTTTACTCGTTCCGTAATACTTCATCCTGCAACTAACTCGTTAGTCACAATGCTTGCAAGGCTTATAGTGATGAGTATTACTGAGAGGGCCCAGAGATACCTCTCCGAAACACGGAGTGACAAATCCTAATCTCGATCTATGCCAACCCAACAAACACCTTCGGAGACACCTGTAGAGCACCTTTATAATCACCTAGTTACGTTGTGACGTTTGATAGCACAAAAAGTGTTCCTATGGTATTCAGGAGTTGCATAATCCCATAGTCTGAGGAACATGTATAAGTCATGAAGAAAGCAGTAGCAATGAAACTGTCTCGATCATAATGCTAAGCTAACGGAAGGGTCATGTCCATCACATCATTCTCCTAATGATGTGATCCCGTTCATCAAATGACAACACATGTCTATGGTTAGGAAACATAACCATCTTTGATAAACGAGCTAGTCAAGTAGAGGCATAGTAGGGACTCTTATGTTTTGTCTATGTATTCACACATGTACTAAGTTTCCGGTTAATACAATTCTAGCATGAATAATAAAAATTTATCATGAAATAAGGAAATAAATAATAACTTTATTCTTGCCTCTAGGGCATATTTCCTTCAAATGTTTCCTTGTACTAACAATGCAACCGAGTGTGAAGCCTTGCTCCATGGTCTTCGGATGGCTAAAGAGATGAATCTAAGCTGGGTGAGGTGTTTTGGCGACTCAGAATTGGTGGTTCGGCAAGTTTCATGAACTTGGGATTCAAAGGATCCACTCATGGCGGCTTATTGCCGCGAGGTTGATGCTATTGCCGATCATTTCAGGGGTTATCAAGTGGAGCATGTTGATTGCAGGAAAAATGAGTCTGCTAATGCTTTAAGCTGGCTAGGGTCCCAGCGTAAGCCAGTGCCACCTAATATTTTCCTCGATATTCTATAGAATCCTTTGGTTATATTGCCTATGGAGGAAGATCTTGCAGTTCCTGACCCGGAGGCACAGTTGGTGGCGGCTCTCCATGTTATTCCTGCTTGGACTGTTCCATATTTGGCTTATATGACCCGGGGCAAGTTACTTGATGATGAAACTTTGGCCAGGCAAATAACCCGGAGGTCTAAGTCAATGACTATTGTCAATGGAGAGCTACACCGATGCAGTGTTACATGGGTGTTTCAATGATGTATCTTCCCTGAGGAGGGCCGTGAAATTATAAGAGAGATTCATGAAGGAGATTGCGATCATCATGCCGGCTCTAAGTCTCTCGTCGCTAAGGCTTTTTGTCATGGGTTTTATTGGCTGACGGCTCATGCTGATGTAGAAGATTTGGTCAGTAAATGTGATGGTTGTCAGAAATTTTCAAGACGAGCTCATGTGTCGGCTCAAGAATTGAGGATGATTCCAATTACTTGGCTGTTTGCAGTCTGGGGGCTGGATATGGTCGAGCCTTTTAAAAGGTCCAAGGACAAAAAGACTCACCTCCTGGTGGCTGTTGACAAGTTTACAAAGTGGGTTGAAGCTGAGCCGGTCAGCAAATGTGATGCAGCAACGGTGGTTCAATTCATTAAAAAGGTGATCTTTCGTTTTGGATACCCTCATAGTATCATTACTGATAATGGTATTTGTCTAAGGGTGCAATGAAAAAATTCTGTCAACAAGAATATATTCGTCTTGATGTGTCGTCCGTCTCACCCCTAGTCTAATGGTCAAGCTGAAAGAGCCAATCAAGAAATCTTGAGAGGTATCAAACCCCGACTTATGGTCCCTTTGCAGAGGACACTGGGTTGTCGGGTGGAAGAGTTTCTCTCAGTGCTATGGAGTATCAATACTACCTCCAACAGATCTATAGGTTACACACCTTTCTTCATGGTTTATGGTGCAGAGGTGGTTCTCCCTAGTGACATTCATCACGACTCGCCCCGCGTGGAGGCTTATGTTGAAGCTGATAATGAAAAAGCACGCCATGATGCTCTTGACCTTTTGGATGAGGAGCGTGATCTTGCGGCGGATCGTTCGGCGATTTACTAGCAAGATCCGCGTCGTTATCACAGCCACCGAGTTAAAACACAGACCTTTCAAAAAGGAGATATGGTGCTCCGGCTCATCCAGGATTAAACTGACATGCACAAGTTATCCCCACCTTGGGAAGGGCCTTTTGTGGTCAGGAAAAATCTGAAAAAGGGTCATACTACCTCATTGATGTTCGAGAGCACAAGGACTCATGCAAATCTGAGGAGGAGACCCGCCGACCGTGGAACATCGCTCATCTTCGGCCTTATTACACCTGAGCCACCGGCTCTTGTGATGTACATACTTCTACCAATGTATATATTATGATTAGTATAATAAAGGCGACACCCCTGATAATTCAAGGCCTCTGTCATTTCGTTTCTGAGAATTTGAGTCTTTATTTTCAATTCATAAGGTCACTTGGGGGCTTCCTGCTCAATGAGCATAGCTATGACTACCCTCTTGATTCGGCTTGAACGCCTT
This sequence comes from Triticum aestivum, assembly GCF_018294505.1. Lineage (NCBI taxonomy): Eukaryota > Viridiplantae > Streptophyta > Magnoliopsida > Poales > Poaceae > Triticum > Triticum aestivum. Next base: position 340,326,332 of record NC_057813.1, read on the forward strand.
GTTATAGAATAACTCGGGGGCTTCCTGCTCATTGAGCATAGCTTTGAATACCCTATGATTCGACTTATATGCCTGATTACAGACAACTTTGGATTTTATGCCTAAGTTCAAGGTTAGCAAAGAGAACTTGTTACAATATACAGTTCAAACATAGGTAACATGCCTTGATGATTTGTAAATATTACTTGGGGGCTCCCTGCTAATGAAAAAAGCTTTGTTGTCCCTTGTAATAGGCTTGGACACCAGGTGTATTCACCAAAAATCTGGGTTATCCTGCCTTTGTATGCATGCCACTCCGACCAGGTAATCCTGGGATGACTCACTGCACTCTTGACAGTCAATCATTAAAGACCATGGACTTGTCAAAGTTAAAACAATGATTGGTCATGTGAGGCCCGCCTTACATGTTTGAATTAAGGATTAACTCAGTGGCTGTGCGTCCCTTGAATAGCACTTGTTATTGAGGCTTGGTAGCCTATGAAGGCCTTGTTTTTTCTGGTTTGTTTTTGTTTTGAACATTTTTTCGGTTCATCTTTTGCACCATACTGATATATGGTTTAAAACTGAGTAAGGCCATGTTGCCTTGATCTTTATAATTCATATTGGAATCTAGTCGGAGTTTTGATAACCCGGCCTGGCTTTGGATGATAAGTCGCCAGTTTGTGTTGATTACATGCTTGGAGCTCTGTGCTTTAAGTCTTTGGGATGTTACCCTTACTACATATGGCGTTTTAAGCCGACAGTATGAACAGTTATCACAGATCTTCAAAACATCAGATCCACGGCTCAAAAGTGTTATGCAAGCAAACATGCATGATGGCATGACAAATCAATGTCTTAACAAGCCTATTACAAGGCTATCAGTGAGCCCAAATGATTCAAAGTTTTTCAACAAAACACGGCGCCATGAGAGCCGCCTTCAGATCAGTCACGCCGTTGCTAGATTTATGAGTCCAGGTTAGCCTGCGCCGGTTCTTCGCCTCCATCTCTTGTCTGGAAATCATGTGTTTTCCAGTTGATGCCCGTTAAAGCTTGGCATTCAGCTTCATCCACTACAAAAAAATACACTTCCGTGATGATACGTGTTTATCACAGTAGGTCACGTTTTCTGTCATGTATGTACATCCATGACGATTTTATGACATAATCAAGATAGTCATACCTGTGCTATCATAGAAGTGTTCCATGACATTACCAAAATTATCATCACGAAAGTGTCCACTTGCATGACGATAAATCGCGCGTCACAGAAGTGCTTTCGTCAAGGGTGACCGACACGTGGCATCCACCGTAACGGAACACTATTAAGCTATTGGGTCCGGTTTTTGGATCCGATAACCTGTCAATGGCCCGGAACAATGGGGATTTTCCACGTGTAAAATCATCATTGGCTGGAGGAAACACGTGTCGGCTCACCGTTTGGACAGATGTCATCCACTCATTGGACCGAAGGCGCCTATGATACGTCGACACGTGGCATGGCCCAATAGAGGCCCATTCTTGTGAAAAGGCTGTCCCGTTTGACTTGGTCAAAAGGTGGCGCGCTGGCCCACGGAAAGCCTATTAACGGCCTGTTTGCATATAGCCCATTTACAGCCCGCTAACCCAGGGCCCGTTACGACCCACCCATATTAGGCCCAGTAGCGTCATCTGGGCCGTCCAATATGATTCCAGCCCATTTTAACTTCCGGCCCATGTATGGCCCATGACGTCTTTCGGCCCATATGAGGCCCTTTGTAACTCTTGGCCAATTAACGACCCGTGGTGAAACTGGCCTGTAATGAATAGTGTATCACTTTATACCCATTAATGACCCATTATTCCATTGGGCCGTTTCCAGCCCATGTTATCTTTCGGCCTTCTCAGGGCCCATTTATTCTTGGGCTCATTTCCAACATTCGGTTACTTACGGCCCTTTACTGTCATTTTCTGCTTGTGGTGGGCCAAATTCAGCCCGTTGTTATAGTCGGCCCGTTTTTTGCCCGTTAATATGTTGGGCCGTTTTCACAGCATCATCAAATACGACCTATTAACGACGGCCTATTTTGGTCGGCCCATGAACGGAAGATTCCAACTCTAGCCCGTTTACGGCCATAATGCGGTCTGTTATTGGCCCATGTTTGGCCAATTGATGATACGTCCCGTATAAGGCCCATTGATGATACGACCCATAGAAGGCCCATTGTGTCTACGGCCCGTAGAAGGCCCATTGTTTCTACGGCCAGTAGAAGGCCCATTGTTTCTACGACCCGTAGGAGGCCCAGTGTCACTACAGTAAATATGTAGCCCATAGTTATTGTGGCCTAGTTTTAAAAAATAGGTTATTGCGGCCACTAGCAAACCGCGGAAAAAGAACTGCACTGACTACAAGCAATCAAATAAACAAGACAACAAGGAAAGAAATAAGCAAGCAACTTACGCTTGGCTATCATGACTATTACACATATTACATCCACTAGGCATCAAAGTTCACCACGAGTGCAAATATAGGGAACAAAGCAGCATATAAACGGCACAACAAAACAAGTCCAGAACTGAAACCACTTCAGAAGAGCTCAAGAAACAATATCCTGGGTACCCATAATGCTGGCAAGATGCTTAGCAAGCTTATTAACTTTCTTTTGTTTGGCGCTTAAATCCTCCAACACTTGCTGTTGCACAAGAAAGTATGCATCTGAATTCTGCAGGGACTTCCTCAGTCCTTCGGCTTCTTGCCGCAGCATAGCTGACTGATGCCTTTTAGCTTGTAGCTGAGACTAAAGAAGCTGAAGTGATTCAGGCAGCGAGTTCGAAGAGCTTGTGCCAGCGGTACTGGCCAGTAACTCGAACACTACATCAACGCAGGACTGTGGGGTTTTCTCACTATCTACAAGATCATTTTATCACCTTTCTTGGAGACCAATAGGGTTGTCTCACTATCTTGAACCTTATCTGCATTACTTTCTGGGGTGCTCTTCTCCAATATTTTGTTTGCATACTACAAGAGAAACAAGCAGACACATCACAGGTTTAGCATGTAGTATACGAAACTCATTTTGGTAAACCGGTTCAGTAGTAAGGTGGACAGGATAACAACATGAAACAAACATATATCTATGTGCTATGGTCACTGTATTGTCCATACCATTCTAGTTTATGTTGCCTAATCATGATAGAGACACAGTTCAACTCATATATTTTTAAGACACAACAGCATAGACAGAATATAAGTGTGAGAAACTACACAACATTGGCAACACTTGTAATGTGCATCACATGAGAACATAACTGTTTATACAACTGAAACTGAAATCAACATAGGGCAAGAAGTTAGAACAACAATCCAGTTAAAGAAATAGGTTTAAAACATACCTGTTGCGCCATTGGAGTTTCAATTGGATCCTTCAAATTTGAAAGTAGTTGGTATGAGTAAATAAAGTGACGTAACAGCAAAGGACTATGGACCATAGCTACGGAATCTGACCTGAGAATAGTTTCTCTTCTGCTTTAAACGTGGAGTTTGGGTTAGCTCTGGTGGTCTTCGTGCTTTGGGCACTGCAGTTGCTTTACAAACTGCTCATGTGGGGGTACTCTGTTGTGGACATGGTGCTTCGTCAACTAGAAGTGGGTTACTATCCGCTGGGGTTGCGGTTGGATGGGTTGTAGCTGGTTCTCTATCAAACAGTGTAAGTGTGCAATCTGGAAGAGTCTCGCCTATGTGTGGTGGGGCTAGTTTGTGGGCCAATACAACCATGGTTCTATCTGCATCGACGGGTAGCACTGGACTTTGTGAAGAACGAGTTTTTGCTCCCTTTGATACTGCCATCACCCCCTCGAATTCAAATGGCTGATAAACAAGAAAAGAAATTGAACGTATAGACATTGTATGATAGACAGATGTGGTAATTCACATATATGTTGTCTAACCAAACATGACAACATGACACAATTCCACATATATGATGCCTAACTAAACAGGATAGCATGTCACAGTTTCAAATATATGATGGATAACTTAACAGGATATAATGGCATAAGTCAACATATGATGAGTATCTAAACATGATGACATGACAAAACTATATGATGTCTTCCTAAAATAGGTTGGGATGAAATAATTCACATACATGTTGTCTAGGTATACAGGATGGCATGATATAATTGACACAATTGATTCATATACTAAGTAGCTGGCACTCGCATGTATGATCTCTAAACTAAGCAGATGGAATTCAATATTGTGCATATGATGTCTAAACTAAGCAATGCAAGACCCCATATGCATGATATGATAAATATAAACATTGCAAGTTAGAGCATACACCTCAGGTGGGATATAGGACTGGTCATCTGTCTCTGAATCCTCCTCTGAGGAGCTCCCTGTAACCATCGAGATATATGCTTCAACAGGTACCATTGCCTGCTCTAAAGACCTTGTTTTCACTCCAGATTTTTCCATAACCGGCTCAAATGGCTGATACACATGAAGAGTAGTTCAATATACACAGATTGTCAAAAAATGGAATACGTAATGAAAAAAAGATGGCATGAGATAATTCACATATATGATGCCTGGCTACATGGCGGTGCATAATTCACATATGTGATAACTGGCTGAAAAACATGGCATTGCATAATTCACATATCTGATATAGAAAGAAAGCAGGAGGCATTGACACAAAGCTTGTCTAATCTAAGCAGATGACATGGCAATGCAAGACACCATACGCATGATATGAGCAATATAACCCTGCCAAGTTAGAGCATGCACCTCGGGGGGGGGGATATGAATGGTCATCTGCCTCTGAATCCTCCTCTGAGAGCTATCTGTAACCAGTAAGAAATCTGTATCGACAGGTAGCACTGACTGCTCAGAAGACCTTGTTTTCACACTAGATTTTCCCATGACCGACTCAAATGGCTGATGCACAGGAAGAGTAGATGAATGTATAAACATTATTGACAAATGGATTAAATTATGAAAAAAATATGGCACAATACAATTCACATATACGATGACTGGCTAAACAGGATGGCATTGCATGATTCATGTATATGATGCCTGGCTAAAGAAGATGGCATTGCATAATTTCCATATACTCCCTCCGTTCCTAAATATTTGTATTTTTAGAGATTTCTAATGGACTACCACATACAGATGTATATAGACATATTTTAGAGTGTAGATTCACTCATTTTGCTCCGTATGTAGTCACCTATTGAAATCTGTAAAAAGATAAATATTTAGGAACAGTGGGAGTATGATATATAAACCAAATAGGTGGCATTCACACAAAGCAAATCTAAACTAAGCTGATGACATATAAGATGTATAATGTAAGCAATGCGAGGCGCCATATGCATGATATGACCAACATCAACATGCCAGGTTAGAGCAAACACCTCAGGTGGTAAACAGGAGTGGTCGGCTCCCTCTGAATCCCCATCTAAACAGTTATCTTCCTCTGGAATACAATCTGGAATGGCGGGAGGGGGGGGCGCACTTCAGCCTCCATGCAGCGGCATCTGCATGACATTATATTCCCACACAACGGTCTTCTCTTTTTCTCTACATGTTTAGTACGATTGTGTACAATATCTGACATGCATAATAAAAAAATAGTTAGATTTTGTAAGGCCTAAGGGGTGCATTCAAAAATCAAGACTGATGGTAGCAAATGAGTGGATGGATCCAAAACTAATGACAGCAGGTAGATTATAGCTTCAGTTTAAAAAGATAGACAATGGATCATCTATTGTTTTTTGCCCACCCAACATGAACCACATAGAAGATCCCAGATGAACTAGATAGTAGAAAGATACTATTTGTTGCTGCCTCGATATGAGACCAATGGGCATTTTAAAACTCAAGTTTGAATGATAAAGTAGCAGGTAATAATAACCGATGTATAATGTAAGCAAACACAAAAGACTACGACCTCTCTTCCGGAACTTTGTAGTCCTCATGTTCATCTGCTTAGTCGATGATGGTAATGCAGTTGGCGTGGCTGCCGGCAATAGGGAAGATGATCTGAGGCAGCGAAAGAAAGTTTGCAGGGGGAATCTCTGCTGTAGTGAACGCTTCGGTCGATGGTGCACCTCAGGTGGGGTGGATGATGACACGGCAGGAGCAGGACATAACACATAGAGTTTTCTTTGATGACTATCTAAAAATGAAGTAAATTTGTAAGGGCTGCTTAGAATTGGAGGAATCTATAAACGCAAGGCAGGAAAAACATAGGAATAGGATAGGAATGCACGTGTAAAACAGAGCATTTTGAAACATAGGATTTCAGTAACCTGGGTGTTTGGTTCACATGAATTGGAAGAACACAACAATGGAGCAATATGGTCAAATTAATGTCAAACCACGTGAAAATGAAAAAATAAGAATCTTATTATGCCAGTAATGCAATTAGTTCTATTCTTCATGCATATTAATTTGAAAAGGACGTCCAAGTGAATATTAAAATTCCTACTTTTTCTTTGAAAGAGACACCAATGGAAAAAAAACTCCAGTTTTGCTTTGCTTCACTCCTTCTAACGAAATGCACGAATAGTAGTACCATAGTAGTTCCATAGCAAAGGATCCTTGAGGGATCGACATGAATGCAGATTAACAAAGTGATGCAACGAGTCTACAACCTCTTTGGCATAGCCTTGTGGACCTCAGGATCATTGGGTTGGACATGGAGGATGGTGATGCTGGTGTAACTGTCGGAGGCAGGGAAGAAGATCTGAGGCCTCTGGAAACAGCGCCGAGGGTACTGCTCCACTGTGATGGATGGTTCCATCGTTGGAGCAGCTTCGGGGAGGTGTACGGCGGCGAGGCTGAAGCAGGACAAGACAGACAATGTTAATCTGAAGTGGGACTCTAATATCATCTGCAATAGATGATGTAAAATACATCACCAAAAAGTGCTAGATGTACAACGCATCAGCCGTGCCACGGCCGCTCCGACAGGTGCTGTAAGTATCGTTCACTGTGAACTTAACTGAAGAAACTGAACTTTACAGTCGAAACTGAATTTTACTATCAAAACTGATTGAACTAGTAGCAGAGCATTGCAACAGATGTTTAGGGCATTCGAGCACTAGTAGCAGAGAAGCAGTGATCTCTATCAGCAAACGCTCGAGCAGTGAATGCGCTAGCAGAGAGCAAGTCGTGCAGTAGCACCACGAGCGAGTGCTAAAGCAGCAACTCTTGTAGATGCCAGAGGTCATCTAGCAGCAGCAGCAGCGCGAGCGAGAGCAAGAGCAGAGCAGCAACACGAACGAGAGCAAGATCGGAGCAGCAGCACGACCGACAGCAGTACCAGAGCAGAGCAGCAACATGAACGAAAGCAAGAGCAGTGCAACAGCGCGACCGACAGCAAGAACAGAGCCGCAGCGCGAGCGAGAGCCGGAGCAGCAGTAGTACCAGCGTGAGCGAGAGCCGGAGCAGCTGTAGCTAGTGCCGGTGTGTAAGTTGCCGCCGAGGAAGCAATGACACGGGGGAGAGACGCCGTGGATGAAGTGGCCGGCAACGGCGCCGTTGATGGAGACCCGCCATGGCTGCTCGGTATCGAGCACCGGCAGCCCCGTGAGATCAAATAGAAGATAAAATGCAGCGGTGAGTGAGGGAGTCCTAGATTAGGGGGTATCCGGACAGCCGGACTATATACTTTGGCCAGACTGTTGGACTATGAAGATACAAGACTCAAGACTTCGTGCCGTGTCCGGATGGGACTCTCCATTGCGTGGAAGACAAGATTGGCAATTCGGATATTATATTTCCTTCCTTGTAACCGACTCCATTTAAACCCTAGGCCTCTGTGGTGTCTATATAAACCGGAGAGTTCGGTCCGTATGAGGACGATCACAACATTCATAATCATCATAGGATAGCTTCTAGGGTTTAGCCTCTATGATCTCGTGGTAGATCAACTCTTGTAACACCCATATCATCAATATCAATCAAGCAGGAAGTAGGGTTTTACCTCCATCGAGAGGGCCCGAACCTGGGTAAACATTGTGGCCCTTGCCTCCTGTTACCATTAGCCTTAGACGCACATATCGGGACCCCCTACCCGAGATTCGCCGGTTTTGATACCGACATTGGTGCTTTCATTGAGAGTTCCTCTGTGTCATCGCTGCGAGGCTCGATGGCTTCTTCAATCATCAACAACACGGTCCAGGGTGAGACTTTCTCCCTCGGACAGATCTTCGTGTTTGGCGGCTTCGCACTGCGGGCCAATTCGCTTGGCCATCTGGAGAAGATCGACAGCTACCCCCTGGCCATCAGGTCAGGTTTGGCAACCTAAACTACACGGCCGATATCCACGGAGACTTGATCTTCAACGGACTTGGGCCTACGTCAGGAGCGCCGGACAGTCACGATGCACACGGCTTAGACCTGCTGTCGGACAGTGCTCGGAATATCGCCCCTGCAGGAGGCCCGGACCTAAATCCGGGGCATATTGCGCCGCCCGAGGACGGGTGGATGGACCCCGCCCCGGAGGCCGCACACTCATCGGCGGTAGAGCCGAACACGGACTTCACAGCCAAGGAAGCCTGTGACACCGGACCCCGGGACTCGTATCCAGCCGTAGGTTCCAGTCCGCGCACCTCCGAGCCCGCTGGATCAGGTTGGGCTCCGGTAATGGAGTTCACCGCTGCGGATATCTTCCAGCACTCTCCCTTTGGCAACATGCTAATCTTGTTAAAGTCTCTCTCTTTGTCAGGAGACTCCTGGCCGAACTATGTCCGGCTCGAGTGGGGAGCTGGCGACGAGGGAAGTCATTGCCCACCCACCACCCACTTTATAGCCATGGTCGATGATTTGACCAACGTACTTGACTTCGACTCAGAAGACATCGACGGTTTGGACGATGATGTAGGAGAAGAACAGGAACCACCACCCACGGGGCGGTGGACAGCCACCTCTTCATATGACATATATATGGTGAACACTCCGAAAGATACCAATGGCAATGAGGCAATGGAGGATAACCCCTCCAAGAAGAAAGCAAAGCATGGGTGTCGCCAGCGCCGCTCCAAGCCCCGCCACAGAAATACCGGCACAACAGTCAAAAACAATCCAGAGGATGCCGAAGATAAATACAAGCCCGATCAGCCTGCCTTCGAGCAGGCCGGACAAGTGATGGATACTCGGCGAGGAACAACTACACGCCCCCCTCTGGAGACGAATTGAGCTTTGGCGATGATGAATTTGGCGTGCCTGAGGATCCCGCGGAACAAGTTTGCTTCAAGCGTCGGTTTATGGCCACTGCGAGGAGCCTGCAAAAGAAGCAACAACAGCTCAAAACTGACCAAGATTTTCTCACTGAGAGATGGACCAAGGTCCTGGCCACCGAGGAATACGGACTCGACCTCCTCGAACAAGAGCACACACAGCACAATTCGCTACCTCAGCCAAAGAAGGAGAACCTAAGGCGCATACCCCGACGCCAATATACCACCATGCTCTAGGACAATACACAGGAAACACGAAGCAACATCCTCAAGCCTCAGCGCAATCGTCATAAACGTAAAGTCAGGGAAGTTGGCGCAGAATCCAGCGGCCCCCGATCCGGTCAGCGAAAAAAGAGCAGCTCAAGCCATCTGGCCCAAGCAGCATACTCAACCAACCATGCGAAATTCATGGTACCCCTAGAGGGGCGGCCAAGCATACCAATAGAGAATGCCGGATCCTCAAAGCAAAACGGCCGGTTGCGCGCCGGAAACAACGGAAGACCGATCAAACATGGTGAAGTGAAAGCAAGATCCCCTCAAAAATATGGCCGATCGTCTCTGACAACATCGACCGTCCAGACAACATTAGCCATAAGCAATCTTATTGCACTCACTATCAACCCAATAGCTGGAGGGATCCATTTCACACGAACCCCCGTGGGCATAAGCCTATCAACAACATCTCCTCAAAGATGCAAGGTGCAAAGGCCAAGTTTTAACTGGCCCACCATACTAATGGTTGTCTTCGGATCACCAAACAAATACAATGCCGAAGAATAATTCTTCGGCACTGCCCCCTCCCCCCCACACAGTAGTTACCATATACTGCCGGGACAAACCACGTTGGCTAGATCCAACGGGGTACAACATTAGGCCAGTCCCGCGTGACATAGTCACAATTATGGGCAAGACCGGCCTCCACCCTAAGGGTGGAAATCTTATCGCCGCTGAAATAGCGAGCCGTGCCTGTTTATCAAATTTTGATTCGACAACCAACTACCCGGACACCAACTGAGGAGTCCGAGCTACCTTATGGCATGATAACCTGGTTCAGCCAGGCTCCGATCAGGCACCCGCGGTTCAACTACGGGACATGCAGTTGCCCTTAAGCGTTTGTCTTTACAGGCTAACCTTGGCGCAGAACAAGACTGGCGACATGGAATCAGCTCGGACGCACAAGGCAGGAACACATAAGTAACCCCCCCCCAAGGGAAGCAGTCCGGATACAGCTCGGATCCACACGCAGCCTCCTCCGGTACGGCCACGACAGGTTCCGCCAAAAAACACCTCTTTCTATAATTATAACCCGTACTCATATGCATAGACATGTTACTCTACTACAATGCATAGACTTAAATAACACTTACCGACCGTCGTTCCTCATTGATGCCTTTCTGCCATAAACGGCACCCACGCCTCGTGTTATGCCCCAATATGCCAGGGGCTTCATAATATTTATGATATGGCAACAAAGTCCAACCACCTTTCCGGTCGCTCGGCACGCCGAGCTTATAGCACTATGTGCATCAGCTCCGAATCATGTCTTGGGTCATTAGTTGGGTTTGCCCCGCTCCCATGTTTTGGTACCTTACGTTCTGCTCTATCGACTAAGGTAGCGCTGGGAGAACTACCGCGATTGTGTCCCGGTTCTGCCGGACGAGCACCTCAGTAGAGAAAGCCAAAAACTGACTGTCATGATACGACGAGAGCTGGTCGCTGTTCGAGAGGTTGAAAAATCTTTAAAGATTTATTCCGCATAATGCCATTATAAATGCAAAGTGCGACGGATCGGCCTTCCGATCAGGCGCTGATAGAGCCCCTAGTACGGTCTTCCGAATACCAGGGGCTGCACCGACCATACTCGAATTCCTATGGCTAGGTGAGAGTGATAAATCCCTATAGTCTTATTGCCTGGTTTGCGGTGAGTAACACCTCCTTAACAGGACCCAACAATGGGATAAAGAGTGTTCAAGTATATCCCGAACACCCTCGTACTTTTTACGAGGGGGTAGAAGCCGACGACTGGCCAACTCTCAGGCTTTATATACGCTAAACAACTGCACAGGAAGAACAAAAAAGTTCACATAAATAGGCAATAAATAATAAAATGCCATTATCCCGCATTACAAAGAATGGCACTACTGCCTTCAGGGAAATATAGTGTCTTTGGTACACTGATCCTCCACAAGGCGGGCTCCTTTCAGGACACCCTCATAGTACAACTCGGGCTTGCGATGCTCCTTACCCTCCGGTGGCCCCTCAGTCATCAGCTTCTTAGCATCAAGCTTCCCCCAGTGCACCTTCGCACGGGCAAACGCCATGCGTGCACCCTCTATGCAGACCGATCTCTTAATGACATCTAGCCGAGGGCAAGCTCCAACAATCCGCTCCACGAGTCCGAAGTAACTGCTTGGAATTGGCTCCGCGGGCCACAGTCGGACAACCAAGTCCTTCATGGCCAGTTCGGCCGCCTAGTGCAGTTCGACCAGCTGCTTCAGCTGATTGATAAAGGGCACCGGATAATTCGGCGCCGAATACTACGACCAGAAATGCTTCTCCGCAGACTTCTTCTCCTCAGTCCGGTAGAATTGGGCAGCATCTGATATGCTGCGTGGCAGATCCGCAAACGCCCTTGGAGAAACAAGAATTCAGCTTGTCGCTTAGAGTTCCTCCCATTACTATGCAAAAACGCCCTTGAGTACAGGAGGCCTTACCAGCCGCAACCTTCCGGGCCTCTTGAATGTCCTTCAGAGCACCTCGGGCTCCTTCACGAGCATCCTCTGCGGCTTGGAGAGCAAGGGCGAGTTCGAATTCTTTCCCTACTAGGCTCTGCTCCAAGGCCTCGCTCTTATTCACGGCCTCCTGGAGCTCTCGCTCAGCTTCAATGACCCTGGCCTCGTGCTTCTCACGAAGAGCCTGTTCGGCGGCGACCTTATTGTCGGCTTCGGCCACAACCTTCCTCAGTGCCTCAATTTCGGCACCCGCTCCTAGAGCATGCAATACAAATATTTTTGTCAGGCACAACTTCTAATTTGTGCTCAACTTAGCACAAGGTTTCGACATACCTTGCCTGTCCTCCACTGCTTCTTCACACAACCAAGTTCCTCTTCGGCCCGTTCCAGACGCTGCTTTAGTTCAGACACCTCCACACTATGAGCGGCAGTCGTCTCTGCGGATGCCTGTTTTCATACAAAGGGATACACGTCATTAACTATGTCTCCTGCAAAAGCGAATGATTTGATCCCCTATCCGGCTTTCCCTCCCTTTCATCGGACAGTGCATCAGGGGCTACTACTCATACTGTGACAATCTCCAAAAGGTTTCTAAAAAACATACCTCAAAGCCCTTTATAAGGCTAAGGCAGGACTCATTCAGTCCGCTCTCGGCGGACTGAATCTTTTCAATCACCGCATCCATGAGAGTGCGATGCTCATAAACGATGGACACACTCTTTAGCACCGTTGATAGGCCGCCAGGCAGCTCTACTTGGACAAAGGTTGCTGGTGGAGCGGGTGGGCCTCCCCCCGCCAAAGGTAGCTGCTCGCCCGATCCTGAAGCCCCAAAAGTCTCCAGGACCGTGTCCGGCCGCGGGCCAAATCCTACATCGCCCCCGCCATCGACAAACATGGGAGCCGCTGCTCCCGTGTGTCCGGCCCCAGGGATATGCACCCCCTGGTCCAGGACCTACTGAGACGACACCTCAGTGTTGCACCTAAGTTCCGAGGAAGTCCCCTCTGGTGGCGTCTCGCTCGCCAGGGCATCGGAGCTTAGCAAATCCTCCGATGAGGACTGTCTGGCATGGGACCTTGCTGGGCTGTACAAAACATGGCTACAGTTAAAACTACTACATCCTAACGACCTCGGGCACGTAGGTGTGTGCAGGTCTCGTATACTTACGACTTTACCAGGGGCTGGGCCCTGGGATCCCACTCCGGGCTGCTATCAACAGCCATGGTGGACGCCTCGGGGAGGGGACCTTTCCCCCTTTTCGGCGATTCAGTCTCCAGGGATGAGGAGGCCGTCCTTTTATTCCCTCCCCCTATGGGGGACTCGTCTTCTTCCTCCTCCTCTTCATCTTCAGAGGGAGATGATCGTGGGAGTCTTCAGATTTTGTGTCCGAAGCGTCGCGACGACGGAGGCCTCTCCGGGTCTTCCTGACCTGCTCGGAGGCCTCTTTCTTTGGCGCCTTGTAAGGTGCTGGGACCAGCATCTTCGTCAGAAGAGATCCGACCGGTTCCTCCGGCAGTGGGGCCGGACAGTGTATCCCCTCCACCTTTCTCGTCCATTCCTGGGATTATTATGGAAAACATGATAAAAGGCATCTATCTCAGGACGCGTCAGCTAAAACATGGATGGACATTGCACAGCGATGACTTAATGGACTCACAGAGCGGGATAGTTGATACCCGCGGTTCTCGGCGGAGCCCGGCCACGGTTTGCCGGACTTGAAGAGCACCTTCCAAATGTCCTTGTGGGAATAGCCATAGAGCTCCCCTAGCGTCTGGTGTTCATCCGGGTCATATTCCCACAAACTGCAAGCTCGACGCTGGCAGGGGAGAACCAGGCGAACTAACATCACCTGGACTACGTTGACGAGTTTGACATCCTTGTTGACCACGCTCTGGACGAGTGTTTGGAGCATCAATAGCTCGTTGGCTAAGGACCAGTTCAGGCCCTTCTCGGGCCAGGACGTGAGCCGCAGTGGGGCTCCAGATCTGAATTCGGGGGCATCAGCCCACTTTTTACCGCCCGGTTTGGTGATATAGAACCACTGCTGCTGCCACTCCTTGACGGAATCATTGAAGGCGCCGGTCGGCCATACGACCTTGGGCATCTTGCTCACCATGGCACTCACCACCTTGGGCTTCACGTTAAAAATCTTTAGCCAAAAGCCGAAGTGGGGCGAAATACGGAGAAAAGCCTCACACACGACAACAAACGTCGAGATGTTAAGGAAAGAATTGGGGGAAAGGTCATGGAAATCTATCCCGTAATAATACATGATGCCGCGAACAAATGGGTGGAGGGGAAACCCAAGCCCGCGGACAAAATGAGGAAGGAAGACGACCCTCTCGTGGGGCTCCGGAGTGGGGATGATCTGTCCCGCCGGTGGAAGACGGTGGCCAATTTTCTTGGCCAAGTACCCGGCCTCTTGGAGCTTTTTGATATCCCTCTCCCGGACAATAGAGGCCATCCATTTGCCTCCTGCTCCGGATGCGGACATCTTCGGAATCTCTCTTCGATGGAGAAGAAGGGGGCTTGGGCACAAGGGCTCAAGCAGAAGGGAATGGACTAGCGAAAGGAACAGGCGTGTGTTGAAAAGGGAGAGACCTCGTCTCTTTATAGAGGCAGTAAAAAGCTTTTGCACCTCCCCACTTGCCTGGTGGAACCCGCTCGTTCCCCACTCGCCGCAATTGACGGTGCGGTTGGGCTACCCATACCCGTATTGATGAGAATCCCGTAATAAGGGGGAAGGATCTCTGCTTCGGCAAAACGTCTACGAGAAACCGCCTCGCTGTATGCGTTGTGGCTAGTTGTGGGAAAATAATTCAAATAATGACTCGACCCTGGTGTCATGTTACGCCATACAAAAGTTGCCAGTAGATTACATTTGTGAAATATTATTCTCTCTACGCTGGTATGCGAAGATCATCTTGCAGATCCAGACACGATTCAAGTGTTCAATAATTAGTTTGGAGTATTTGGAGATGGAACCCGCTTTGCAATGCCGAAGACAAACTGCACGCCGTACTCATCGTCATTGAAGCCTGGTTCAGGGGCTACCGAGGGAGTCCTGGATTAGGGGGTATCCGGACAGCCGGACTATATACTTTGGCCGGACTGTTGGACTATGAAGATACAAGACTCAAGACTTTGTCCCGTGTCTGAATGGGACTCTCCTTTGCGTGGAAGACAAGCTTGGCGAGTCGGATATTATATTTCCTTCCTTGTAACCGACTCCATGTAAACCCTAGCCCTCTCCGGTGTCTATATAAACCGGGGAGTTCGGTCCGTATGAGGATGCTCACAACATTCATAATCATCATAGGCTAGCTTCTAGGGTTTAGCCTCTACGATCTCGTGGTAGATCAACTCATGTAACACCGATATCATCAATATCAATCAAGCAGGAAGTAGTGTTTTACCTCCATCGAGAGGGCCCGAACCTGGGTAAACATTGTGTCCCTTGCCTCCTGTTACCATTGGCCTTAGATGCACAGATCGGGACCCCCTACCCGAGATCCGCCGGTTTTGACACCGACAGTGAGTGCAGAACCTCCTTGGTGGCGTCGAGTTTTCCTCGGCTTCATCGGAGGAATTGGTGAGGGTGCTGCAGTTCCGGTGGGGCAGGTCAAGACGGTGCTGTGGGGGTGGAGGTGGCGCGATAGACGAGGTGAATGTCGGGGCAACTCCTTGGAGGTGGAGGACTGGGTGGCTGATACGGCGGGACGACGAGATCGATGACGGATCCTCATTCGGTGCGGTGGATGAGGGACGGCGAGCTGTTGCGGTTGACGACGTAGTCGGGGAAGAGTCTCCGGCTGGGCGGCGGTCGGGAGGCCAACAGAGGAGCGTGGGGTCTTGTGGGTTTTGGCGGCCTTGGTGTACGAATGGGGGGAACGATGGGGAAGGGAGGGGGGAGCCATGGCTTAAGGACGCACTTGTCCGAAATGTAGGGTAAGTTACCAACGTACCCCCACCGGTTTTGACACCGCAACGTCGAGCTTCATTTCCGGCTGAGGGGCAGAAGGGAGATTTCGCGTGTTTGGGCTGCGGGACCGATTTCAGATGAGGAGGGAGTTTTCCCGCGCGTCGAAATTTCGGGATAACAAGGCGCGGAGTGGGTTGAAGAGGCGGGAGTTTCAAAGCAAGTGAGACAAAAGATACTCGAGCTTGAAAATTTCGGGATAACAAAGTGCGGATTCCTTGTTCGGTAGAACAAACTTAACGTGTACAAAAAAACAATTCATACAAGACACAAGATAGTCATGTCCCCTTTTACTATATTGCTACAAATGCCATTGAAAAAACTAGAAGAAAAATGTAAAAAAATTGGGGGAACAAGATTACCCTGTACAGTACCAAATCGATTCACACTTCCCTCAACAACAACAAGAAACAAATAAATTCCCACAAAAATAAAGAGTAATGTCCCTTTTTATATGATTACAAATGCCAGGATCTCGAATTACAATTTTTGAATCCACGTTATGTTGAATTCGAATATATCGTTAGGTGACCTTGTGGTTTATAATTGAGATAGTCGTACATTTTGATCTTCCATTATATATGAACATTTTACTCCACCCTGTGAACATATATATTGTTATCTACCATATGGACTAAATTTGAATCAATTTTCCTTATTTAAATACGATTGTTGCCAAGTTATAGAATCATTTAAAAATTATCTTGATAACAAAAAACATGCATATAGCAGTAATCATATTTCTCTATAAACTACATGTACCATACGATCTCCAATTCAAATATTTGTATCCATTTTATGTTGAATTCAAATCATAGTACATTGGTCTAGGTAGCGAGATGTTCGGGATAATCTAAACCCTGTTTTCATATGTATAATTTTTGGCTGAATTGGGACAAGTTTTGGTATAAGCTTCTTGCAAAACCGGGGTTTCTCTCAACAAACCTCGTGGTTCCGAGAGGGAACGTGTCACCTTTGTGTGCTAAACGATATACGCTGCCTCCCCTCTGATTTTCTTTACAGAGGCAACATAGAACTATATGAGTGCCCTGTTAAGTTTTGGAATTATTCTGGGTTCGTTTGGCCTTTTTATACATTAATTGAGTTTCTGGACATTTAATGTGCATAATCCAAATTTGAACTGCAGGCACATGCTCTGGTCCACCAAAGTTGGTTGAAAAATCACATGCGTGTCCTTGGTTGAATTTCTAGGTCCCATGCAAGGAATGAGAATGAAATTCAAACATCTGGGCGTTGTGACTCGGCCGAGAACATCGAGAAACTTGGATTTTGAATTCCTGTAAATCTAAAACTCATGTGGAAATTATGAAACTTGGCATGGTGTCATGTCATGGCACTAACATGTTGTGGTAAAAAATTGGGCCGATTTGGAACAAGTTTTGGCATAAGGGCCATTTGGATTATGCCCACACCAGCCCGACCAAAATGACAGCATGCCAAAATTTTGGCGAAGGAAATAGCCATCGGGAACTCGCGCACATGCTAGTGCGGAATCACAACGGCTGGCCAAAAAGTTGGCTGTGAGCCAAAAACTTGGCTGCGATCCAAACACTGGCCCAACCTGTGGTCAACAACCAAAATTTTGGAAGGGCATCTTGGGGCTGCCATCCAAATAGCCCCATAAGCTTCTTGCAAACCGAAGCTTCTCTCAAGAAGGCTCGTGGTTCTGAGAGGGAACGTGCCACCTTTGAGTGTGAAACGATATATGCTGCCCCCCTTGAGTTTCTTTACAAAGGCAACATAGAAGTACATGAGTGCCCTATTAAATTTTGGAATTATTCTGGGTTTGTTTGTCATTTTATACATTAATTAAGTTTCTGGTCATTTAATGTGCATAATTCAAATCTGAACTACAAACAGATGCTCCTGTGCACCAAAGTTGGTTGAAAAAATCACATCTGTGTCCTCGGGTGAATTTCTAGGTCCCATGCAAGAAATGGGAATAAAATTCAAACATCTGGGCATCATGGCTCGACCGATAACATTGAGAAACTTGGTTTAAAAATTCTTGTAAATCCAAAACACGTCTGAAAATCATGAAACTTGGCATGGTGTCATTTCATGGTACTACCATGTTGTGGTAAAAAAATTGGCCGAATAGGAAGAAATTTTGGTATAAGCTTCTTACAAACCAAAACTTCTCTCAAGAAGTCTCGTTGTTCTAAGAGGGAACGTGCCACCTTTGAGTGCGAAACAATATACGCTGCCCCCCTTGAGTTTCTTTACAAAGGCAACATAGAACTACATGAGTGCCCTATTAAATTTTGGAATTATTTTGGATTCGTTTGGCCTTTTTTTATACATTAATTGAGTTTCTGGTCATTTAATGTGCATAATTCAAATTTGAACTACAAGCACATGCTCCCGTGCACAAAAGTTGGATGAAAAATCACATCTGTGTCCTCAGGTGAATTTCTAGTTCCCATGCAAGAAATGGGAATAAATTTCAAACATCTCGGCATTGTGGCTCGGCCGAGAACATTGAGAAACTTGGTTTTAAAATTCTTGTAAATCCAAAACACGCGTGAAAATCATGAAACTTGGCATGGTGTCATGTCATGGCACTACCATGTTGTGGTAAAAAAATTGGCCGAATAGGAACAAATTTTGGTATATGCTTCTTGCAAACCGGAGCTTCTCTCAAGAAGGCTCGTGGTTCTAAAAGGGAACGTGTCACCTTTGTGTGCATAATTCAAATTTGAAATACAAGCACATGTTTCAGTGCACCAAAGTTGGTTGAAAAGTCACATGTGTGTGCTTGGGTAAATTTCTAGGTCCCATGCAAGAAATGGGAATGAAATTCAAAATTCTGGGCGTCGTGGCTGGGCTGGAAACATTGAGAAACTTAGTTTTTTAATTCCTATAAATCCAAAACACGCATGAAAATAATGAAACTTGGCTTGGTGCCATGACATGGCACCAACATGCTGTGGTAATTTTGCTGTCCGATTTGCGAAGGCGCACACATTAACAATCAACAAAGTCATTTTGGAACAAGTGATGTCATGTTACATCGGAAACACAAGTATTATTGAAACCCTGGGCGTTCTATTTACCATTGATGTGCCGCCACGCATCCCTTTTTTTATTAGCTAGGAGGCGCCATGCAGGGTAGATATTTGAGTACGAGAGGCGTGCGATCAGACCCCTGCGCGTGCTTATTAGGAGGAGATCCCTTTGACCTCCATCTGTCGTCCACCTCTCTCCCAAGGTCTCCATTAATGGCGCCCGAGCCTCTGTTTAATGGCGTGGCTATGTCTTAGTCGACTGAGATTTAAGAGATAAAAAAATCCGAAAGCACGGATCTTGATGTAAGATCCGATGGACCTATATAGCACCTACAACGACTTATAGCAAGACTGATGAATATATAAGGACGGCGATAGTGGATAATAATTGTCTTACATAATTAGGAAGATAATTAAAAAAGCCACATGCGGCTACGCCCGAAATACACAAGGGCAAAAGAAGAAGGAAGACAATGATCTGGCTCGCTGATCTCTACTTTCTTGATGCGTTGCTTTAGGCTGTGAGAACTAGTCTCCGCGGCGAGTGGCGATGAGCTCTTTCATGTCCTCAAGATGCTGCTTGAGAGCATCCACGGATTTCTCCACCAGCCTTTAGCGCTCGATGCGGAGCATGTCATTCTCGTCCATAAGTTTCTTGACGATGACGCCGATCCTCTTTAACAAGACACTGGTCTCCTCCTGCTGGTCTACACTTCAGACGATCTTCGCCCTCAGCAGGCCGCACTCGGCGCCGAGCCTCTCATTCCCCTCCCTTAGTTGCCGGATGACGCCGGTAGCCTGTTCAAACGAGGCTTTCATGTCGTCCTGCAACCTCGCCTAGTCGGAGATCTGATCCATCTGGCTCTGGACGATCGCATGCATGCGCCTGTAAGAGTCCTCGCCTGCCCGCGAGACATTTTCCCAGGCTGCCATGGCGCGGCGGGACATCTCTGCTGCATTCGTAATGCGGCGGGACATCTCTGCTGCTTTCGCGGTGCGGCCGGACCAGTCTGCTGCATCGACGGCGCGGCGGGACCTCCGTGTTTCTTCGGCGGTGCGACATGACCTCTATGCTTCTACTTTCGCACGGCGGGACATGTCAACTGCTTTCGCGGTGAGGCGGGACATCTCTCATGCTTCCGCTTCCATTCTCGCCTCTCCCTGGTGTTAATCTCTCGACCCCGAACTCATGCTGGCCATGGCAGACACAAGGGAAGGATGCTGAATGACTTGTTTGTTTTTGTGGATGAGGTGTTGAGGATGAATGTGCACTCATCTTGGCATAGTAGTATTTATAACTGAGTACTAATACGCTTCTAAGTGGGAACCGTTTAGGTTGTGATTAGTGTGAAGAGGTTTGCAATTAAATATAGCGTGGTAGTAGTAGTAATTTGGAATGTGAGGAGACGCAAGCTCAAAATTTATTGACGGTTCTAGTTTTGAAGTGCGGTATTATTCCTGGATGGCGTAACGTGGGCACGTGTTCTCGGCCGTGGTGTAGCATGTGCCATGGCAGTTCTTTTTCTACTGCTGTGTACGTGCAATAACTGGCACCATCAGATAGATATCTTACGATTATTGGGGTGTTCGACAGGAATAGCCGCGTGGTGAGCTATAGACTAGTCTTTTTTCAGACGCATTACACCTATCTCTCGGGACTTCTCGCATGCACCATCTCTAGCTCCCTAGGTCGATGCCACCCACATACACTTGTACTCTGAGTTTAGTATGTTATACAAGAAGAGAAGATGTGCACGCATGTACTCGTCCTCTCTCACACACGCATCTGTAGCTACGAATTGTAGTGTTCTCAACCATCCGATTGACTCTATCATAGGTTTCACATTGCTCCTTGGCCTTGAGATTGAGAAGTTTAAAACACGGAGGCTAAGCTGCAGGCACGAGGTTTTGGTTAATGTGCGGGCTACACAAGGCAGCAACACGACATGAGATTCGTCTGCCTGGTGCGCAGTCCGGTGAGTTGTCCAACAGAACCAGGCCCTGCTTGGTATCTATGCCTCGACTTATGCGCAGAGAAATTAGGGTCGGAGGGAGTACTACTAGTAGTACTACTACTTTAATGTGTCGTGTCAACTCACACAAGTATGAAACACTTCGTGAACAAACAAGCATATAAGCTCCCTCCGTCCGAAAATACTTGTCATCAAAATGGATAAAAAGGGACGTATCTAGAACTAAAATACGTCTAGATACATTTCCTTTTATCCATTTTGATGACAAGTAGTACTTCTTACCCAAAGGAACTTTATATACAACAGAAACAAAATATCCGTTCGACTGTTGGAAATTACTGATCTGATGTCGAAGTAATTGCTGCATCGCCACCAAAACCCACCATCTCTTAAGCTAAAGTAGACGAAGCCCATCCCTATATTGGCATATTACTAAGATAAACAGAAGGCACTGTAGAAACTTTTAGGACGTGAGCTTGTTAATTTGAATGTGGAGGGACACCAGCTTAGCCCCGGCCAACAGCTTGGGCGGAACTGTGAAGAAGGTCAGCTCCTGCACAATGACGTTGCCGGTATCATTGCTGCTTGTCACCTCCATTTCCACCTTGCCAGTAACGCCCCGAATCCGATGTGCCAGGTGTCTTCTAGTTATTCGCCGTCGTTGCCACGCCATTTGCTTGCGTGTTGCACTTTGCCATGTCATCATCTGCATTTCATCTACATGTTTTTCAAAACTTGCATCCGTTCGGGTTTCCCAGTTTCTCTCTGTTGTCCGTTCTGAGCCCAGACACACTCGCACGTGCCCCGTCGCCCCTCTCAGACCTTGTTTCGTGAGCTGGAGTAAAACATTCACGAAATGGGCTGAGATTTGCCGAGTGGCCTTGGTATATCACTGGTAGACCGTTTGTCAAATTTCGTTCCATTTGGAGGTCGTTTGATGCCCCAACGGTTAATCGAGTTAACCGAAACCCCTCTCTCTTTACAGCCCAGCACCCCTTCACAACAGCACGCTAGCCCATCTAACTTCCCTCCATGCTCTGCGTCATTAGATCACGATCGTGTGGGCAAAAACCGCACCTCATTTGGACTCTCCTAGATCCCTCTACCTATAAAAACATCCCCTCCCCCTCCATTTTCGGGCAAAAACCCTAGCTCCCCTCACCTCTCGCCGCCGGACGCATTCGTCCAGGCTGGACACATCCGTCGCCGTCGCCTCCAGCCAACCCATGACCGACGCGTGTCCCCGGTGCCGCCTTCCTCCGCCGCGGCCCGCTCGGCCCACGGCGAGCCCGCCCCGGGCCGCGCCGGGCCCCGGGCCGCGCCCTAGCGCCCGAGCGAGCTCGTGTCGCTCCGCCTCTAGCACCGCCGCCGCCCGGTGCTCGCCAGAGAGCAGCGCCCCGCCGACCTTGCTCCGCCGACGCCCTTCATCGGTGCCGCCCCGCTGCCTCGCCGCCATTGCCCTTCACCGCCTCACGCGCGCCCGCGCCTCCTGGCTCGCCATCGCCGCCCACAACCGTCGTCCCACGCCACCGGCAGCCCGCTCGCCGCCGCTCCGAGCCGTCCTTTGCACTGCCGAGCCGCTCGCTCGTCGCGCCGTTGCCGGAGCGCCCGATCTGGCCACTCCTCCGCCGGATCCGGCCTCCCATGAGCTCCGGCGAGCTCCTTTCCACTTCGGCCGCCGCCCCAGCAAGTCCGGCGACGTCTCCGGCGAGAACTCCGGCTGGATCTGGATCTGGACCAGATCCACCAACCCCGGTATCCAAATGGCGTCCCCGTCCCGGATCTCCCCGTCCCTGGTCTTCTCCGTCCATGTTTCCCCGAGGGTATAAATTCTTCAGTCCCCAGGTTTTCAACATCATGTGTGCATGTTTGACTTGCTCTAACTTGGTGTGTATAGCTCCATTTTGCATGCATGATATGTCAAAATGTTCATCTCAGAGTGCTCTTCATGATGGAGTAGTTTTCATTCATGTTCATGTTCATTTTAGTGCCTTAATCCTCGTTACAAAACAGCTAAGTAATATAAACTGCTGGAATATGCTGATTGTTAACATCTTGAATGCATCTTGTGAGTGCTATAACTTTGTCTGTGTTGATCCTATGATGATGATCTTGATATGCACATGTTATGCTCTTCATTCTCTACATGTTGGTGTGCTTTGCATTCATGTTAGGGTGCATATAGATATCTTAATCCTGTTGCAGAAGTGCATGTTACTGTTAACTGCTGAAAACTGTTATAACTTGCTGATTTGTCATTTTTGTTGCATTTTGTCTGTGCATCCTATGGGCATGATGTCTACATGTTTTAGGAGCATTTGCATGCCATCTTTATAGTGGTGCCATCCGTGTATTTTTATGTGCCCTATACTGATTGCAATAAGCTTGTGAAGTGGGCTACTTGCTGTTATCTTTCTGTCAATGCTGAATCTGTAATATCACGATGCCATGTTTTCTTCAGGCTACCAGTTAATCCATGCATAATATGGAGATGCTTATTTGACATGTTTTGATGACCATGTTATGTTCTATCTTTCCATGCCTTTGGATGCCTCATATATTTAGTGTAGTATATATTTTCATTGCCATGAACATGCTTACATAATGTTAGAGATTTCTGTTAACTTCATGATGCCTTGTTGTGAGCTTGTTATTGAGTGATCCATGCCTCTTCTGGAGATGCTCCAATTACATGTTTTGAATTATGCTATGAGTTCTTTGTTCACATGTCATGGTTGTTAATTTTGGATGTCATATGCCTCTGTTCTGACCTTGCAAACATGCTATCATAATGTTGCTGTTTTACACTTGCTGAAACTGTTTTAACTTTCAATCTTGTCTTGTTGGTTCCTACTAATCCACGAGTCATGTGTATATGATGCCATGATGTTATTTTCTCTTTGTTATGTCTAATTTGATACCATGGCCCTGGTTGCTATATAAACTTGCTGTAGCTTGTCTCTTTCTTCCTCTCAAGTTGTCATCATATAAACTCTGCTCATGCATATACTCCTGTGTTATGAAGTTGCTTTTTTGCATTGATCATATTGGTTTAATATTGATTCCTATGAACCTGAAACTTAATGTTATTTGAATTATTTTATCTATACATGAAGTTCATGTCAAGTTTGTGCTCATATGGTACCTGTAGCATGTTGTTTTGATGTTTGCAAAGTGCCTACTTGCTGTTTTGGGCAGATTGTTGTTATATCTTGTTTGGAGTGTATGTGTTGCACCGTTGCTCCGTTTTGAGCAGGCTCTATATGAAACTTGCTTAGAACTGCATGTAGTTTCATATTATCATGTTGCATCCTTGTTTTTAGGTGTTCTTCTTGATGTTTGGATGCATTTTGCATCAATGCCATGTTTAACTTGTGTTGCTCATATCTTCTAGGCCATAGCTCCGAATTAAATGAACTTTATATGTAACTTGACTAGAATTTCATGTAGATCATCATGGTGCTCTTTAAATTGCTGTTTAAAAACTTCAACTTAATGTTTGTTCATATCTGGACCAATTTCGAAATTTGCATATGAGGACTTACCGGATTTGTTATATGTTGTTTCCAGCCACATTTAAACTTGCTTTGATGTGTTGTTCTTGCATGCATCATCTCTTGCCATGAGTAGCATCATATAGCCTTGTCATGCATCATACCTAGTTGAGCATCATGTCATGCTTATGTGTTGTGTGTTTACCATGTTGTTTACTTCTTTCCAGTTGTGCTTCTTCTCGATAGTTCCAGTTTCGTTGCGATCGTGAGCATTCGTTCGTCTTCATCCGCTCGTCTTCTTCATGGACTCGTTCTTCTTCCTAGCAGGATTTCAGGCAAGATGACCATACCCTGGTTCTCACTATTATCATTGCTATGCTAGTTGCTTCGTTCTATCGCTATACTGAGCTACCTATCACTTGTTTATCCAGCCTCCCAAATTGCCATGTCAGCCTCTAACCTTTTAACCCTTCCTAGCAAACCGTTGTTTGGCTGTGATGCCACTTTGCTCAGCCCCTCTTATAGCATTGTTAGTTGTAGGTGAAGTTGAAGATTGCTCCATGTCGGAACATGTTTATGTTGGGATATCACAATATCTCTTGTTTTAATTAATGCATCTATATACTTGGTAAAGGGTGGAAAGCTCGGCCTTATGCCTAGTGTTTTGTTCCACTCTTGACGCCCTAGTTTCCGTCATACCGGTGTTATGTTCCTTGATTTTGCGTTCCTTACATGGTCGGGTTTATGGGAACCCCTTGACAGCTTGCTTTGAATAAAACTCTTCCAACAAGGCCCAACATTGGTTTTACCAATTGCCTAATAACAACTAAAACTTAAATAGGGGATTTTCGCTGGCCCCCTAGTATTTTTTTTAATCAACCCCCCAGGCCAGTGCTCCTCTGAGTGTTGGTCCAAAATAGGCAGACTGCAGCACCACCACGGGGCAACTCGAGGTGTGGTTTTACTCGTAGGCTGACCTATCTTTTGTGCCCTGAGAACGAGATACGTGCGGCTCCTATCGGGATTTGTCGGCACACCAGGAGGTCTTGCTGTTTTTTTTACCATTGTCGAAATGTCTTGTAACCAGGATTCCGAGTTTGATTGGGTCTTCCCGGGAGAAGGAATATCCTTCGCTGATCGTGAGAGCTTGTGATGGGCTAAGTTGGGACACCCCTGCAGGGTTTAAACTTTCGAAAGCCGTGCCTGTTGTTATGTGGAAGATGGGAATTTGTTAATATCCGATTGTAGAGAACTTGACACTTGACTTAAGTAAAACACATCAACCGCGTGTGTATCCGTGATGGTCTCTTCTCGGTGGAGTCCGGGAAGTGAACATGGTTTGGGTTATGTTTGGATGTAAGTAGTAAAGGATCACTTCTTGATCATTACTAGTTTGAGACTGTTTGTGTAGCTTCTCATCTTATTCTTGTATTCGTAAGGTAGCCACCATATCATGCTTAGTCGCTACTGCAACCTCACCATTTATCCATTCCATACCCATTAAGATTTGCTAGTCTTGATACCCATGGTAATGGGATTGCTGAGTCCTCGTGGCTCACAGATTACTACAACAACAGTTGTAGGTACAGGTAATGCGATGATCATGATGTGAGAGTGATGTATGCTTGTCTTGGAGTTCTTCTTCTACTTCTTCTTTGTTCAGGGGTTCGGTTCCTAGTCGGCAGCCTGGGCTAGCAGGGTGGATGTCGTTTGAGTTTCTGTTTGTGTTTCATCCGTAGTCGGATGATGTTCTGATGTATGATGTTGTTGTATTTATGTGGCATTGTATGCCCTTTGTATGTATCCCCATCTATTATGTAATGGGACGATGTAATGATATCCACCTTGCAAAAGCGTCTCCAATATGCGCTTCTATCCTTGGTGGGACCTTCGAGTTCCTTTAGGATAGAGTCGCATATTGGGCGTGACATTGACGGTGTCGGTCGTGCCTTTGGGCTCCCCCGGTGGGCCGTTGATGTCTACTACACAACCTTCTTCTTGTAGACGTTGTCGGGCCTCCAAGTGCAGAGGTTTGTAGGACAATAGCAAATTTCCCTCAAGTGGATGACCTAAGGTTTATCAATCCGTAGGAGGCGTAGGATGAAGATGGTCTCTCTCAAACAACCCTGCAACCAAATAACAAAGAGTCTCTTGTGTCCCCAACACACCCAATACAACACTACTAGGGAAAAGCCTAGCAACATCACGAGTTTTAGGCCTATCAGTAGCGCGGGGACCGGCGCTACTAATAAGGCGCTACAGCTAACATATAGTAGTAGCGCCTGTCGTCCCACGCTACTGTTATACATGAATAGCTATAGCACTCTTTAGAGAAGGGCGCTGCTGATATTATCTGCAGTGCTGTTTACAAGGAAGCGTTGCTAGTATGGCGGTGCTAGTGCTAAACTTTCCCCCTCGCTACTACTAGTTTTATTAGTTTTTCCCTCCATATTTGTTTTGTATTTGAATAGGCTTTATACAATAATCTTTAGCGTATCATACACATACAAATGTAATCATAGCATATACATACAATTAGTCTCATCAAATCATGTCATCATCATAATCATCATCCAACACAAAGTGGTCTCTCGTCATCATCTCGAAAATAGCGATACAAGTCTTGATTACTTGCAAATACATCGTCATCCATCTAAACAATGATATATGCGAGAAGAGCTATCACTTTGAGTACATGAGTTCGTATCCCTCTCTCGCATTAGCATGAACCTAAACTAACTACTGCCTGTTGCTCGGAAACCGGAAACCGGTACACCTGGGCCTAACACTCCGGCCACTCGTCGTATATATACTCCTAGCGTAGCACTTCTTCGCCATCTATGATCGATGCACCTGCATCGTCACATGAGTCGATGATATGCAACATATATAGTTGAGCAACAGAAAGAGACGGACTTGGCAAAAATAGAAACAACATATCATAAGCATAAATAACAAAGTTCATCGTACCCAAAATGCCCCAACTAGAGTGATCTTCGCTAGTCGAGGAGGAGGACGGTTTAATTACATCACAAATAAAGTTTCACCGTGCATAACTCAAAGTTTTGTCATACATAAAGTATGGACTAAGCGGACACATTGTCATATATCGACAATCACTCCACCATGTCGTGCCATCCATCCATGTCAAGGAGATAGTCCCCGAGCTTAGTGAAAGGCTTCATGTCGAGACGCTGAGAGGCTATCCATGTTCGGACGTCTTCCCGCGACATTTGTCCTTCTCCGTAGAACATCCCTATTTTTCCGACGACCTCCTTCATGATGATTTGGGCAAGTTCGCGCTGGATGTTATAGAACTCAGCTCGAAGTCGATGATCCTCGATAACTCCTATGTCCTTTGCCCATTGCAGAATATGGGCATCACCAGATCTAGGTGACATGTGAAGGTTCTGGTGATCCTGTCTGTACTCCAGCATGTGGTGTAGGACATAGAATCCATCATTAAGAGAATCGTTCGGTTGCTGGATGCAGCAAAAGTCAGTCTTATGGCTGAAGGCGACCCTGCCGCCCCTTCTCTTCTTGTCCCTGACCTCTCCACCCCTTGCTTGGTAGTAAAACATAGCACTGTCGAGAACATCCTTGATGTGGGTGTAATCCTTTTTGTGAATGTTCTTCGATGAGTCCAAGTAAAGAGCGTGGGAGAATCAGGGGTAGAGGATGATGAGGACGGCGCTCCCGCCGCTGCGCAAAATAAGTACACCTCAAATTAATTAGCCTCCACCATGCAAATGAATGATTGAAATCGAAGGAAGGATAGCAGCGCGGATGACTTACACGGGATGATAAGGCATGAGAATCGCCTCCTTGTCCTTATTGGCGAGCATGAAACTGGCGATGTAATCCCTCGCGTATTCACCGTGCTTTGCGCAGACTCCCAAGAAGCCCTCGTGCATGTAGTACGAGTCAGCGACACAGATATGAGGTATCTGCTCAACCCCGATGATGTAGTTCATGTGAAGGCATAAAGGCGGACAAACGTAAAATCCAACTTCTTCACATGAAACATGTCGAATATGTAATCGAATCAGAGGAAGAACTTATCCGTGGGGAAGCAGTCGACGTACGACATTTGCCGCGGAACGTTAACCACGAGAGTGGGTATCCTGGATCTTTCGAGGCGATGAGGCCTTTCTCTATCCACATCACATCATCATGAAGTCTCCTTAGATCGCCGAATCTGGCCCGCGGCGCTGTTGCAGGTAGGATTGGTTGACCGGGGATATGCCATTTATCCGCATCGGGGATATCTATACAGTCCTAAAGCCGAGGCTGCTGAGGCGTCTGGATCATAGAATCAGCTTTTTTGCCTTTCCTCGCTCTCTTCCTAGACTTCTTTACTACCGGAAGGTCGTCCATAATACGTTGAGACGACAATTCAGGCACCGACTCATGACGCTCAAACCCTGATGAGGTGCCAGTATAGACATACTGTTCAGCGCCATTGTCATCCTCATCCTCATCCATGGCGACGTCATCAGCGACTAATGGAGCCTCCACCTTACCCCATTCGCTATCACCCAACCCGACACCCGACGCTAATTGGGTAGGTGGGGTGTTGATGTTCATACCTTGCTGAGGCTGCGTGCTCGTGGGTGTGCTCCCGGCCGCCTCCAGACAAAGCAGACTCTTTGGCCACAACAGGACCCACCCATTGCAACAATCACCAAGCCGCCGCGGGGTCTCATCGTCATCCCCCACTAGTATTAGAGGAGGCAAATTCTCGTGGCCCAGTTTGACACTGGCCACAGAAACCTTGAAGACATTCGGGGGGATCGGCCGGCTCTGGAACAATGGTTCCTTCGGCTCCATTATTGTCGCCTTCCCCACGTCCACCTTCTGGTCGCCGATGGTGTATAATATGGTGCACGGGGTTTCGTCGGCCCGCCAAGAAAAGTCTGCGACATGAGACATCCGAAAGGCAACGAAAACGGAAGATTATACATTTATATTGAAGGGGGCCGGTGTGACAGATACTGTGAGGGCGTCGAGCTCAGCCAAAGACGAAGCACCACCAAGCACGTCCGGTGCGGGAGCCGGTGCGGGAGCTGGTGCAGGAGAAGGTGCGGGAGCAGGTGCTGCTGCAACGCTAGTCGAGCTGTTCCCCAAGAAGTCAGCAAGGGGAAAGTCCTCTGCATTTTTTTTCTGGATTTTGCCTTGACCAAGTGAAAATGGCCGGAACCAAGGAAGTAGACAAATCTGCAACCACCTATTTTCCAGCAGCTACTGCTGTTACGACTGTCTGAGATGATTTCTTCTCAACCGCAATCTCAACCTTCTTGTCAATGTTTTCTTCAGTTAACCTCTGTCTTTCCTTTCTCTCCTCCGTGGTCTCACGGTAGTACTTCTTCCACGTGGCGCCGTCTCTGACACCGTGCACACGTCCATACGACGGTCGAGTATCCACCGATTGTCGTTTCAATATGTTCAACACCCAGTTGAATGGAGTGTCCCACTTGGGACTCGCCAATGCCTCAGACTGCGAGTCGATTTCGGCCGCAATCCTGTGCTGCTGTCTCTGCAAAATGCACAAGGATCGTTTACAACTATGACTAACATGTGCAGTCGAATTGATCAGAAACTAAAATTACCAGCAGTTTCATGAACTCCGTAATGACTGGTTTTGTCTCGTAAACCTTCTTCACTGGGTCCCAACGGTGCCGGGCCCTGAGGACGTCATGCTCCTGCGGGACGGTGAACTCCACCTAGGGGCCTGGGATGCCCAGACTCGCGGCTTCCGCGTCCTCCTTGGCCCATTTGGACCTCTTTCTGTCATAACCACGGCTTCCAAGGTGGTGGCTCCCAATGTTCCTCTCTTGAAGCCCCTTCATGTACTTAGACTTTTTTTGGCAGCTTCGGCCTCGCAAGCCTCGTTGAATATTTGAAACTGATCTTCCGTGATTGTTGGATTATCCTTTACAATCTCGGAGTAGGGTTCCTTCGTGTCGATGATCTTTGCTTTCACTCAATTTTTCCAGGCGGCCAACGCGTCGCTAAACTTGGTCATGGCGTGTTTGTTTATCTTCTTCATTGTCGGGTCCTCATCTGGATCTTCATAATCCTTCTCATTCCGACCCAGGAACAAGAATATCTGGTGAAACTTCTTTAGGAGGGAGCACCTCATATTATCTATCTTCTATAGTTTCTCATCGTTGATGGTGGCGGTTGTCCGTACGATGCAGCCTATTTGATTGCGGTAGCACGAGCGTGCTTCCTCGGGTGCCTTTGGCTCAAAATTGCCGTCGTCCACCTCCGTGACCACCAGTCTAGTAGTCCTGAGTTTGTTAGCAAGCCGTTGCCTCTTTGCTTTCGGTTCTACACCGGCTCCGCTCCCCGAGGCAGCGCCGGTCTCACTCTCAGCGCCGGTCTCGATGTCAGTCTGAGTCTCAGCACGGGTCTCAGTCTCAGCACCGGTGTGCGTGTCGGTCTCAGTTCTCGATGCCACCGATGGGCCCAGCAACAACATCGGTTGATCGTCGGCAAGGCTAAAAAATTCGTCTGCCGCCCGGTAGACGTCGTCGCAATCACCAGAACCCTGTCCTTCATCGTTGCTAGCCATGTTTCCTATGATTAAATCTAGTCAATTAATTCTAGACCTAATAAAATGAATAATGACATAAAAAAGGCCTATTGTTTTGCAGGAACGTTGACTCCTTCCTAGTGCGGCAAATCCTGGGCACTCGATATGTCCTAGTTTGTAGCACAAGTCATGCCGAAATTCACGGAAAATTTCGGCATGACCTTTGCTAAAAAGTGGATAAATCGAGAACCTAAAATTTGCCGGAACAGAAATGAATCAACATTCCGGCAAAACATAAGCCACTCAGCATCATTCCCTGGAAACAACAAATCCACTTGGGCACAATCGAAACATGCATGTGCAGACACAATTGAGGAATTTGCATATATCCTGACCACTTCAAATTTGCATGTCCTAGCGTTCCCTACTGCCCTAAACTAAATATAGATTACATTTAGTTAACTACTGAACTAAATTACTTTACTCTAAACTAAATTCCCTACCGTCCTAATTAACATCTAGTTAAACAACTAAACCCTACTAAACTAATTAACATCAACATTATCTACTACTTAACATCTATTATTACCCTAACTAAAAAACTTCTACTATTAACCATACTACTACTACTACTAAAAATCATTATGTATGAACCCTAGTACTAATTAACATCTACTACTACTGCTAATTAACATGGCAGAGCAAGAAGAGAGGGGGTGGGGGGCTTACAGAGAGGGGAGAGACGGTGGCGGGGAGGTGCTCGGCGATGGAGGTAGGGGCGGCGAGGGCGGGCTCAGGATCGAGAGGCGGTGCTCCTGGGCGGGCTCGGGGGTGGTGAGGTCGAGTGCGGCGGCGGATAGGTTGAGGGCAGCCACGATGAGGTCGAGGGCGGCCCGAGAGACGGCGATGATGAGGCTGGGCGGCCTCGGGCGAAGGCGGTGAGGCTGGGCGGCCTCGGGTGGACGCGGTGAGGATGAACGCGGCGTCGATGCCGGCAGGAGATGGCGGCGAAGTGGGGGCGACGACAAAGTGGGGGAGACGACGGCGAAGAGTGGGGCGAGGGATTTGGGGAAGAACTGGTGGCCGGGGGAAACCGTTTTTTGGGTTAAGTCAAAAATAACGGTAGCGCGTTAGGAAAAACGCGCTATAGCTAAGTTAGCTATAGCGCGCTTCCGCAAACGCGCTACTACTACTCCTTCATCCTTTTTTCCCTTTTTCGTTTATTTTTCTTTACATTTTATATTTTTCCTTTCTCCTTTTTCTATTTCTTTCATTTTCATTTACTTTTTTATTTTATTTTATTTCCGTTAGCAGTAGCGCTCTAAGCGTAAACGTGCTGCTATAAGAATATTAGTAGCATCGCGGTTTCTGGAAAATTGCTACTACTATGTGTAGCCCATCGGCTTAGTGGTCGAAATTTTAGTAGTAGCGAGTTTTCAGCGAGACGCGCTACTGCTATATATGCATCTACAGCGAGCTTATTTGTCACGTGCTACTGTTGCCTAGCAGTAGCGAGCTTTTTTAACAATCGCTACTGCTAAAGTTTTGTGTATAACGTTTTCCCTAGTAGTGCAATGGTAAATTGTATAGGTGCACTAGTTCGGCGAAGAGATGGTGATACAAGTGCAATATGGATGGTAGATATAGGTTTTTGTAATCTGAAAATATAAAAACAACAAGGTAACTAATGATAAAAGTGAGCGTAAACGGTATTGCAATGGTAGGAAACAAGGCATAGGGTTCATACTTTCACTAGTGCAAGTTCTCTCAACAATAATAACATAATTAGATCATATAACAATCCCTCAACATGCAACAAAGAGTCACACCAAAGCCACTAATAGCGGAGAACAAACGAAGAGATTATGGTAGGGTACGAAACCACCTCAAAGTTATCCTTTCTGCTTGATCTATTCAAGAGTCCATAGTAAAATAACACGAAGCTATTCTTTCCGTTCGATCTATCATAGAGTTCATACTAGAATAACACCTTAAGACGCAAATCAACCAAAACCCTAATGTCACCTAGATACTCCATTGTCACCTCAAGTATCCGTGGGCATGATTATACGATATGCATCACACAATCTCAGATTCATCTATTCAACCAACACAAAATACTTCAAAGAGTGCCCCAAAGTTTCTACCGGAGAGTTAATATGAAAACGCGTGCCAACCCCTATGCACGGGTTCATGGGCGGAACCCGCAAGTTGATCACCAAAACATACATCAAGTGGATCACGTGATATCCCATTGTCACCACAGATAAACACGACAAGACATACATCAAGTGTTCTCAAATCCTTAAAGACTCAATCCTACAAGCTAACTTCAAAGGGAAAACTCAATCCATTACAAGAGAGTAGAGGGGGGAGAAACATCATAAGATCCAACTATAATAGCAAAGCTCGCGATACATCAAGATCGTGCCATAGAGAGAACACGAGAGAGAGAGAGAGAGAACAAACACATAGCTACTGGTACATACCCTCAGCCCCGAGGGTGAACTACTCCCTCCTCGTCATGGAGAGCGCCGGGATGATGAAGATGGCCATCAGTGAGGGATCCCCCCTCCGGCAGGGTGCCAGAACGGGCTCCCGAGAGGTTTTTGGTGGCTACAGAGGCTTGCGGCGGCGGAACTCCCGATCTATCTTTTTCTTCGATGGTTTTAGGGTATATGGGAATATATAGGTGAAAGAAGTCAGTCGAGGGAGCCTCGAGGGGCCCACGAGGGTGGAGGGTGCACCCAGGGGGGTGGGCGCACCCCCCCTATCTCGTGGCTTCCTCGATGCTTCCCTGGCTCGCACTACAAGTTCCTGGGATTGCTTCTGTTCCAAAAATAACTTTTTCGAAGGTTTCATTCCGTTTGGACTCCGTTTGATATTCCTTTTCTTCGAAACACTGAAATAGGCAATAAAACAACAATGTGGGCTGGGCCTCCGGTTAATAGGTTAGTCCCAAAAGTAATATAAAAGTGTATAATAAAGCCTGTAAACATCCAAAACAGATAATAAAATAGCATGAATGCTTCATAAATTATAGATACATTGGAGACGTATCAGCCGTTCGTCCACAGCTTGGCCACGTAGTGCGGCAGTGGGTACGCCCCCGCTCTGATGCAGACAACCGACACATTGATAGGCATGCCAATGTCGAGCATGCCGCTGACCAAGAAAAACGCGCGACCGTCCTCCGCGAACAACAAGAGCCGTGGCTCCGACAGTGGCACTTGCAGCTGGAGCACCTTGCCGTACTGGATCCTATGAACGTGCATGGGATGCACGGTGCTGATGTGGTGGGAGAGCGCCGGCGGCGGGCCTTCGTAGCCGCAGACGGGCACGAGGCATTTGCAGGGCGCGAGCGGACACACGCTCTGGTGATCGGTGAGCTTGTGGTAAGTGACATAGAGCCCACAACCTTCATGCTGGCACTCCACCCTTACCGAAGAAAGGACGACGTCCACCACCGTGTTCTGCACATCGAAGCCACCACCGCGCTCGCACTTCTGGCACTGCCGCTGGTTCCCGGGGCGCTCGATGCGGCAGTCCGTGTAGGCTAGGTGCCCTCCCTTGCACTGCACAAATCAATCAAGAAACCTGCACCTTGCTCGATCAGCCGAACGGACGAGGTGTATTCGAACCTCATACACTGGAGGCTTTAAGGGGCGGAGGCACAAGGGTCAGTGGAGCAAGGTGAGGTCCATTGAGACCATAGAGAGCTCCATCGTCGGGTCCTGTTCCGTCTACATGATCTTGCCCTCCTCGTGCACAACCATCTCTTGCTTTAGGGCTGGGGCATTACAAAGCTTTACCGTCACATATTCATACTACTTCAAGGTGCATTAAATCAACACATGCAAGTATCAAAAGGAGAGTCACGGAATGCATGCATGCAATGTAATTAATGCATCGGTAAACGCAAATTATTGAAATATATCGAGTGCAGTGCTTTGATGTGTCATGTCAATTCGTACAACAACGAGAAGTTTGATTATCCTCTCCCTCGCGGACTGAACTCCAGTGCCTTAATTGCACCTGCCTATGGCTCTATGACAGGTTCGCCACCCACCTGTTGGGCCCACCTGTCATACACGCAAAGGCAGGAGCACTAAGTCAATGAAGCTACGTCCCTCCGTCGCCCATGAGCGTGGTGACTGGCAGGACTAGGAGAAGCTTTCGCTACATGCTCTCCCTCCCGCACGCGGTGGACATGCAGCAGTTCAATCGGTGTCAGATGGCTAGAAGCGTACTGTAGTACTCCTCCAGTGCAGTAGTACTCCATCATTGTTCGACTTCCCAAAGAGGCGAAGAGCCAAGTGCAGCCCGGACACTCGTGTGAAAGTTTCATGTGTAGAGTAGTCTAGGATAGCGTGTACCATGCCTATAAGCTTAAAATCGTTGATGCTCTGTGGCCGTCTTGAAGTTTTTTTAATTAGAATAGTCTTCTATCCCTACCTGTCATCCTGGTGATTGTAGGTTGCACGCTCATCTGGTTAAGACAGGAATATATATTTTAATTTGTGGTGGGTAAATGTTAGAGGTTGCAGCAAAATATATTGTACACCGCGGGTCTTTCAGCCAAGTTTAGAGGCAAGCATGTGCGGCCAGTGCTATGATGTGTCGCGTCAACTCGTACAATGAGGAGAAGCTTGATTTTACTACTACATGCCTTCTCCCTTGCCCATGCGCGTGGTTTCTTGCAGACGAGGACATGCTTTTGCTTATAGTACTACAACAAGCTATCCCTCCCGCTCGCGGTGGATGGACATGCAGCAGTGGATTCGATACTATAGAAGCAGTAGTAGTAACATCATTGTTCGTCTTCTCAAAGAGGCGAAGAGCCAAGCACAACCCGAACGTGGCAGTTGCGAACCTTGGAGCACGCATATAGCCAGGCTCTTGCATGAGACAAAATTTCTATGTGAGCCCACTATTGTAGTACGTACTTGCTAGTATAGCCCTGTTAACAAGAAAGAAGTATTTGCCTTTCTAGAGATTTCAACAAGTGACTAGACTATACCGAGACAGAGTACATATGGAGCAAAATGAGTGAATCTGCACCGTAAATAAATACGTAGTTCTCTCGTTTTCCTCTCCGCAGTGCACAATATTGAGTATACCGACTACTCTCTTTTTGACACACATTTGCGCATACACTCACCCCTATGAACACACACACGCACACCCTAGCCCTATGAGCACCTTCGAAAGACTGAGCCGACACCATCATCTTGAAATTTACGAAGTCACCATAGGCACCTCGTCGTCGATGGGAATGTCTCCTGACATGCAATAGACTCGAGCGGCAATCGCCTCCATAAGTGCTTGAGGGGTTGTTTGATTTCAGGGACTTTTTGGTGTAGGGACTAAAAAAAGTCCCTCTTAGAGACTTTTTAACCAAACAGGAGGGACTACTAGGGACTAAAAGTGTCTTTTTGGGACTAAATGAGGAAGACTCTCACGGAGAGTCTTTTTTGGGACTTTTTGGGACTTTTCCAACAATGCCCCTCCCTGCACCCATTGCCCTGCCGTCCCATGGTGTTGTTTGATTGTTATTTTTCTGTATACTAGGGGTAACATGGTCATTTAATAACCTTTAGGGAGGGACTAGGGACTTTTAGTCCCTGGAAACAAACAGGGAGGGACTTTTTAGTTGGGACTAGAAAAAGTCCTAGGACTTATGAACCAAACAAGGCCTAAATGCCAAGGAGGGAGAGGGTAGCGGTTCCCGAGATGTTGAACAGTCAATGATGCATCCTCAATTACATGTAGAGGGAATTAATTGGAAAACCAGAATAGAGCCAACACGATGTGAATGCAACAGAATTTGGACTCTCATATAAAGGCGCCCAACCACTCCAATCCATCTGCTGCTAGTCTCTGCGCAACACTGCTCACTCCAATCCAAGACCAAGTGACCAGAAGCCACAAGCACCTATGGAGGTGATGGACGCGAGCGGCAGTCTGCTGTGCCAAATCATCCAAGGCGCCGGCCTGCGGACCCATACTGGACAACGTTTCCAGACGGTGCTCGTGACCGCCCGCATCGTACCCTCACCGACGCCGGCTTCCCTTCTCGCGTGGACGACATGATGGTTAACTCCATCTACAAGTTCACCGCCGTCAAGAAGCACACAGACGACCTTGCCGTACTGCTCTAGCCCACGCGTCGAGGCTCCTCATTGCATGCCACCCTCATCGACCTCCATGGTGACGAAATCTTTCAAGCCCTCGTGGCCCTGCAGGTGCCGGAGGTCGCGACGAAGAATGTGCACCTCGAGGCCGCGCTCGCCGTGCTCGCCGCGCAGTACCTCATCATGTAAGAAACCATCGACCTGCACATCCACCACTATGAGGAAATTGTATACATAGGCCACTACAACGCAATCGAGGACAGAAAGACGTTGGCCTTCTTCCAGCGGCTGGAATCTTAGGATGCCATTGTTCAGAAGCATGTCGACCTGGCCACGAAAGGCGCTGCTACTTAGCCGCCGTTCGGTGGGCCAGCTCCCTGAGTCGAGGAGGTGGACGTCATTGATGGATGCATCTCTTCTTCTTGCCTCCTGTAACCAGCACTGCATCGTCTCATGGCCTTAATGTTTTATTAGTATAGTACTCCCTTCGTTCCAATACGGAGCAAAATGAGTGAATCAACACTCTAAAATATGTCTACATACATCCGTATGTTGTATTCCATTTGAAATAGTATCTAAAGAGGCTTATATTTAGGAACGGAGGGAGTATATGGCATTTTTATTCCAGTCGTAACGTTTTCACTATGAGGTGGGGCCGCAGTTGAGCAAACCCACCCCGCCCACCGGGCGTCGGCTGAGTTTAGAATTAGAAGAGAGAAACGAGGGAGGAGAGCTAGCTGTAGCATGGACGTTGTTGTCGAATGGGACTTGTGTTGATAGAATAGGAGTACTGAGCACTCGTACCTCTTTTTTATGGAAAAAGAGTCATATGTCTAGTACCACTAGTTGGGTGCGTGTGACCTATAGATGTCATCACTTCAGGTCTCCTTTTCGAACCGCAGCTACGCTTCATAGTACATATTTTTCACGCATTTATCCTCCTACTCCTAGGCTATTTCCACGTGCTCCCTTTTGCCGACATGTGGGACATAGAGCATCTGGGTCGTAGTGCATGCACGACTCGGAGCATATGCCGAGGCACTTTACATTTCAGACCTCATGAATTACATGCAAACCCCCCACAGAAGAATAAATAAATAAATGAATTACTACATAAAACCGGATTATTTTCGTAGAAACTGGAGCACGTTCATTAAATTTTGGACATAACACGTTTATAAAAAATGACCGGACCTAAACCAGTCTAAGGGCCTCTTTGATTTCCCCGCAAAAAAGGTCCTCTTTGATTCGCAGGATACTGAAAACACAGGAATGGGGAAAGTATGATGGCGATGAACCGAGACGAGGAGAACTCTAGCTCAGTTAGAGGTTAGAGTTAGATTCTAACCCTGAACTAACTCTAAACCAAAGAGGTGTATGGATGGCAGGGTTAGATTGACAATAAATGCTCTTTCTCAATCATTTGACTACTTTGGACCCTATTTCCTGCCTGATTTGGTGTGGCCGACTCTTGTGTGGCCTCCTCCCTCTCACAATTGACATAAACGAACCATCTTTACAAATCAAGCATGCACAACATGACAAATTTTACTTTGTCCATACAAATGAGATATCCCACTTAAACATACAAGTCGTCAATCAAGCTTCACAAAACAAATACACTCCATGAAACAAAGCATGAGCTAACTTATCACGGAAGTCATTCACGATAGGGAGGGAGCCCGGAGCCCTCACGCACCCAGGGAGGAGCTCGTCATCGTCGCTCTGGAGGAAGGCCCTGTAGAGCCCAAGCCCCGGGAACCCCTCCGACGTTGGCGCCTGCGAGTTGAGGTGGACACTGACATGGGTAGCAGGCCTGCTTGCCACCAACTGTGAACTTAATCTTTGGGCCTCTAGAAATAATGCGAGCCTGAACTGAAATACCTATAAAGGTGAACTGAATCTTTGGGCCTCTAGAAATAGTGCAAGCCTGAAACCGAAATACCTAGAAAGGTGAACATAATTTTTGGGCCTCTAGAAATAATGCAAGCCTGAGACTGAAATACCTAGAAAGGTGAATTGAATCTTTGTGCCTCTAAAAATAATGCAAGCGTGAAACTGAAATACCTAGAAAGGTGAACTGAATCTTTGGGCCTCTAGAAAGATTTATTACCTCCTCAAGAAGCATAGAACAATTCCACGCCTGTACCACAAATCTATACCAATTTTGATCAGGATCTAATTTTCCAAATCAGAATTAGCGCTAGAGCGAGCAAGATCAATGATATGGATGTGAGACAGAGAAGGAACAAACAAACTCACCCCTCTCGCGACTTCCCTGGTAGATGCACCGCCGCCGCACACGACAGAGGGAGAAAAATGACCGGTGAAGGGGAAGCAGGGCAACCTTCAAAGGCCGGAGGGAGAGGGCGGCCGGAGTAGGGCAGCGGAGGCCGGAGAGAGAAGGCGGCCGGAGGAGAGAGAGGGTGAGCGGCAGAGCGGTGCTTGGGCGGGCGGCCCGATGGGGAACAGAGATGTGTCGTGCAAGGGGGGCAGAGGGAGCGATCTGGTGCGGGCAGGGGAAATTTTTTTAGTTCTCTTTTAGTGGGCTCGAGGATAACTAACCCAATTAGAACTTCTCCACCGGGCTAGTTTTTTAGCTGGGTTAGAGCAAACTAGCTCAAACTAACCCCAAACTAGCACTAACTCAGGGATCCAAACTAGCACTAACTCAGGGATCCAAACAAAGAGGAGTAGTATTGTACATGCTACAGTCTGGACCGTAGCACATTGTTTTTTATGGCCATATCACCACATTGTTTTCTACTGTTGGTTCACTGGGCTGCCGTGGTTCGCACTGTTGGTTCCCTGGGCTGCCATGGTTCGCACTCCTCCGATGTGATTAGTAGTAGTAGTATATACCGCATCATTCTTTGCGCCTTCTTACTACGTACTTCGCCGACATGTGGGAGAGCCAGCATCTGGGTCGACGTGTCATGCACGAGATTAGAGTGCGGAACGGAAGGGGGGCATCACCCCGGTCATAGCGCCGGTAATTCATGACTATAGTGAGTAGTCATATCACAAGTCTTTCCAGCAGTAACGCGCCGTCAAATCGCACAGCCCCGACCTTTCCAGCAGTAAGTTTGAATCCGCCACTCCCTCACCCTCCTTGCCTCTCTGTCAAAATGCCTACCCGAAAGCTGCCGCGCGTACTGCCCGGGAAAAGCTCCGCCTTCAACTTTTAACTACGCAAAAATAGTTCGAACTTGTTTGTTCTATATAAATACTAGTACTGTATATTCACCCGTGGGGTTGTTCAATGAATGGAGGGCTGGGGAGCACAAGTGAACAATACTAGTACTACTAGTAGTAAGTAGGAGTCGTATAGTTAGTCACCTTAAATAGAGAGTTTTTTCTTTAATGCCACGTACACAAATTGAAACACTTGTTGTGGAGATAAAAAGATAATCACTCCACTATATATATATACGCAGGGGCCTGAGCGCTTGCTTTACTAGGGTTGCTCTGTTCATTCTCTCATCCTCTCCAGATCTAAACAAGACAGCGGTAGCGAGATTTTCTCTTTGCTCACCGCTGGTCACAGATCCGGGTCGATCCCTTCGGCCGGTGTGTGTAGAGGACTAAAAGGTGCATCACTCACGCGGTCATCACCGCCGAGGGAGGAAACCCATAGCTGCCGGCGTGGCCCGATCCTTTGCCCGTGACGTTCTCTTTGACACAGCGCCGGCTCGGGAGGTCCTCCGACCCTTCTTCCTCCCTACTATATTGTGCGCAGATCGGACCTGCCGCCGCCGACATCCCGATGAACCTCAGGTACAAGTTCTTCGAAAGCGGCCTTGCTCTACTGCCCCTGCTCCCCACGTGTCTACATGTGCATCTTTTTCTACTTCCATCAGCTCTTCCAAATCCACCTAAATTTTTAGGATAATTAGAGGTAAAGCTACTTCATGCATTCGAATCTAGGACTTGGTTCAAACAACGAAGAAGGGGGGGATCGTAGCATAAATCTATGACTTGATTCAAAGAGGAAATAATAGGGGGAAAGAAGTAGAGATCGGATACCCAACCAGTCTCTTGGTTGAAAAGGGAGATAATGGGAAAACTCAGTACAAACTGGATAAGGAACAAATCTATTATTGGTTGAAAAAAGAATAGAAAGTGGCAGTTGGTGGACAAGTCAACAGAGTATGTCCAGGATTAGATTTGCTGCCCTCACATAGTAAAAGGTCTCTAGGATTAGATTTGCTGCCCTCATATAGTAAAAGGTCTCCAGGATTAGATTTGCTTCCCTCACATAGTAAAAGTTCTCTAGGATTAGATTTGCTTCCCTCACAGAGCATGAACAAACTCAGCATCACTACTTTATGCCTCCTTGTAGGTACATTGTGCTGATGCGTCCACTGTCGCATGTCCTTATACCAACCTTTTTCTGTTGTTAATGTAAGGGCGCATGTAAAATGAAGCGATCACACTATTACCTTAAGGACATGTCTAACCAGTGTTATTGTTAATATAATGCCTCTAGTGATATGATGCAATTAAACTATGTTAACAAATGGTACTCCTGCTGTTTTCCCCAGTATGATAAGTAAGTTTCTTCTTTACGTTGATGAGTGACCTGGTGTGCCCATGGTCCCATGCCATTATACCAACTCTTTAGCTGCTGTTGATTTACTGTATCTGGTAAACAAGCAATGCCACCATTAAGTAATCCCATATTTCACGAATGTTATAGTTGATCGTAATGCTTCCGGTAACATGAAGCATTGCTGAAGTTTTAAAATTTCTAATGTCCTTGT
Organism: Triticum aestivum; assembly: GCF_018294505.1. Lineage (NCBI taxonomy): Eukaryota > Viridiplantae > Streptophyta > Magnoliopsida > Poales > Poaceae > Triticum > Triticum aestivum. The sequence continues at coordinate 340,368,185 of NC_057813.1, forward strand.
GTGTGCCATGAACGTAATTAACATGCTTCTTTTCATTTCGTGTATGTTTTGTATATTCTTATTGACCAACAACTGTTTACTTTCTATCTTTTTGTGCAGATAGGGATATCCATTTCACCTATTGCTATTGTGACCTTTTGGTGAACTGCACAAAACACCTTTTTTGGAATGAGTGTCTTGTGCAGTTCAACTAAAATGTCACGTGGGCAACATCTCTCATTTTTTGTGGAACTTCACAAAATGGTGATTTGAGTTTCCAAAATCTCCATCAAATTCTGCTAATCTCATGCAACATTTTATTAGCTTTTGCAAGATGAGCCGTCACTGTCACCACAATGGCACTTTATTTTAGTGGAACTGCACAAAAGGATAATCAAATTATAGTTGCACCTTACATGAGCAGGACAGCCGACCTCAATGTTGCTAAAGTTTAGTGCAACTACTAAAGAAGAACCTACCAGCTCACAAGAGCAAGTAGTTCTTGCTAGCTGAATGATGCTATCTTTGCTTCATTTTAGGTGAACTGCAGAAAAAGGCGCCTGAATTGAGTCATGGAACTCCAGGCTGGCCTCATCCGAGTGGAGTTGCAGGTTCACCACATCGAGTCGTGGAGGTATAGGGCCCCTCTCACCGGTTGCTTCAACTAGTGCCACTATTATAGTAATCATGCTCTTTCTTATCTGTGCAAACAGGAATACTCTACTACAGATGTTGTGATGGTCAAGAGCATTTGCCAAGTTCTTGGGTTGTATGACACGACTAGCCAAGATGGATTTAATCCCGATATTCAATTTACCAAAAGGCTCTAATGGGTTGGTTTTGAATCTTGCAAGCTGGGAATCAATGAGATGTGTAGGCATCTTTGTTGTACTTATTATTTGAATCTTATTTGTTGGTTCTGAATCTTGGAAGCTGGGAATCAATGAGATGTGTAGGCATATTTGTTGTACTTATTATTTGAATCTTATTTGTTGGTTCTGAATCTTGCAAGCTGGGAAACATAACATGATGATGCAGAGGACAGCAACCATAACAAACTGTTCAAACTTGCTAGTATTTTCTGTTTGAAAGTGCAGCAAATGTGCTGATCATGTGCGTCCTTAGAATAATAATTATAGTGCATGTTGATCCTGTTGCACTGATAGAACGAGCCAATGCATTGCTTTTTTTAAGAATACATTTTAATTAAAGATAATTAAATTTAAGTAAAGTGACCACTAACACTTGTTATTACAGTACCAATACAGACCCACTCGTGAACCGACGTGTGTGGCCGGAATAGGTTTCTTCATGGAGGCGTTTGAATGCACCGAGGTTGCATATTCTGCCGGGCGTGCAGCGGGCGAGGGAGGGGTAGTAACTGTTGTCGCCTATAAACACTCATTTTACTGTTGAATCCAGTTCCCCAAAAGCTGAAAAATGAACTGCTCCTGCCGCCTACTCACTCGTTCACTTGGAGAGACTCCAATGGAGATCCGAGGGGTGAGCCTGCTGGATATGGACTTCAGCAAGGAGTTCACCTTTTATTTCTCCATTTAATCCCATGGCGGCACCAAGTTGAATGTGATGTACACCAATGGTCTGGACTCGGTGAAGCTCTGCCTCGCCGAGTTCAAGCAGTACCTACAGGACGAGAAAGCACAAGGTCGCAGGACAAGACCTTGTGCCCATCCATTCGTCTCCTCGCAGGGACCAGCGGATCGCGATCGCCCAGGTATTCATGAGGGACGAGGTTCTCGTATACCACGACTGTAGGGCCATCAGAGGTTCTGGAGCATTCGCCCGTTTCGTCGGCAGCACCGACTGCACCTTCGCTATGGTGGAAAGAAGGAAGAACGCGACGGTTCGACCATCTGGTGCAACAAGCTTGTCGACATCCAGAAGCAATACAAGATCATCGGCAATGGGCAGGAGAAGGACTCCGTGGTTGACCTCGCCGAGACCATCATCAACCCCTTCTACGCCAACATGAAAGAAGACAATAATACCAAGGAGCTCCATCGGCCACCCTACATCCGAACAAGTCAACCCTCTTACTCCCCTCCGCCTGCGTCTTCCCCCGCTCCGTTTCGTCTGGTCCGCGGTCTCGACATCGTCCTCTGCCTTGGTGCTCTCGCCGCGGCGCCACCATTTGTCGTTCCCAACATGGTCAGCAAAACAAGAGGAATCGGGAGACAACTGTTCGTCGAGAGACTGACAGTCCCGGGCCCACCAGGTCCATGGCCTAGGTTTTGTTGTTTAACATGGGTAGCCCACGACATGTTTCAACATTTTTTGGATCAAGCGGCCTCTGGGCCTCCCAACCTAGCTTGTCTATAACATCAGCAGCCCAAGTTATGTTTGTTTTTTCAAGACGACGCACATCCCAGTTCTATTTTTCTATAAGAATGCAAAACTGAACCTATGTTTTCCCTTCAATAATAGTGTATATATATATACACACAAACGGTCTATTCTGCTAATATTAGCAGAATAACTATTCTGCACACCACTTCCGCACTGCACGCTGAATGCAAGTGCACTGCATCTTCTTGACGACGAGCACTGCAATATAGACTAGTGAACTTCGCGTCGGAACAAACTGCATGCAGTGTTTTTCTGGTACTATTTTCGCTCTAATTTTTTGATTGTTTATCGGAACGAGGCGTATAATATACCATTGAAAATCTATGGATTAGGCGCAACTTCAACATGTTGAACAGTTTTCGAGATTCCACACGGTTTAAGAGCAGTTTTGAAAATGGTGCGGTGGATGACGAGTGGCAGCGAGCGTTTTTTCGTGTTTTTTCTAAACCGCTTGTCGGGATGAAGCAAATGATACCCCGTTGGATAGATATCGTCGAGGCGCATCTTTTTCATATATAAATGTTTCTTTAATTCCTTACGGTTTAAGAGCAGTTTCAAATTTACTAAATCGCAGAATTTTGTTTTTCAAATTGTCGATACTGTTTTCGCTCCAGTTTTTGAACCGTTTGTCGAAACGAGGCGTGTGATACGCCGTTGGAAAGCTACGAATGAGGTGCAACTTTCATATGTTGAAATATTTTTGAAATTCCTTACGGTTTTAAGTTAATTTTGTAAATCATGCGGCGGATGACGAGTGGCAGCGGCCGTTTTTGGCGAAAGTTTTGCAAACCGCTGGTCGGAATGATTCAAACGATACGCCGTTGGAAAGATATCGACGATACGCAACTCTTTCATGTAGAACACTCTCTCTAATTCTTTACGGTTTAAGAGGAATTTCGAATTTACCAAAATGCGGACACTCTGTTTTTCGCGACACCCAAATCGACGTGGGGACTTCATCCGACCGAACACCGCACTGCAACGGACGAAAAACCGCACTGCATCACACGGGTAAGAGAACTGCATGGTTTCTTTTATTCAAACGTAATTTTTTCAAGAACGAGAAAGTAGAGTGCACTTCACATCGGGTGTAAATGAACCACAACACTATCAAGAAGTGAACCGCATTACTTTTTTTCGCTTTCGTAACATTTTTTTTGCACTTACAGGATGAACAACATCATATGGCCGACCGCACTGCTTCAGAATGAAAACTGCACTGCATTGGACGGGCAAGCGAGCTGCATAATTTCTTTTGTCGGACGTAATTTTTCTCATACGAGTTTTTGTTATCTTTTTTTAACTTTTTTATAAACGAGAGTGGACCGCCGCGACATATGTCGAAGTGAACCGCATTAATATTTTGCTGTTTTGCTAAATTTTTCACAATTTTCGTGTTAAGGTACAAGTGAGCAGCATCACTCTCAAAAGTGAACCACATGCGAGGATCAAATGCACTGCAAGTGTTGATGTAGTCGGCTGAATTGAAACACTTGTAACAAATTGCACTTTCATGCTACACAAATTGGAGTGAATACATTTTTGTCTTCTTCAAACACTTGGGTGTCCTGGCGCACCGCAAGTTCGGGACGCCTGGATTACATGGGAGGGGGGAAGCTCGTTGAGCCGTACTGCATGGACACACAATGGATGAGTAGTGAGCTGCACGCGGGGCGTCGCTGAGCTGCACAAGAAAAAAAGTGGCGCGCCACCAAGCATGCTGCACACCACACTACATGGCATGACCCGCCGTACCAGACGACACACCCCCACCGAACTACATAGTCGTTCTGGCAAGGGAGGCGCACCGCACTGGAGCTGGAGGAGACTTCAGCCTCGATGCCGAACTTCAATGGAGAGCCAGACCAGCTGCACTTGTCGCCAGCCGCCACACCCACAGATGTGCAGCCCGCCACCGGCACCACCCCAGCCGTACTACAATGAGGACCCAAGCAAACCACTCCTACATAAATCATACAAAAATCTAAGGAAACACGTCTTTTTTGGAACTACACACTGAGGCATCCACAGGCGAACCGTATGGAGGCTGCTGACAAACTGCGTGTGCTGTTTCCGAACCATAGGCAGTGCAGGATTAGCCGGCGAACCACAACACACATTCTAGAGAGCTGCATGTTCTTCTTGCTCGAGCTGCATATCCAAAATCCAAAAAAGAAGTAAAAGGGCCCTTTTCTGAACTGCATGGGGGGCAGGGTGATGCTACACGGGACCGTAGTGAATAGTGGAGGAAGGTTGGGGTCGCGGCAGTGCTGACCCCAAGCTGTCCATCTAGAGGGGATTGGAGGTGGAGGGGATTGGGGGTCGTGGGCGGGGAAGCCAAGTAGGGGCGGGGACCATGGGAAGCCAGGTAGGTGCTGGAGGAGCTGCACGCCCCCGGATGATGGAGGAGTTGCACGCTCGCTCGACGACGAAGGAGGTGCCACATCCCACTGGTGACAGCGCATAGCTGCGGGTGGGGCGCGAGGTGCTGGAACGCGAGGTCCCCGTTAGAGGTTGGAACGCGGCCGTGCAGATCCAGAGGATGGCGGATCTGGTCGTCAGGATCCTGGATCCATCGTGGGTGGAGGCCGGCGGTTGGAGGGGGTTGGGGTGTGCCGTTCATCAGAGGTAGTTGGGGTGAGCGCCGGCCATGGGAGGGGTTTGGGGACACGCCGTCCTTGCGCGGGAGGGGCCGCAACAGCGATAGTCTCGGGGGAGGTTGGTAGAGGGGAGGTAGCCGGAGGGCTCGGGCGGGGCCAGGGCGCCGGCGTGGCACCGGATGAAGAAGGGGGCGGCGCCACGCGAAGGTGCTGCAGGGGAGAAGGCGGGGCGTGGTGGTAGGTGGCAGGGTGGGGCTCCGGCGGCGCGTGGCAGGGGCGGGTCTCCGCCGGTGCTTGGGTGGGGATCCGGCGGCGCGGGTTGGAAGGAGGGCGGCGCGCCGGAGTTGCAGGATGATTTGTGGCGAAGAAGGTGGGAGGAGATGGGTGGGTGGGCACGAGGGAGATGGAGGAGGTGGGGGTTCAGTTGAGGTTTTTTATCTCCGTGTTCGTCTGGTTCGGTAGCTGCGGGTTAGGGTGTTAGCAGAATAAGAAGTTTTGGTGTGCAGAATAAGGTCTTAAGGGTGTTATCATAATAGACTCACCCTATATATATATATATATATATATATATATATATATATATATATATATCTTATTTTATTACATATATATATACATAATAGAAACAACATAAGGTTCCGTTAAACCTGTCGTTCGTCCAACCATTTTATAGACCTTCCCACTTCCTTTATTTTTTGTGTTCATTAACCCTATATCTGAATTTTCTTCCACTTTCTTTTTTGATGTAAACTGAGTTTTCTCCCAGTACTTTTCCCTAGAACCAACTCAACTGTCCCACGTCTAGCCTAAAAATAATAATACCCCACGTCCTATTAACTCATCAAATTAAAATGATATTTTATTTCATAGATTGAAAGTTCTTACAAAATAATAATAATAATTGTTTATATATAATTTGGCAAGTTAACTCCTAGTGATTGCGTACATAAGCTTGCAAAGATTTTACTGACCAATGCAGTAATAGATGTGCAATCATGTGTTTATGTTTTTATAACATTTCTCTGTCCAGCCCAACATGATATTTTCACCCAGCCCAGCATGTCCACGGATTTCGTGAAAAATGCAAATGGGCTTTAAATTCTACCATATATATAAACGGGTTGCATAGATGCTACATCATTGTTTCAACCAGCCCACCAAATGGACTAAAAAAACAAATGGACTGGCTGACATGTGGGCCAGTAGGTCGAAGCCTAAGCAAGGTGTTGGATTTACATCCAACAGCCATCATTCTTCTTCAATCTCTCGTCTTCTACCCCCAGCGCTTTCGGGACCGCCTGCTCCAGCCTCCGGCGTCCAGTAGTGTTGTTTTGCGTGCCTCGCAGCGAAACGCTACCCCGCCGACGGCCAGGCCATCCCTCCACTCCGCACCTCCTTTTATTCCCTGCCGAGTGTAGTCCCACCCCGCACCTGAGCTAGTCAAGTTTCCCACTCCCCTCCGTCTGCGACTCCACCGCCGTGTCTTCCCCATCTCCGGGTCGTTCCAGTCTGGGGCCTCGCCGTCGTCCACCGCCTCGCTGCGCTCGGCATGGCGTGGTCAACGAACGAGAGTCATCGGAAGAGGACTGTACGTGAGAGCTTGATGGCTGGGACCCACGAGGTCCATGGTCGCACGCAAGGAAAGTTCCTCCTTATTAAGTTGTTTCCTCCCTTGACAGCTGGGATCCACCGGCTGTATCTTCACACGGAAGGAAGTGCCTCCTTGTTATGCGAAAAAACCATTCCTCCCGATGACAGCTGGGACCCGGCAGATTTGGTGGCTGACTTGTGGGCCTACTAAGCAGACATGTACGCACGGCTTTGTCAACTTAATCAACAAATGATTCTAGCAGCTGGACCGTTGGATGTTAATCCAACAGCCGTGCTCCTTCTTCAACCTTTGTTCTTGCTCTTGTCTCCCGTGGGTGGCAGTGCTGCCGCGCACCTGAACCATTCAAGTTTCCCACTCCTCTCCATCTGCGACTCCACTGTCGCGTCTTCCCCATCTCCGGGTCGTTCCAGTCTGGGGCCTCGCCATCGTCCATCGGCCTTGGTGCGCTCGGCACGGTGTGGTCAACGTGGTCAACAAACTAGAGTCATCGGAAGATGACTGTACGTGAGAGGCTGATAGTGGGGATGCACCAGGCCCATGGACGCATGCATGCCACTACATCCTTTTTACCCTGAAAAATAATGTTTTCTCTCCCTGACTGCTAGGACCCACCAGCTACATCTTCGCACGCAAGGAAGTGCGTCCATATTACGAAAAAAAATGATTCGCCCCCTGACTGTTGGGACCCGCCAGCTACATCTTCGCACGTAAGGAAGTGCCGGACAGTTGGGACCCACCTGGTCAAAGCGTACATAGCGTTTTCATTCTCGTCGCGAACGTGTACGTACATACTGGTCGATGTAGAGGTGCACACGTGTCGAAGTAGAGGCGCGCACATAGCATGTACACATACATACAGCGGCCAGGGTGCAAGAAAGAAAATATGGCCATGTACGTACATACGGGCAGGGTATCGAACACCTACTCGCACATACGTACGGCCAGGGCTCGTGTACATGGCTGGGTCGGAACGGAGAAACTGCTTCGTCGTCGTGTTCATGGGGAGCCAACCGGCTGGGTTAGATCGGAATGCGTCGTCGTGTTCATCGGGAGGGCTTGGACAGAATAGCCGATGGAAACGAGGCCTGGCGTACCGCAGAATGGAGGAAACTCCCTTGTGTTTGATCGACCACGGTCGAAACGAGATCCTGTTCATCGGGAGGGGTCTGGCGTGCCACAAAATGGAGGAAATGGACTTCTGTTGGACTTCCTACGGTCGAAACGGGGTCCTGTTGATCGAGAGGGGTGTGGCGTACCGCAAAACAGAGGAAACAGACTTGTGTTGGAGTGCTACGGTCGAAACAGGGGTCCTGTTCATCGGGAGGGGTGTGGCGTGCCGCAAAACGGGACTCCACGGGATATTGTTCATCTCCACCCTCGACCTCCTCCAGCCTCCACAGGCTACTGTTCATCCACTCTCGACCTCCTCTAGCCTCCACCTGCGACTGTTCATCTACAGGCTCCTGTTCATCCAGCCTCCACCGCGCGCTTCTCCACCGGCTACTGTTCAACCAGCCCTCTCCACGGGGTCCTGGTCAACCACCCCTCCACGGGCTACTGTTCATCTAGCCCTCCATTGGCTATTGTTCAACCAGCCCTCCACGGGGTCCTATTCATCCAGCCCTCCACGGGGTCCTGTTCATCCACCCCCAACCGGCTCAATCGGGTTCCTGTTCATCCAGCGGGAACGGCCTCTACTACCACGGGGTCCTGATCATCCAACCCCCCACCAGGAACTGTTCATCCACCGCCCAACAATGCTCACTGTTCATCCTGAGGCAACATCAATCGGCTTCAGTTAGCAGCAGTAGCGAAGGAATCGCTCGATCGGTCAGTTAACAGCCATCGATCGATCGCTCGGGCTCAGTAACGCGTAGCTTGCAGTGCAATCCCTTGGGTTCAGTAGGCGAACACCTCGCCCGAGTTCAGTTAGAGCCCAACGCCTCGCACCCACGCACGTGCGTGTACGAGAGAAACGCGCAAACCTTCGTGCATCGATCGGCCCCGACCACCCACCGTAAGCGGGAACACCTTGATATTTTCCTCGCCTTTGCTTCTACCACTTCCCTCATGGAAGACCCAAAGAATGTCATGCAGCTGCGTCTCTGGCTCACCCAGGACGAAAAGCCCATTTTCTGTCATGATTTTTTGCCATAGAAGTAGGAGCCCACCACATCTATGATGATACCTGGTTTTGTCACAATTATTGTCATAGAAGTGTCATAAATATGACAGAATAAATTTTCGTTCGGCTCAAAATGTCACGAATGTGTCTTTTTTTGTAGTGATCGTTAATGAGTTCAGACGGGTCAACTTTAGGGGTAAAAGTATGCCTACGTGCTGGCGGGATCACATCGACAACTTCATAAACCAGAGCATTCTCTTTTGAGTTCTCCGCTGTATAAGCCGCCTGATACCGCGAGAGGTGTGACAGCCTGATTTTTGGCCCTTTCTTTTTCTTTTGTTTTTTCGAGGTTTTTGCCAGAGTTTTCTTTTTTCCGTGGCTTTGTGGTCTGGAAACTGAAGAAGATGCCCTCTTCTTTGCTTCCAGAGTGGCTTGTCATATCCAAATCCTTCCCTAGACCTTTCCATTTTCATCCTAGCCCAAATCCCAATAGTCTCTTTATTGGGAATATTCCTTTTCTATTAAAGGAATAACTCAAATTGCCCTAGGTTGTGAAGCAACCTATATTTCCATCACTCCAAAAATTCCCAAATAATTCTAATAAATTGCTTGGGTCATATCGTGCTCAATGGAAAAACTTTTCATTGCCATGTTCAAAATAATCCTCCAATGAATCATTTCCTATTCTGCCCTAAATGACACATTGTGAAGCAAGTCCATGTTTCTTTGCCCAATTGACCTCAAACTCCTTGGAAATCTTTTCATGTCCACATCATTGACACATGCCAAAATGCAACCTCATTTGCCTAGTAATTATTTAATTATTATTCCCAAAGTTTCTGTCCAGAAAGAAACTTTGTGAAGGAGGTATAAGCTAGGGATATCCAAATGAGTTGCAATTTTGCATGATCCTTCATATCATCATATAATAGCCCTCCACCAAAGTTGAGCTCATGTAATGCCTCCATGTGAGCACAGCTTCAAATCTTTGTTTCTGCCCAAAATTTCAGTTTGTGAAGCAAGTATATTTTATCTTGCTCCATTATGGCTATAACTTTTTGTAGACCTTCTAGTATCCATGTAACCTCCCTCCACCAAGCTGTGGCTCAACCCCTTTGACCATTTGCCCTGTGGAATTTTCCCAAGTTTTTGGGCAGAATAAATCTTTCTGAAGCAAGTGCTATTTTGGTTCATCCAAATGGCATGAAACTCCTTGGGCATCTTAATATCTTCAAATCATTGGGCCATAACCATTTTCAGCTCAATTGATGCAACTATGTGAGTGCATCATCCAAATTCTCATTTTTGGCCATTATGGCACCCTTTAAACTCCTCCTCTTAAGCTGGTTTCTTGTTATCATAGTCACCTTAGTGTATGATCATCACCAGACAAAGTTTTTACTAAGTTACCTAGCTGGTGTCCCCACTGCACAGCACAAACACTTGGCTGCTGGTTTACTTTGGAGCTAAGTGCAAATCACTTCTTTGCCCCTGGAATGATTTATTTCCTCAATTATACTTAGGTCACTAGGGTCAATCCACTAGACATGGTTGGTCCGGCCAAAATGAGCTATTTGCACCAGTGCGCATGGTGATCACGCTTGCGTCATGCAGATTGCGTGCTCTGGCTTCTTCCCGCCCCTGTTCTTGTCGGCTCCCTCCTCGTCTTGACGTCCATTCATGTCCTGGAGGTCCCCCGTGATTCCCTGCATCGTCCTGCATCGACGGCTCGTCGTCGTTCGCCTTAAATGTGTCGCTAGCTCCATGCCCGTGCCGTGCCCCGCCACTGTCCACCATTAGAGCCATGTTGGAGCTCGCTTGTGATCCTCCAGAGGCTTCCCTGGCCTATATAAAGCAAGTCCGAGTACCCCCGCAACTCCCAAGCCCCTCCTCGTCCCTCCTAGTCCACCAGAGCAACGACATCTCGCCGGAGTTCGCCGTCACCCTCCATGGACGCCTTGGCCTCGGCTTGGGTCCGGCCACCATAGGCCTCTCCACGCCTCCCCTCCACGTCCACTGCACTCCCCTTGTCCCACTCAGCCGCCCTACCCACTTGCCCCCTCGCCGGAGTGCTTGCTTCGCCGGAGAGCACCACCGCCCGCCCGCCCCGGTCCTCCTCCCCTCCAGCCCTTTCCTCCCCGGTGGCCGTGCTCCCTATGAACGGGACCCCCTCGTCCCCTCGGTCTCGCCGGTGCCCTCTGCTCGGCCAGAGATGGCCGGAGCCGGCCAACCCCCTCGCCGCTTCCTTTCCCTGCCCCAGCTCTGTTCCACGAGTGGAACAGAGGCACGGGAGGAAGAGGACGAGCGCTCGTGCCCCCTCCCCCTGCGCCTGGGACCCACGTGCCAGTGGTTGCCACCTGGATAAGTGGGAGAAGGCGTAATCTGCCGAATGCGCTTTCAGTTTTCGCCTCCAGGGACTTGTTTGTTGAAGTTTTATTCACAGATTGGTCCCTGGTGTTCAACACCTCATATCTCCGCAACCGTAACTCCAAATGAGGTGATTCCAAAGCCTACTTCTTCGTATCGTCAAGCGCTTTCTGTTGGTGTCTCTATTATTATCTTTTGGCATTAAAAAATGATCATTTTGCCCTTGCACGTAAACAGCCCCTCCGAGAGAGAATTGTTTCCGACAAATCTTTTCGCTGCTTCACCGCACTTCTCCCCGGTGCCTTCTTCATCCCCAAGCAAGCCAAAATACCCACTTGCATGATAGTCATGTAGTAGCCATGGTTTTCAACTTGAATCTTTATTAAATGTTTGCTTGTTGAAAAGATGGTTATCGTTGTTCCGGTGATGTTTAGATTTGCATGTTCACTTTTGTGCTATGTTGTCTTGTACTCTGTTATCATGTTCTACCTGCTAGTATCTCCTTTCATATGTTTATGCTTTCTAGTAGTACATGTTGATGTTGGTGATGTTCATACTAGTCAGTATGCCATGCTCAGTGGATATGATTTATTGTTGATATGGTGGATAGTTATGTGATACCCTCATGATTATGTTGATATCATGTTCATGCATTTTATCATGGCTCAGCATATTTACATTCAAGTTAACCAGATTAAATTGAGCTTGAACAACTGTTGGCTGAGTCATGGTGCAGCCGAATCGATGCTGACCAGTGCAACCACGCTTACCGGTATGGGACAGTCCTAACTGGGACTATTGTCGTTCCTCTCGCCGGTGCCTCCAATGAGGGAAGGTTATGGGCGTGTTGTACCCTGGCCCGGTAAGCAGGCATAACCTTATGTGCCCGTTGTTTGAGTTTTTGGATCCGTGTCCCCGTGTGGGACGGGCCGCGAGGGTGGTCGTTGTGTCTTGAGGTAGACACGGGGCCACCCATGACTTAGCCCAATGGGGAGTGAGTCGGAGTGGCCGGGAGAGTGTGATGGCAGTAGGACGGTTTTGTCAGAACGCCGTTGGTCCACCCGAATGGGAATGTGTAACACCCCAAAAATTTAACCATGACTTGTCTGTTAATATTTGCCAGGAGATTAAAAATTGTATTTTCTGGATTTTCTTTTGATTTCAGAAACCTCTCTTCTCTTGGATTTTTGTTGAGTTTTTACCTCAAGTAAAAACTTTCCAAAGATATTATTGGACTTGTATACTCTCTCAATAAAAAAATTCCTTTATCAGTGGATTTATTTGCATAATTGTTTTCCTGAGCTTTATTATTTTGAAATGATTTTTCTCATAAGTTCTGGAGCCTCTTTTGCACTGCAACCATTTGATATATGCATTTAAAATTTTCACCAAAAATTGGGGATGTCATGTGATGTTTTTAAATCACTCTGGTGCAAAAATATCTTTTATTCATTTGGAGATTTTAAGATCTAACCCTAGTTTTCAAAACTGGTCCAGTTGGTAAAATTTCACTACAACCTATTTAAATATTTCTTTAAAAATTACATAAAAATTTGGAGATGTCAGTAGATGTAGATAAATCATTTTTATGCAAAAACCCATGATTGTTCTTTGAAAAATTTGAGCAAATCATCCTCTTTTGCTCTCTGGTCCAGTTGGGTGTTTTGTACTACAACTCCATTTTCTTTTTCTCCATTGCCCATGATCTTTCTCCTGCTTGTAAACCACCCTACAAAACCCTTAAGTCCAGCAGAGTGGCCCCATGGGAGTATTTTTGGTCTATGAAACCATATCATTTTTCCTTCTGACCAGATTGGGTTTTCTCAAATATTTGCACTAGTAAGTTTCTAGCTTTGACAAACTAACATTGCCACCCTCTTTACCTTCTAAAGAGACTAGGATCTGGAGATTTTGGCCACTCCAAGAACTGCCTAGATGCCTCTAGCATTTTGTCAAACGCCTTGAGTGCATGAGCAGTTTTGGCATAAGTTTTAGTTTTCATTGTGAACTTGATCCTCTGATCAAACTAGCTTGTCCACTGATCTACTTGCACATGCTAGCCTAGACCTAGTAATCCCTAGCCCCACCCAAGCCTCCTGGCATGCCCTGGCAATTCTCCGAACACCTGGTGCGCGTGCTCTGGGCGCGCCCAGAGCGCACGTTTTGCATGCGCACGCACCGAGCCGCCGTGTCTCGCTGCCGCCTCCCCTTGCTCGTTTTGGCCACTCCCCTCTTGCAGCCAGCATGACCGCCCCTTCCCTCGCCGCCGAGCCGTCCCTGGACCTCCACAGCGCTGCCGTCAGGTCAGCCCCGGTGGCTAGCGGCCGGCCACAGTGGGTTCCTGCCACGGTCGGCGCCGCCCGAGCCACAGCCACGCGCCAGCTGCCCTCTAGAGCAGTCCAAGCTTATATTCACGCTCGTCTGCAAGCGCTCATCGCCGCCACGTCACCCTGCAGCAACAGAGAGGCGGTTCACCGGCGTTCTTATCCACCGCCCCAGGAAACGACCTCGGCCTCCTATATAAGGACCCCCAAGCTCAACCGAGTACTCAGGCAGCCTCAGGCCATCCCTCTGGAGCACCCCTAGCCGGGAATCGATGAGGAGATGCCATCTTCCCCATCTCCAGTCAGTACGGCCGCCGCCACATTCCAGTCCCGTTCGTTGCAACCAGGCCCTCTCTCGTCCATCCAACCCCACCACCTGACTCCCCTTCGTCTTGCGGAGGCGCCCAAAACCCCAGCTGTGACGGAGAGCCACCGTAGCCCAAACCCTGTTTTGCCCCCGAAACCACCGGCCGCCGGGAAGCTTGTCGCCGGCGACTCCCTCCATCCCCACCTACCTAGCAACCACTGGGAGGACTGCCCTGGACTGGCGGATCCATCCCCGCCCTTGGAGCCCCGTGAGGAGCCGCCAATCGCCGGTGGCGATCGCTAGAGTCCCGCCTCCGCTCGGGCAGAGGAAGAGGAGGTTAAGACGACTGGTCAAACCTGACCAGTGGGACCCGTGGACCCACTGTCAGTGACCCACGCGCCATCCACGCTGGAATAAGTGGAGACGTAAAACCAGAGTACGCCTTCGACGTGTTCCGTTTCGAAACGTTTTTCTTTTTCTGTTTTATTTTTAAAAACAGAATGTGACCAAATCTTTGACTGGCTATAACTTTTTAAATATAACTCCAAATGAGTTGATTCTTCTTCCTACCTTCCTCAAATATTGTCTAGTTTATTTTCAGATTTATTTGAAAAAAATTCAGACAACTCTTTTGTACTATTTTGAAACTATGTGTTAATTTGAATATTTTCATAAATAGGATTTTTGGAGAGAGAAGAAAACTTCCAAAAGTTTTGGGAATGCACCCTGCCTCTCCACAACTTAAAGGCAAGCATTCTGAACCCTGGCATAATATTGTGTGTGTGTTATTTGACATGTTTACAACACCACCTCGACACGGAGTATCCGTTATTTTATGTGATGATATGTCCCTACTCATGAGTGCATATTGATGATTTCATTCTATTGGAGTTGATATGTTTGTGATAGTATTCACCATTATATGCCTTTCATGCATACTGGAAGTAAGCCGGGAAAGCCTCTGTCTTGGGTGGACCTGAGCTTGTCCCTAGTTCCTCGTCGAGACGAGTGTGCCCGGTATGGCATGATGAGGTATGATGAGTGGTGATTCTGTCTGTTGGATGAAAATATATTTGTTATGCTAATCATACAGGGAATACTTAAACCTCCTGAGTCGACCATAGATCGAGTCTTGTTCCGGTAACCCCCATACTTGTTTCGTACTACCACTTGTCCCTGCCATAGGTAGGGTATGGTTCAGTGAGTTGTCAACCCCTTTCTAGCACACACCGTACAGAGAGGCCATAGTGGAAGATACCGGCTGCCTCCGGTAGGCATGCCACCTGGTCCGGGGGCATGGGTGTTTCGGATGTAGCCGAGGGGGTAGCTCCCCGAGTTTGCGCGCGGTATAAATTTTGTGATCCTATGCTAATCGAGGTCGTAGCCTCCCCACTTAGAGTTTTGCTTAACTAGTGTCGTGGGTGATTCTAGACACCGGTAAGTCAGGCTGGTGTGTGCGGACAGGTGTGTTTTCAATTAAAAGACCGTAGACGGAATTAGTCCCGATGGACTAACGGAATCCGTGACTCGTGGGTAAATATCTATTCGAATAGCCGTGTCCATGGTTAAGGACTACAGTCTGGGAATGGTTCAAGTGTTGGCCTTAGTGTCGGTCTTCAGAGGAAAAACTAGTAAGCCAGAACTTTGATTATGATCTGTGACATATGATGATTATGATTATTATTGTGGACTAACCGGTTATATACTATTTGAGTTATTAAGTATCCCTGGGACGGTTCTACCTCCTGGATATTCACTGTAATTATTCTCTTATAAGCCCTTTATGTGGTGTCGCTCAGACGCCCGACCGCAGCATGCTTGTCATTTATATCACTTATAAGCCCTTTATGCGGTGTCGCTTAGACGCCCGACTGTGGCAATGCTTTAAATTATTATCCTTTCGAGGCGTCGCTTCAGACACCCGATCGGTGCATTCTTTTCCTACTCCATTATCGTATAATCAAGTTAAAAATAACCTGTCTGTGTGCATCATGGGTTTTATTTTTTTGTGATTTACATGGTGATTACCGAATAATTCTGAGCATGATTATCATCTGACATGTTATACCTGTGTTCATAATGTTTGCGAGTACATTCAAAGTACTCAATGGCTTGTCCCTGGCTTTTGTCTTGGCCAGATTGCTTGCACGGAGAGGAGCATTGCGATGACAGCCCCGGAACCTACGCGATGATGATAGCAGCCTCGTGAAGATAGGAATTATCCTGGTCAGCTGTTCCTGTGGGAAATTGAGTCCCACAGACGCAGATGAACCACAAACCGCTTCCGCCATCAACCACTAGCAACCTTGTGTTGTATCCATAGGCCAGAATGGTCTTGTACTACATATTATGTATTTTTGCTTGGAGTTTGTGTATCAAGTTGGTGCTTCATCAGCTAATAGTAATCCTGGGGCTGGTGAGCACAAAGGCCATTTTCTAGGAAGTTAATACCCGGAAAACCGGTCATGACAGACTTGGTATCAGAGCTAGGCCGACCATTGGCTATTCCTATCTTAGCTAGGTCAATAAACCTAGGTTAACCAACCCACCAGACCTTAGCCTAATCCCAGCCAAGCTTCTCATGTAAGACAGCCACACAGTGACCCCGACACCTTTTTGGCAGTCGGTGCCCAACCTATCAGCCTAGCCTGTCGATCACGCGCCAGTGACCGACACCTAAATTGTCTCATTCACAAACATGCGAAGGAAGACTCTGCCCCTTTTCTATAAAAAGGGCGCGCTAGCCTCAAACCAGCACAGCACCGCCTCTACCCCCATACCGAGCTAAAATGCCTAGCCCCGTCGTGCACAATGAGACCACAACAAACAACCTTGGAGGTTTTGTTACCGTGCTAGCAAACCTCACCCGCCGTGCCTTTACATTAGAAGAGCCCACATAATATGTTGTGTACCAAGGACCCATGAGCGGTGAGAGCCGTCAATTCTGGGCCACTGTGCACATCTATGGTAGGGGCCTATCGCCTGAACGCCCATACCGATTCACCGGAAGGACGACTTCCTTTGAGCCACAAGCCATCCAACTAGCTGCTCGAGAGGCTATAGTTCAACTCCAGCACTTGTCGCCCAGAGTTAACTGTCGCTCGTTCTACTACTACCCCAGCCGTGACGGGTATGGAAGGCCACCCTAGGTTGTCAACAGAGATCATGAGACGGATCCTGCATTATTGCATCTGGTGCGCTATGTAAGTGCACTAGAGGAACTGTTTGATCAAATCACCCTTGATCTAATCGCAGCTCGTGGAGAGCTGGTTAGCCGAGCCCCGGCAAGAGGAGAAGATGAGCCCGACGCCAAGAACCCAGTCGTGCTGTTCGGACAACCGATCGAGTCCTTGAGGTCTGCCCCAGTCATCGACCAAAATACTTTGGTGTCCCCGGAAGTGCTTCGTCGCCTTTTGGGAACACGATCCAATGGGATTGTGGCCAACAACCCCCGCGATGGTCATCATCGCTACCCCGACCCCGCAGCCCCTCAACCCCATCTAGCTAATCCCGACGGTGAAAATTGTGGAGAAGCATCAACGTCCACAAGGCATGCCCGCTTAGATATCAACGAGGTAGACTAAGTCACTCGAGTAGTACCAAGTCTCAGTATGCCCATGCCCTGTAGTTATGTAATCGCCTTGAATAAGCGCATCCTGCTTGTGTGCCTCTGTTTTGAATAGTAGCCTTGCATAAATATGTTAGATTGTGGTTGCATTCTTAATCCCAGGCACAACTACCAAAAACCACCCGACGACACACACAGTAATGCGTCGCTTTTGTGAGATATGTGTATCTGTAGCGTTAACCCCGACCCCGTAGAGCAGAACCGACAGACTAGTTACTCTTCACCGCGGTAAAAGACCCCGCCCGGATGCTATAAAAAAGGCCACCTTGTGACCTTGCCAAGTATCCCTCACCCCGTGCACAACTCTCACAGCCATTTCTTTACCATGCCGAGCCCCAACATTTATCTGAGAACTCCAGACGCAACCCCAGGTAGCTTCGTTAAAATTTTGTGGGACTTTACCTGCAGTACCATGAGTGCCATCTATCCACCCCAATACGAGCTACTAAAATCAAGGATCACCCCATCCACCTCGAAATATTGGGCAGTGGTGCACATCCCTCCCGTAAACCCAAACCAAGACCCAACGGAAATCTCCTTCGTGGGGAAATCTATGCCAACCCCACATATGGCCATAGAAGCTGCTGCATACGAAGCACTTGCTCGCCTTCGATTCACGGTGCCCTATGCCAGCGATCGGGGGTATTATTACTTTCCATGTCATGCAGCACCCGAAGAAGTAGCATCTTTTCCCGGTGGACGAATCGAGAGAGACCCAGTACTGGCAAACCTGGCCCAGTATGTCATCACTCAAGAGCGTTTGACCCAGCAAGTAATGGGTTATCTCCAGAGCCTCGCTGATTTAAATCCTCAGATCGCCATCAGCAGACTACTAAGGCCCGACGAGGAGAGACGCGTTCACCGACTCGTCAATCCGCTTCCTCCGATAGAAGAAGAGTGTGCCCCAATCCCAGAGACGTTCTCTCAGGACCCTCTCCATTTACCGTTGTCTTTGTAGATGTCACTGCTATGATTATAGTTTCAGTGATGTGTTGCAATTTATGCGTAGTATCCTAAATTTGTGCGGTGAATTAAATTATTGTGAGTGTTTCTTACTGCTATTAAATTTTTACGAACTGTTTTCACTCTCGGTAAATCCCGAAGTGAGATGATTCCCTGTGTTGTTGCGGCATGTGTCTCTTCATGACATAAATTTTATTCCCACAGCACCATGACAGCAGACTCACACCACAACCACTCGACCACACACACATTTTTTGCACCTAACTGATCACCTCACTAGCACCACAATCTCTGAAGAAGGGATTTGTGGGAAATTATTCGGGTACAAGTTACCTCCAGCACTCTCGCAACAGTTAGGACCCGACACCGCACTTAATCCTCATGATCCCCGCCACCGCGGAGAGCTAACACTCAAGCACCCACATCGCGACGGCCTTCGAAGATCATCACGCACAGGAGCACAGAGAGCCCCAGCAACGCCGCCAACCCTCCACACACCAGGATCACGTACCAGTCCGGCATCACCTCCGCCATTGCAGCCTCGTCTCGAGCTCCTACAAACAGAAATGGAGGAGAAGGAAGGAGAAGAAGAAGCAAAGCCAGGTGTGGGGAAGAAGAAAGGAGCACCTCGGCCGTTTTATAGCTCGAGATCGGTGCACGGTGGGCAAAGTCCACCAGCGCCGCTCGTCGTCCGATCGCCGGTGTTCGGAGGTGAATCCGCGAGCAATGCCGACAATGCACTGGCCTGCGAGGTGAGTGCACGCTGCCCGGCAGCTAGCACACCGCGCACTACAGCGGTACGGCCTAGATGCCCTACGCGCTAGCCGTCGCCGGTGGAGAAAGCGCGGGAAAAGCGCGCAGGAGAGAGGGACAAGAGAGAGCCAGAGGTAGAAGAAGAGGCCGACAGTGGGCCCCAGGTCCACATGTCAGCCACAGAGAGCACTGTGCTCTCAGGTACGACCAGCGTATTTTTTCAGTAATTTAGAAGTTTATTCTAAATTTACTGTAATCAATAGTAGAAACTGACCGTAAAATTTTCCACGCAACGCCAGTATGCCACACTCTAGTTCCACACCACTTATTGCCCAATCACTGTAGCTACGTTTTAATTACATGAGTAG
Organism: Triticum aestivum; assembly: GCF_018294505.1. Lineage (NCBI taxonomy): Eukaryota > Viridiplantae > Streptophyta > Magnoliopsida > Poales > Poaceae > Triticum > Triticum aestivum. Next base: position 340,387,578 of record NC_057813.1, read on the forward strand.
GACGGTTATTTTTGTGATAGTAGGAGTGAATTTTTTTCAAAAACAACCCTTATCAAATCTCGAGGACGAGATTTTTTTAAGGGGGGTAGTGTTGTAACACCCCAAAAATTTAACCATGACTTGTCTGTTAATATTTGCCAGGAGATTAAAAATTGTATTTTCTGGATTTTCTTTTGATTTCAGAAACCTCTCTTCTCTTGGATTTTTGTGGAGTTTTTACCTCAAGTAAAAACTTTCCAAAGATATTATTGGACTTGTATACTCTCTCAATAAAACAATTCCTTATCAGTGGATTTATTTGCATAATTGTTTTCCTGAGCTTTATTCTTTTGAAATGATTTTTTTCATAAGTTCTGGAGCCTCTTTTGCACTGCAACCATTTGACATATGCATTTAAAATTTTCACCAAAAATTGGGGATGTCATGTGATGTTTTTAAATCACTCTGGTGCAAAAATATCTTTTATTCATTTGGAGATTTTAAGCTCTAACCCTTGTTTTGAAAACTGGTCCAGTTGGTAAAATTTCACTACAACCTATTTAAATATTTCTTAAAAATTACATAAAAATTTGGAGATGTCAGTAGATGCATATAAATCATTTTTATGCAAAAACCCATGATTGTTCTTTGAAAAATTTGAGCAAATCATCCTCTTTTGCTCTCTAGTCCAGTTGGGTGTTTTGTACTACAACTCCATTTTCTTTTTCTCCATTGCCCATGTTCTTTCTCCTGCTTGTAAACCACCCTACAAAACCCTTAAGTCCAGGAGAGTGGCCCCATGGGAGTATTTTTGGTCTATGAAACCATATCCCTTTTCCTTCTGACCAGATTGGGTTTTCTCAAATATTTGCACTAGCAAGTTTCTAGCTTTGACAAACTAACCTTGCGACCCTCTTTACCTTCTAAAGAGACTATGATCTGGAGATTTTGGCCACTCCGAGAACTGCCTAGATGCCTCTAGCATTTTGTCAAACACCTTGAGTGCATGAGCAATTTTGGCATAAGTTTAGTTTTCATTGTGAACTTGATCCTCTGATCAAACTAGCTTGTCCACTGATCTACTTGCACATCCTAGCCTAGACCTAGTAATCCCCAGCCCCACCCAAGCCTCCTGGCATGCCCTGGCAATTCGCCAAACACCTGGTGCGCGTGCTCTGGGCGCGCCCAGAGTGCATGTTTTGCACGCGCGCGCACCGAGCCGCCGCGTCTCGTTGCCGCCTCCCCGTGCTCGTTCTGGCCACTCCCCTCTTGAAGCCAGCACGGCCGCCCCTTCCCTTGCCGCAGAGCCGTCCCTGGAGCTCTACAGCACCGCTGTCAGGTCGGCCTTGGCGGCTAGCGGCCGACCTAGTGGGTTCCTGCCACGAACGGCGTCGCCCGAGCCATAGCCGCGCGCCAGCTACCCTCTGGAGCAGTCCAAGCTTATCCTCACGCTCGTCTGCAAGCGCTCATCGTTGCCATATCGCCCTGCAGCAACAGAGAGGCGGTTCGCCGGCGTTCTTATCCACCGCCGCGGGAACCGACCTCGGCCGCCTATATAAGGACCCCCGAGCTCAACCGAGTACCCAGGCAGCCTCAGGCCATCCCTCTGGAGCACCCCTAGCCGGGAATCGATGAGGAGAGGCCATCTTCCCCATCTCCGGTCAGTATGGCCGCCGCCACATTCCAGTCCCGTTCGTTGCAACCAGGCCCTTTCCCGTACATCCAACCCCACCACCCGACTCCCCTTTGTCTTGCGGAGTCGCCCAAAACCCCAGCTGCGACGGAGAGCCACCGTAGCCCAAACCCACTTTTGCTCCCGAAGCAACCGGCCGCCGCGAAGCTCGTCGCCGGCGACTCCCTCCATCCCCACATGCGTAGCAACCACCGGGAGGACCGTCCTGGACTGGCGGATCCATCCCCGCCCTCGGAGCCCCGCGAGGAGCTGCCAATCGCCGGCGGCGATCGCCGGAGTCCCGCCTCCGCTCGGGCAGTGGAAGAGGAGGGAAAGATGACTGGTCAAACCTGACCAGTGGGCCCCGTGGACCCACTGTCAGTGACCCACACGCCATCCATGCTGGAATAAGTGGAGACGTAAAACCAGAGTACGCCTTCGACGTGTTCAGTTTCAAAACGTTTTTCTTTTTCTGTTTTATTTTTAAAAATAGAATTTGACCAAATCTTTGACTGGCTATAACTTTTTCAATATAACTCCAAATGAGTTGATTCTTCTTCCTACCTTCTTCAAATATTGTCAAGTTTATTTTCAGATTTATTTGAAAATATTTCAGACAACTTTTTTGTACTGTTTTGAAACTATGTGTTAATTTGAATATTTTCATAAATAGAATTTTTGGAGAGAGAAGAAAGCTTTCAAAAGTTTTGGGATTGCACCCTGCCTCTCCACTACTTAAAGGCAAGCATTCTGAACCCTGGCATAATATTGTGTGTGTGTTATTTGACACTTTTACAACACCACCTTGATACAGAGTATCCGTTATTTTATGTGATGATATGTCCCTACTCATGAGTGCATATTGATGATTTCATGCTATTGGAGTTGATATGTTTGTGATAGTATTCACCATCATATGCCTTTCATGCATACTGGAAGGAAGCCGGGAAAGTCTCTGTCTTGGGTGGACCTGAGCTTGTCCCTAGTTCCTCGTTGAGACGAGTGTGCCCGGTATGGCATGATGAGGTATGATGAGTGGTGATTCTGTCTGTTGGATGAAAATATATTTGTTATGCTAATCATACAGGGAATACTCAAACCTCCTAAGTCGACCATAGATCGAGTCTTGTTCTGGTAACCCCCATACTTGTTTCGTACTACTACTTGTCCCTGCCATAGGTAGGGTACGGTTCAGTAAGTTGTCAACCCCTTTCTAGCACACACCGTATAGAGAGGCCATGGTGGAAGATACCGGCTGCATCCGGTAGGCATGCCACCTGGTCCGGGGGCATGGGTGTTTCGGTTGTAGCCAAGGGGGTAGCTCCCCCAGTTTGCGCGCGGTATAAATTTTGTGATCCATTGCTAATCGAGGTTGTAGCCTCCCCAGTTAGAGTTTTGCTTAACTAGTGTCGTGGGTGATTCCAGACATCGGTAAGTCAGGCTGGTGTGTGCGGACAGGTGTGTTTTCAATTAAAAGACCTTAGACGGAATTAGTCCCGATGGACTAACGGAATCCGTTACTCGTGGGTGAAGAGTACACCCTCTACAGAGATTATATCTATTCGAATAGCCGTGTCCATGGTTAAGGACTACAATCTGGGATGGGTCAAGTGTCGGCCTTAGTGTCGGTCTTCGGAGGAAAAACAACGAAGCCAGAACTTTGATTATGATCTGTGACATATGATGATTATGATTATTATTGTGGACTAACCGGTTATATACTATTTGAGTTATTAAGTATCCCTGGGACGGTTCTACCTCCTGGATATTCACTGTAATTATTCTCTTATGAGACCTTTATGTGGTGTCGCTCAGACGCCCGACTACGGCATGCTTGTCATTTATATCGCTTATAAGCCCTTTATGTGGTGTCGCTCAGATGCCCGACTGTGGCATGCTTGTTATTTAATTCACTTATAATCCCTTTATGCGGTGTCGCTTAGACGCCCGACTGTGGCAATGCTTTAAATTATTATCCTTTCGAGGCGTCGCTTCAGACACCCGATCGGTGCATTCTTTTCCTACTCCATTATCGTATAATCAAGTTAAGAATAACCTGTCTGTGTGCATCATGGGTTTTATTTTTTTGTGATTTACATGCTGATTACCGAATAATTCCGAGCATGATTATCATCTGATATATTATACCTGTGTTCATAATGTTTGCGAGTACATTCAAAGTACTCAATGGCTTGTCCCTGGCTATTGTCTTGGCCAGATTTCTTGCATGGAGAGGAGCGTTGCGATGACAGCCCCGGAACCTACGCAATGATGATAGCAGCCTCGCGAAGATAGGAATTATCCTGGTCAGCTGTTCCTGTGGGAAATGGAGTCCCACGGACGCAGATGAACCACAAACCTCTTCCGCCATCAACCACTAGAAACCTTGTGTTGTACCCATAGGCCAGAATGGTCTTGTACTACATATTATGTAGTTTTGCTTGGAGTTTGTGTATCAAGTTGGTGCCTCATCAGCTAATAGTAATCCTGGGGCTGGTGAGCACAAAGGCCATTTTCTAGGAAGTTAATACCTGGAAAACCGGTCGTGACAGAGTGTGAGGCCATGGGTTCCGTAGTGTGGGTATAGTGTACTAACCTCTACAGTGTGTATATTAAATCTATCGATAGCCGCGCCCGTGGATAAGGGCCCAGTTCGAAAGTAGGTCACACCATGAGTCAACAGTAATAGGAATAACTTGAATAATGACAAGCAGTCGTTGTGATCACTGTAAGGATCACGGGTGATTTATTGGTCATGGTTGTGATCGCCGTAAGGATCATGGGCCATTTATTGGTCGGGTTGTGATTGCCGTAAGGATCACGGGCCATTTATTGGTCGGGTTGTGATCGTCGTAAGGATCACGGGCCATTTATTGGTCGTGGTTGTGATCGCCGTAAGGATCATGATGGTATCGAGGATACCGAGTTGTTGTATATTCGTGATGTTGTGCGAGAGTCGTGGGTAAAAGTCTAGCTCCTTGTGGTCATTTATTGATTACTACGGTATTGTTTATACCAAGCTTGATTTGATCCTGAGATGATTGTGTGATGTCCGAGGTTGTTAAGTGATACTTGTGTTGGTTACGAGGTAGCCCGAGCAGAATAAGTGGTGCATATAGAGTCATCATGTTGCATGCTAGTATCATCCGATTCATATGTTCATGCCAGGTTCATGTTGTTCTAGATGTATCATGTTCATGTTGATGCCATGTTGCTATGATGATATCATGTTAATTTCTGCTTAACCTGTAATTGCCATGTTGTTGCTTGTCTTGAATGCTTCTGGTTATTGTGAGCTTGCAAGTACATTCAATGTACTAACCTGGCCTGTCATGCCAGTTTGCAGGTCATGCCGGATTTGATTGCTTGTTTGCCGTGGAGTCCTTGTTTGTGGGCTAGGATAAGTGTTCCAGTCAGAGTCCCTACGGAGTGGAGTTCACCATCGTCGTTGTTGTTCTGCTGCTAGAGTTCTTCCGCTGCATTGTGTTGTTCTGCTGCTTGCATAGAGAAACAATGGCAGGCATGGTGTCACCGTGCCGATGTAACCCTTGTACGCAAATAGATTGTAATAAAGAGCTGGTTTGTTCTATGCTAAGCAGTGTCGTATTCCAGAAGACTTCATCTTGATCTCTGGGATGGAATACGGGGTGTTCCGGTTTTCTCTGAGCCGGGGTGACACAGGCTTGGTATCAGAGTAGGTCAGGCTGTAGGACGCCCTAGACCGCGCGAACGTTAGAAAGTGGTAGTATAGACCCCGTTGGTTTGTCGCACTTGATTGCTGCATTTGTTTGTCGCATAGCATGCATATAGATTATTATTTAGTCGCTAACGGTTATTCTTGTGAGTGTAGGTGGCATCGGTTCCGATCCACTACCTTTGCCCTCCTTCTTATCATGCCTGCTCTTCGGTGTGATGCGGCCACATCATCACCCATGCCCTCCATCTCGTTCTTTCGGCAACCCTTGCTGACCTTTGTTATCAGAAAAGGGCAATGCCATTAGACCCAGTCTTCCACCGTTATCTTGCCTTGTCATCTCATTCTTTGGACGGGTACGATTCCCTTTGTATGCTTGATGATGAGGTAGTCATGACTTTTGTGTCTCGCTCTGTCCTCACCTGTGTATCTATCCAGATCCAGCCATTGTTTATCCAGTGCTTGGTGTAGCTTCGGTTACGCCAACTCCTTCCACACATGGATATAATTTTCATGCACACCACCACAACGTATTAGACCGTAATACCGGAGTTTCCGCGAGATTTGTGTGCTTAGGTGTGCATGCATATTATTGTGTGAGTAGCAGTAATATGTGATGATTGCTTGATTAATTATATTAGTAGTATGCTTGTGTGCTTTTTTTAGTCGTTTCTTTTGTTCCTTTCTTTGGGCCTTCGGTGTTGCAAATTTCCCCCTATTAAAGTTGCTCGTCAACCGACACCGGACCCGAAGAGTCAACAAGAAATGTATATATTTGGAAACTCAGCTAAATAGAATGGAATTGTCAGCAGACTGCAGTGAAATTGGACATAGCTCGTCTGAATACAAAAGAAATCCTGGATGGAATGCCAGTATAAAGTTTGCATTAATGTGCACTCTCACAACATTATGGAATTCTCAGCCGACTGCATTCAGATTGGGGAATATCTGATCATGTTACTAAGTGTCAAGTCTCCCTCAGCGTGTACTCCTCATAGCAGAAATGATCAAATCAGCAAGAAGATATATTGTGTACAAGGTTGAAAGAATATTATCAGTCAAAGGTTTGGCTCAGATACAAGTTTGATTCGTCGTTAGGAATGATTTTTAGACATTATATGTTCGGAAGCAAGCAAAAATATGGCATGTACTCAGAAAGGAGGATAGTCCTGCAAAACCCCGTTTCATGCAAGAAATCAATAGCAAAAATATTCAGATGGTTATATATGTGGAAATCAGTCCGCATATCACAATAAGAAGCTTCTGGTGTAAGCAACCCAATCTTCCCTTGCAAAATACCAGAGAAGCTTCCAAGGCTAGATTCATCTATCTTCCTCAGTACGATACATGGATGATTTTCCATACAAGGTACTCTTCCTTCTTCAGTAAGCAATCGCAAAAGCTTCTGGCGTAAGGTACCGAGTCTTTCCCCCAGCAAAGTCTTTAAGGGGGTAAGCTTCTGAAGCACGATACCAAGTCTTCTTCAGCAAGCTGTCCGATGAAAGTTTCGAGCACAAGCCAGCCAATCTTCCTCAGTAAGACATTTGTACAAGGTAGTACGCTGTGAATTGACAGCATATGGCAGTGAATCCCAAGAATCAGATCCGCAACATTTTGGTCAGAATCAAGAAATCGGTTAGAATACACGTCTGTCTCGGAATTAGGTCCTCATATATATGCAATGAGCATACCATCAATATCTTACAAGTCACTCGGATGAGGATCTGACAACCACGTGAGGATGGTAAATAGAAGAAAGCCAGGATACACCACAGTGTGACAAAGTATTATGAGGATTGACGACATCAATGAGCTCCATACAAGTACTTGAGAACTGGAAAATGATCCTGATGAGCCCTTGTCTCCTTTTCTCCAATGACGGCACCACGCCTGTGATCTGAGCTGTTTCTAGATATCCGGGGTGGATGCCAATTTTTGTTTCTCTCTTCAACGACTGTCACGAGTTCTGGGCTGCTTTTCAGCCGTCTCGTGCAGCTGATAAGTTTCTTTTTGTGACAGTAGCCCTATAGCCGCTTTTTGGCTATTTTAGGGAGCTGCACCTTCTTCTTATCGACCTGGTCTCATGCTCTGAGCTGCTTTCCGGCCGTCCTGAACCGTGGTTGAGTTATTTCAGTAATGTCCCAGATCTGAGTTGTAAAGACCGCTCTGGTGGCTACTGATTTATTTGTCGATTTCTTGCAAGCGTTTCGGATGATCATTTCCCAACGATCAGAAATTGAGAGGTATTGAACCTGCCATTTTATGGGTTACCCTATTAGAAAAATGAGGATAAACTACAATTGCCGAAAAACTGCATCGACAATACCTATAGTCATATGAAGAAGCAATATGGCCTAGCTCTTTCAGCCAAGGATCCAGACCAAGAAAACAATAATGAAGGAGCAAGACCAGTGATGCAGGTATCAAAATTGTACACGACCCCCATGGTGCAGATCCCCCGGACTGTCTAAGTCAGTATTGATCCACATGGATATGCCAACAACATGAGTAATCGGCATGAGGAATAACAGTCTGGAAGCCTAAGTCCTCACTTATATGAATCATCATGGATAGCCTGTCGTGAACAAATTTTTTTCCATCAGTCAAGTCTGCAGATATTATCATACAGGCCAAACCCTTTATGCTGGTCGTGACAAGAGAGAATCAAATATTTGGTACGGATCCGATACTCACGACATTGGAACCAGTTAAGATGATTCAGAAACTTCTGTGACGAGTCAGAATCTGTCAGGAAACGGTTATGTTTTAATTCACTGTTTGGAACCCGAAGGACCTGCATTTAGTGGAGAAACCCAATGCAATGAGTCAGATCTTGAGTTTTCAACAGAAAAATCTGATCATCATTACATGAAAGGTTGTTAGTGCCGGGTGGCACACCCAACGAAAATAACTCCTGGACTTGTGAGACAGACATATATTTCAGTTGTGAAAATTAATCACAGCCAACTAGTTGGCAGATCTAAAAAGAAATTCAAGCTTGTATAAGCATGAGCAGGACAGATAAGATCTGTAAGAATGTGGATACAGTAAAGCAAACCACCCAGGGCCAGTCAGATAAAAATTTAGTGGGAACAACGATAAAGGAAAAAGGATACCCGAGTTGGAAACGGTTTCCTTCAGTCAGAATATTCATACTAGTTCCCTGAGCAACCAAACCTCGGGGACGAGATTTCTTTAAGGGGGTAAGGTTTGTGACAGCCTGATTTTTGGCCCTTTCTTTTTCTTTTGTTTTTTTTGAGGTTTTTGCCTGAGTTTTCTTTTTTCCGTGGCTTTGTGGTCTGGAAACTGAAGAAGATGCCCTCTTCTATGCTTCCAGAGTGGCTTGTCATATCCAAATCCTTCCCTAGACCTTTCCATTTTCATCCTACCCCAAATCCAAATATTCTTTTTATTGGGAATATTCCTTTTCTATTAAAGGAATAACTTAAATTTCCCTAGGTTGTGAAGCAACCTATATTTCCATCACTCCAAAAATTCCCAAATAATTCTAATAAATTGTTTGGGTCATATCTTGCTCAAATATGGAAAAAAATTCATTGCCATGTTCGAAAATAATCCTCCAATAAATCATTTCCTATTCTGCCCTAAATGACACATTGTGAAGCAAGTGCCATGTTTCCTTGCCAATTGACCTCAAACTCCTTGGAAAATCTTTTCATGTCCACATCATTGCCACATGCCAAAATGCAACCTCATTTGCCTAGTAATTATTTAATTATGATTTTCCAAATTTTCTGTCTAGAAAGAAACTTTGTGAAGGAGGTACAAGCTAGGCATATCCAAATGAGTTGCAATTTTGCATGATCCTTCATATCATCATATAATAGCCCACCACCAAAGTTGAGCTCATGTAATGCCTCCAAGTGAGCACAACTTTAAATCTTTTTTTCTGCTCAAAATTTTAGTTTGTGAAGCAAGTATATTTTATCTTGCTCCATTATGGCTGTAACTTTTTCTAGACCTTCTAGTATCCATATAACCTCCCTCCACCAAGTTGTGGCTCAATCCCTTTGACCATTTGCCCTCTGGAATTTGTCCAAGTTTCTGGTCAGAATAAATCTTTCTGAAGCAAGTGCCATTTTGGTTCATCCAAATGGCATGAAACTCCTTGGGCATCTTAATATCTTCAAATCATTGGGCCATTACCATTTTCAGCTCAATTGATGCAACTATGTGAGTGCGTCATCCAAATTCTCATTTCTGGCCATTATGGCACCCTTTAAACTCCTCCTCTTAAGTTGGTTTCTTGTGATCATAGTCACCTTAGTGTATGATCATCACCAGACAGAGTTTTTACTGAGTTACCTAGCTGGTGTCCCCACTGCACAGCACAAACACTTGGCTACTGGTTTACTTTGGTGCTAAGTGCAAATCACTTCTTTGCCCCTGGAATGATTTATTTCCTCAAATATACTAAGGTCACTAGGGTCAATCCACTAGACATGGTTGGTCCGGCCAAAACAAGCTATTTGCACCAGTGCGCGTGGTGATCACGATTGCGTCATGCAGATTGCGTGCTCTGGCTTCTTCCCACCCCTGTTCTCATCGGCTCCCTCCTCGACGTCCATTCATGTCCTGGAGCTCCCCCATGATGCCCTGCATCGCCCTGCATCAATGGCTTGTCGTTGTTCGCCTTAAATGCGTCGCTAGGTCCATGCCCGTGCCGTGCCCTGCCAATGTCCACCATTAGAGCCATGTTGGAGTTCGCTTGTGATGCTCCAGAGGCTTCCCCTGGCCTATATAAAGCAAGCCCGAGTCCTCCAGCAGCTCCCAAGCCCCTCCTCGTCCCTCCTAGTCCACCAGAGCAACGACACCTCACCGGAGTTCGCTGTCACCCTCCATGGCCGCCTTGGCCTCGGCTTGGGTCCGGCCACCTCAAGCCTCCCCACGCCTCCCCTTCACGTCCACCGCACTCCCCTCGTCCTACTCAGCCACCCCACAACCTTGCCCCCTCGTCGGAGTGCCTGCTTCGCTGGAGAGCACCATCGCCCGCCCGTCCCGGTCCTCCTCCTGGCGCCACCTCTCCCCTCTAGCCCTCTCCTCCCTGGCGGTCGTGCTCCCTCTAAACGGGACCCCCTCGTCGCCCCGATCCCGCCGGTGCCCTCGGCTCGGCCAGAGATGGCCGAAATAGAGGCACGAAAGGAAGGGGACGAGCGCCCGTGCCCCCTCCCCCTGCGCCTGGGACCCACGCGCCAGTGGCCCAGCTCCTTGCCACATGGATAAGTGGGAGAAGGCGTAATCTGCCTAATGCGCTTTCAGTTTTCGCCTCCAGGGACTTGTTTGTTGAAGTTTTATTCACAGATTAGTCCCTGGTGTTCAACACCTCATATCTCCGCAACCGTAACTACAAATGAGGTGATTCCAAGGCCTACTTCTTCGTCTCGTCGATCCCTTTCTGTTGGTGTCACTTTTATTATGTTTTGGCATTCTGAAAATGACCATTCTGCCCTTGCACGTAAACAGCCCCTCCGAGAGAGAACTGTTTCCGACAAATCTTTTCGCGGCTTCACTGCACTTCTCCCCAGTGCCTTCTTCATCCCCAGGAAGCCACAATACCCACTTGCATGATAGTCATGCAGTAGCCATGGTTTTCAACTTGAATCTTTATTAAATGTTTGCTTGTTGAAAAGATGGTTATTGTTGTTCCGGTGATGTTTAGATTTGCATGTTCACTTTTGTGCTATGTTGTCTTGTACTCTGTTATCATGTTCTACCTGCTAGTATCTCCTTTCATATGTTTATGCTTTCTAGTAGTACATGTTGATGTTGGTGATGTTCATACTAGTCAGTATGCCATGCTTAGTGGATATGATTTATTGTTGATATGATGGATAGTTATGTGATACCCTCATGATTATGTTGATATCATGTTCATGCATTTTATCATGGCTCAACATATTTGCATTCAAGTTAACCAGATTAAATTGAACTTGAACAACTATTGGCTGAGTCATGGTGCCACCGAATCGATGCTGACCAGTGCAACCACACTTACCGGTATGGGACGGTCCTAACTGGGACTATTGTCGTGCCTCTCACTGGTGCCTCCAACTAGAGAAGGTTATGGGCGTGCTGTACCCTGGCCCGGTAAGCAGGCATAGCCTTGTGTGCCCGTTGTTTGAGTTTTTGGATCCGTGTCCCCGTGTGGGATGGGCCACGACGGTGGTCGTTGTGTCTTGAGGTAGACACGGGGCCACCCATGACTTAGCTCAGTGGGGAGTGAGTCGGAGTGGCCGGGAGAGTGTCGTGGCAGTAGGACGGTTTTGCCGGAACGCCGTTGGTCCACCCGAATGGGAGTGCGAGGCCATGGGTTCCGTAGTGTGGGTACAGTGTACTAACCTCTGCAAAGTGTATATTAAATCTATCGATAGCCGCGCCCGCGGATAAGGGCCCAGTTCGAAAGTAGGTCACATCGTGAGTCAACAGTAATAAGAATAACTTGAATAATGACAACCCGTGGTTGTGATCGCCGTAAGGATCACGGGCCAAGTGTTGGTCGTGGTTGTGATCACCGTAAGGATCCCCGTGCCATTTATTGGTCGTGGTTGTGATCGCCGTAAGGATCACGGGCCATTTATTGGTCGGGTTGTCATCGCCGTAAGGATCACATGCCATTTATTGGTCGGGTTGTGATTGCCGTAAGGATCATGAGCCATTTATTGGTCGTGGTTGTGATCGCCGTAAGGATCACGATGGTATCGAGGATACCGAGTTGTTGTATATTTGTGGTGTTGTGCGAGAGTCATGGGTAAAAGTCAAGCTCCTTATGGTCATTTATTGATTACTACAGTATTGTTTATACCAAACTTGATTTGATCCTGAGATGATCGTGTGATGTCCGAGGTTGGTAAGTGATGCATGTGTTGGTTATGAGGTAGCCCGAGCAGAATAAGTGGTGCATATAGAGTCATCATGTTGCATGCTAGTATCGTCAGATTCATATGTTCATGCCAGGTTCATGTTGTTCTAGTTGTATCATGTTCATGTTGATGCCATGTTGCTATGAGGATATCATGTTAATTTCTGCTTAACCTGTAATTGCCATGTTGTTGTTTGTCTTGAATGCTTCTGGTTATTGTGAGCTTGCAATTACACTCAATGTACTGACCTGGCGTGTCATGCCAGTTTGCATGTCATGCCGGATTTGATTGCTTGTTTTCCGTGGAGTCCTTGTTTGCGAGCTAGGATAAGCGTTCCAGTCAGAGTCCCTACGGAGTGGAGTTCACCATCGTCGTTGTTGTTCCACTGCTAGATTTCTTCCGCTGCATTGTGTTGTTCTGCTGCTTGCATGCAGCAACAGTGGCAGGCGTGGTGTCGCCGTGCCGATGTAACCCTTGGACCCAAATAGATTATAATAAAGAGCTGGTTTGTTCTATGCTAAGCAGTGTTGTATTCCAGAAGACTTCATCTCGATCTCTATGCTGGAATATGGGGCGTTCCGGTTTTCTTTGAGCCGGGGTGCCATAAGAGGTTAGTTTCTTCGGCCAATTTGGTAGCTCATGGGTGCACCTCCCTCGCACATATGGCAAAGTCATCTGTAGTGAAGGTTGTCTTGTCTTCTTTATAGCTTGGGAAGCCACTAGCTATCTCTACCGGGTCTAGCTCAGGTTGCCATGCATTTGCACGGCTGGTAGTAATGGCGCCGACTCTGGCAGATGATCGTTTGATTTCCCAATCCTTTCTGGCAAGACAACAGTTGATTCAATACATCTTTGATCAGTGAAGGGGGCTCCTTGGTGTGAGTAATGGCAGCAATGGTGCATTGGGTTCCTGCATATAACTGTTCCACCAAGGTGTAAGCCGCCTTCGCTTGGCAAGCATTTCTTGCCCAAGATTGGCACTCCTGGGACCTGTAATGTAAAAGCATAAGCAGTTAAGTCGCCAGGTGGGTAAAACCTTGTGCATTGGAATTCATTGAGATACTTCAAGTTTCTTACTGAAGATAGCATTGGTCATTTGTGAAATATGACGCTTTAAACCGGACAGTTCTGCGGTGACCTCTTTCAAAGTGGTTTCAGCAGACTCTATCCTTTGCATTAAAGCAATCTTTTCTTCATCCCGGGCCTTTTTATCACCAACAAACCCGGATTACAACTTCTCTGATTCATCAAGGTTGAACTTGAATTTGGCTTTAGCCTTCCGGGTCTCTGATTCTTGGAGTTCAAGCCTTCTCTTCAAATCATTGGAGGTTTCCTGCACAGACAAGGTTCGAACAAATCATGTTAATATATACAAGTCCCAAGCCCTTTGCAAGCAACAACACTTGGCACTTGGGGGCTAATGTGTGCGTAAGCTCTCTTTTGGTTATATCATGACCCGGTTCAACTTTGTCAAGTTAAGCCGGCCCATGAGGGCTAGGTGTTGAATTTTTTTCACGTATTGAGTGTGAACCGGATCAGTGTTGTCACCTTGAGCTGGCCTATGAGGGCTAGGACTTGGAAGATTTCTGTTCTATTAATGAGAATGAGCCAGCTATACTTTGCCGAGATAAGCCGGCTCATGGAGGCTATGATTTGAGGCTTTCTTAAGTCCGTTAAATAAAGTCTTCACCATACTCTGATTAATCTATCCTATGGCTAAGACTTGGGGGACTGGAAGATATATATTAATAACGGAAGTAAAGGTTTGTACCTCATATTTTTGGTGCATCTGCTTGACGATGCCCATCTCAAGATCACGACTGGTATGAACTTGGCTAAGATTGCCAGAGAGGATTTCACCGACACCCAGCTGAGAATAGTTGGACAGATCAAATTTGAACTTCCTCCTCTAGACAAGTTCCTCTTTGGGAGTATGCTTGGCCAGAACTGTGGGATTCCCCGGCTCTGTGTAGCTGGTGCCAGTGACAAGAACATCTTCAGTCTCCTCAGCCGGCTTGGCTTGGCTCGACGGTTTAGCTCCTCAAGAGTCAATAGTCATAGGATCCACAGGGATCTCTGGTATTTCTGGTGGTACCTCATCATGAATGTTTGCAGTATTTTGAATTGAAGCCTCAGATTCTGGTGATTTGTTCTCCGGTTCAGGAACCTTGGGGTCTTCGGTTGGCTTGACTGTTTTGGATTTCTTACTTGGTTTAGCCTTGCCACTGAAAGAAATAACAAGGTTAATATGAAGTGTTGACAAGGTTGAAACGATGAAGTTAAAATTCATTACCCAGGGGCAGTCTTGAAAGCGGGCAGCCGAGTCCCGTTTGAATCATCAGAGAAGGAATTTGAGGTTCCCTGATAGTTTGATCCGGAAGGATTAAATTGTTGGCGAATAAGACCTGCCTTGGGATAAGAAGAGTTTGAAGTTTGAGGCACCTCTTTCCGGCGCTTGCGAGCTAGAGTGTTGGGTGAGCCATAGGATAACTCTCCGCCCCTACTATTCCAGGTCTAGTGCCGAGTCTCATGTTACTGTTGCTTCAAAAGTAAGTTTGGATCCAAGTAAGCTAAAGGATGTGAAACTCTTACTTTCTGGGTCACACGTCGAATTTTCTGTCTTGGCAAAGGCTCTAAACCGGAGGAAATGATAGTTACCTCATCATGATCTGCCTGGCTGGCCTTCATATCATCCTGAGAGAAGTCAGCGTCAATAAGATGTACAAAGAATGAGCCAAGGGAATCAAGTTCTACCTCTAACTCATCATCATCATCAATATCAAAGAGTTCTGATGCATCAGTTATCTCCTTGTGCTTTTTGGAGGCCTTGGTCTTGGTCCTGGGCTTTTTAGCCGCCTTCTCCTTTTCTTGGAATTTATTTTTCTAGAAGGCAGAGTCAGCCTGTGCGGATCAAAGCAAAAGTAAGGGATATGCAGTTTATATAAACATAACAGTAAAGTGTAAAATTGAACCCTTACAGAAGGAGCCGGGTTAAGAGTACAGAAAGGTTTCAGCCTTGTTTTACTGTAGCTCTCTAAGGATTCCCCAAGCAAGATCTTGGTCATGTCATTGATGCCTTTGTTATCCAAACGCACTGAGTTGTGGCATAGTGGATCCTTGGTGTCACCAGTGTATGTGCACATTAACACGGGCCGACAGCTTAAGGGTATAATCCTCCATGCGACCCAACGGCGGACTAGGTCAACGCACGTCAATTCGTTGGCAAGCAAGGCCCTTATCTAGGAGAAAGTGGCTCTGTACTTGGCTCGTTCAACGGTCATGAGCCAGCCTGGAAGGGATGCATTGGGCTAAGACGGTCCATGCGGAAACCCGGCAGAGGGTTCTCATCAGGTGGAGAAGTGTCCCTGGCAGTAAAACCAAGTTTGGTTCCAGTCTTTGGGATGACTGGGAAGCTTGGCCGTAGGGAAAACTGCATCTCTTCGATGCTGAATAGAAACCACACCAAGTTCTAGGCTGGGACCATCTGTGAACTCATTCTGGCGGTTCAAATAAAAATACTCCCTGAAGAGGTCAACGTTGGGTTCTTCTTGAAGGTACACTTTGCAAAAAACTTGAAAGTTGCAGATGTTAGACATGGAATTGGGTCCAATGTCTTGAGGATCAAGCTGAAAGATATATAGCACATCGCAGAAGAATTTCGACCCGAGCGGGGAGAAGCCCCGGTTTATATGGTCAGCAAAAACTATGACCTCATTTTCCTTAGGTTGAGGTTTGGCTACGCCCGGTTCTGGGGCATGCCAGTGAATGATCTCTTTGGCAGCTCTGATGCCAGTTTCAACATACTCCGTGAGTGTCTGCTCTATTACAATGGAGGGAACCTAGTTGCAGGAGGTGACAATATTGGTCATTTTTGGCCTAAAAAGGATATAACGGCGAATGATAAGCCGCCCAATTCAGATGAAGAATTATTATGGAAAGTTAAAAAGCATTTTAGGCCGGCAAGGTGTGGCTGGGTCTTAATAACATTGATGAACATTGGCGGTTTAAAAAGAATTCAGATTTAAGTCGGCGAGCATCTGGTGGCTTACAGGATTGCTACTTAAACCGCCTTGGAGGACTAATGGTTATGAGAATATGAGTAAAAATTTTGCTAAGTGTTGAGAAAATAGGTTTTACAGATCAGTTCTGTTGCTTTGGATCTACAACAGTTCAGAAAAAATAAAATAAATGGTAAACCTAACGTTACAGCAGTGGAAGTATTCGTGTGTTCAGACGGGATCTTATACAGAGAAAGCATTTCCTATGATTGAAAAGGGGGCCAAAACTACAACCACATAATGTCAGTACCATACTCAGATCAAAGTACACGATTGGGAGAGATAGATGAAGAGAAGTGATGAACTTCGATGAACTAGGGCAAACCCTAATGGAGATCTGACACAAGAGAGTCAGAGTACTTACTCATGCTATTGAAGCAGCAGAGGAGCACGACAATCTCTGGACGCGTTCAGGATGATGCAGCGGCCGGAGTTGATGACACTTGAGATGGAGGCGGCAAAGTTCAGGCAGTGCAGGAGCGGCGCTAGAAGGAAGAAGACGCGAGGGCAGGGGTGGAAAGTGGAAAAGAGGACCCCTTGCCCCTATTTATAAGGATACGGATAAATGGCATGTGCGGGAATCGAGAAGACCAAAAAATGATTATCTGGCTATGTGGACGCCTCAATTTTTGGAAGGTATAGCAAGATAAAAAAATCCATTGAGATATCATGGGCTTTGTGCGGAATTAATGCGCAATGACATCATGGCGGGTTAACACAATTATGAAATGTGACTTCATGGCGGGTTACAGTGGAGTGGCAAGGAATTGAGAGGCGAAGATTCTTCTAATACAAGTACCGAAGATTGATGTGAACAAGTTCAAATCAACCTGGAGCCTAATGTTGGGGATATAACTACTAGGTATGACCCTCCGGGGGGGTCATGCTACGGGCGACCCAAGATGAAGAAGCCCAAGATGTGAAGATGGCGGTTCATAAAGAAAGCTTATTGAAGGACCAAGACCCGGAGACGACTTAGGTCCCAAGGGGATGAGCCGCCATATGTTTAACTTGTTGTGTAAGGCAAGTGTTGTTAGAAACCGAGATGGTCATGTTGTGTGAGCCGGCCAGGACTCTGTAAGCTGCCTGGTCTCAACCTATGTATATAAAGGTGAGACCCGTCGGTGGGTTAACTCAAGAAACAACAGATCGAGAACTAGGACAAGCGTATTCGCTCCCTGGTAATCGAAACCCAAGCGATACAACCTAAAGCAGGAGTAGGCTTTTACCTTGTTGAGAGGGGCCAAACCTCGGTAAAACTCTCTGTATCCTTTGTATCATTTAACCCCTTCAAGCTAACCTAGCAATGATGGCTCCACACCTAAGTCCTCTTTCTAGGGCATCTACCGTGTTAAGTCCACGACAAGGTTCTTAATTTTTCGAGCTCGCGCTGGTGGCCATTGCGGGGAATGCCTCGTGGGGGTGGCCCCCTTTCGTACGACCAACAACATGAGCCCTTGCCGTCGCTTGGGTAGGCTGTGGCAGGCCAGCTCGCTGCGAGCCCTAGCCTTGGCGAAACCAAGTAGGATCTGGATGGTGGCACACCACTCGTCCATCTTCTCACTTGCTGGCGGGAACCTGAGTAGCAGCTGAGCCCGCGCCATGGCCTACGTAGCCGTGCTCAGCATGGGTGATGATGATGCGGATCATACCATTGCTCGGCTCCTGACGGTGCCAGCAGCGACAATATTGCGCCCCCGTTGTTGCGGAGTGGCCACCTGGATGGTATGGTGGCACGGTGAAGGCAATTGAGGGCCAGCGGCTCCGTTGTGCGCGGCAGCTTGGTCGATTCACCTAGTGGAAGGCGCACGCACGATGGTCGCTCCCGTGACAGGGGCGGCCGGAGGGCGGCTGTTCGCCCCAGACCGAGCGCCATCACTGCGGCTGTGCCCGTCGGCAAGAGGAGGAGGTGTGCACGGAGTAGCTCCTCCACATGTACCTCGTGGAGCATGGCCGTCGGGGTGTTGCTGATGTAGCTCTCCCCCGGTGCCTCCTACTTCTGCTTCAGCCATGGGGGAAATGGTGACGGTGCCGCCTGCTCCGACCACATCCCCAGCGATGTCCACATCCTCGCTGCCTCCACACCTCCCGTAGCATTGGTAGTTGTTGTAAGGGCAAATTTCTCCCTATGTGGTTTTGGTGATTAATGACAATGCATTTGCGGACTAATCATGTGCATTGAGCATTTCATATATCTCATGTCTAGGCACAAGAAGATTCGGTGCCCCTCGGAGCCAAGTGAAGATGGTGTTTCTCTACGTTTCTTTTCGGTGGATTTGAGTCGTAGGAAAGGCGTACCATTAAGAGGGGGTCTGCTTCGAAAAGGTTAGGGTGGAATCAACATGTACACGTCTGTCCCTGTGCACCACCTTTCCTTTGCTTTTTTGGAGCACCGACCGTTATCCGTGGCTCTACAAAATGAAGAACTCCAAGTGCTATTGTGTTGTGGCATGCGGTAGTACTGCTCAAGGGAACAGTAGTACTGCAGTGGCCCATGGTAGTACTGGCTAGGGAAGCGGTAGTACCGCTCCTCAGGCGCGGCAGTACCGTGGCCTATAGCCCAGTAGTCCAGCACAGAGACACACACGGAAGTAGGGACGGAAGTAATTTTTTACAACCGCGCCCTACGTGGTAGTACCGTTCCATGCGTGCGGTAGTACCATGCTAGATTTTTGCATAGACCGAAACACAACAGAAGTAGCCACGGATGTAATTTTATTAGTCTATGCCTTCCCAGCCTAGTCGAACCGTGCCTTGCGGTAGTACCACAAGGATGCGCGGTAGTACCGCTCCGGCGGTTCTACTGCTCGCTGCTTTAACGCAATAGGGCCTCGTCTGGTCTTTGCCGCGGGAGAGGTAGTACCGCACCATCGAGCGGTAGTACTGCAAGGCCTTGCGGTAGTACCGCAAGTCGGTGCGGTAGTACCGCATGTCGCGGGCTGGGTAAGTGAGTAAAAGTTGGATCTTTCCCCTCACTATATAAGGGGGGTCTTCTTCTCCAAGTTGACCATCTCTTCCCACCCTAAGCTCCATTGTTGCTCAAACCTCCATTTTCACACGATCTCTCTACCTAGCCAATCAAACTTGTTGATTCTCTAGGGATTGGTTGAGAAGGCCTCGATCTACACTTCCACAAAGAGAAATTTGATTCCCCCCAATAATCCCTTGCGGATGTTGTTACTCTTGGGTGTTTGAGCACCCTAGACGGTTGAGGTCACCGTGGAGCCATATTCTATAGTGGTGAAGATTTGTGGTGTTGTTGGGAGCCTCCAATTAAGATGTACAGATTGCCCCAACCTTGTTTGTAAAGGTTCAATCGCCGCCTCCAAGGGCACCAATAGTCGAATCACCGCATCTCGCATTGTGTGAGGGCGTGAGGAGAATACGGTGGCCCTAGCGGCTTCTTGGGGAGCATTATGCCTCCACACTGCTCCAACGTAGACATACTTCCTCTCAAAGGGAAGGAACTTTGGTAAAACGCCCTCGCCTCCACCGGCTCCGCTCTTGGTTATCTCTAACCTTTACTTGTGCAAGCTTATATTGTGTTGTATCCTTTTCTTGCTTGTGTGCTTGTTGTTGTTGCATCATATAGGTTGCTCACCTAGTTGCATATCTAGACAACCTACTTTGATGCAAAGTTTAATTTGGTAAAGAAAAGCTCAAAATTGTTAGTTGCCTATTCACCCCCTCTAGTCAACTATATTGATCCTTTCAATTGGTATCAGAGCCTCGTCTCTTTATTAAGGACTTCACCGTACGAAGAGGATGATTGGCACCATAGACGGTGGGGAGGAGCACCCCGATGTGAATCCATTCCCGTCTACGGATGATGGGGGATCCTCGATCTCTCATGAGGAATTCAATGCGGCTTTGGACACATTGAAAACCTCCATGATGGCCGAGGTCAAAGGCATGTTTAACGAGTTTCTTGATGGTCTTAAATTATCCACCGAACCATTGGAAGTGGTCGATCCCACTAACAATATGACAAATGCTAACTCCGATAAGGGGGAAGCTAGCTACTAGTGATAAAGTTCCTTTGCCTAGTGGTAGAAGTGGAAACGACATCTTTGCCCATGTTGAACCACCCCTTACTTATGGAGGACCGGTTCCCTCCACTCATTTGAATCATGTTGGTCCTCCTCCTAAGTTTGTGAAAAATGAGGATTTTGCCTCTTGGCACTACCATTTTAAACGTCATTTAAATCATAGTTCTACTAATCTTTGGAGAATTATTGAGCAAGGTTTCTACCCACATGACCCAAGCAACCTCACTCCTAGAGAAGCCGTGGACCATCAATTCAACGAGTCTACTCTCTTCATTATCCAAGATGCAATTCCACACGAAGATATTGTGCATCTCCTACCTTTCACTGTGACCAAGGAAGCATGGCAACATGTTCTTTCCATTTACAAGGGAAGCACAAGCATTCAATGCTCCAACTATGAAGTGGTGCAAGATGAAGCGGATGAGTTTGCAATGGATGAATATGAGGAACCTCGTGAGCTCTATCGGAGATTAACCACTCTCGCGGTCTCACTCCGAGATCATGGGAGCAAGGATACGGATGACAATTGGATGAAGCGCAAGTTTCTCAAGGCCATGATGCCTTACCATAAGGCCATGTCATCCGTCATCCGTCATCCGTCAAAGGCCGGACTTTCATACCTTGTCCTCAAGTGAGGTGTTGGATGAGTTTGTTGCTATGAGAATCTTGGAAAAGACCGCTGACAATGCGGTGATGCGCTCTCAATGGGTAAAGAAACCCAATCTTGCTTTGAAGGCCAAGGCTAGTGTGGAAGAAGAGGGTGAAGAGGAAGAGGAGGAGAGTAACCCCTAAGATACAAAATATGCTTATCATGAGCACATGGCTCTCACTTCAAAGCAATTTTTGAGCAAGAAGAACTCAAGGCCCAACTTCAACAAGAACAACTCAAGTGGCACCAAGGGCAAGCAACATGTGAGGACATGCTATAATTGTGGCAATGTGAGCCACTTTTTTGCGGAATGCCCTTACGAGAAGCGAGAAGACAATGGTGGCAAGCTTATCTGAAAAGACAAAGCTAAGTCCTTCCCCAACAAGGCTTCACCAAGAAGACTCCTCTCAAGGGGTTGGTGGCACAAGAAGAGTACAATGAGGATGATGATGAAGAAGAAGACGGTGAGATGGTGGCCATGGCCTCCATTACCATTGCTACAACTCCACGGGTGTCCCTCTTTGACTCACCCAACGAGAACATCACCGCCAAGTGCCTCATGGCCAAAGCCACCAACAAGGTAACCCCCAACATCAAAACTATCATCACTACTAATCCTTCCTTGACGGATTGCATTGATGAAAGTGAGGGGTCTAATGAGGAAGTAAATGAATTTGAGTCTTTTATGAGTAAGCTCAAGGGTAAATCCAAGAAGCACTTTGTTGCTCTCTTGGAACAACTTGGTGAAGCCAATGACATGATCAGGCTCACGAGGAAACAATCTCTAAGATGGAAGGACATAGTTGTGACTATGCCGATGAGATATCAAATCTCTCTAATGCGCTTGATGAAGAGTGTGGTCATCGTTTGTCTCTTGAGGAGTCACACAATGATGATCATGCTAAATTAAAGAAAGATCTTAATCATGCTCTTGTTGTATCTCGTGTGCTCAATTCCAAGAAGGCTAAACTTGGGGTTGACCATGCTAGACTCAAGGAGGAGTTTGATATACTTGACAAAGCTAACAAGGCGTTGAAGGATACTCATGCTAGCCTCAAGGACTCTCATGATCAACTCCAAGTGAAGCTAACCAAGGAGAAAGCCACTTTTCCTCATATGGTCTTAATTGATAATGCAAATGCTAATAACCCATGTTGTGAGCATGTGCATCTTGTGGTGGAGAATGCCAAGTTGAAGGAGCAACTTGAGAAAGGCCTTGTGTCTTGCATACAAGGTGAGAAGAACCTCAACTATCTTTTGAGAAATCAAAAGGAAGTTGTGGGAAAGGAGGGAATTGGGTTTGCACCCAAGTTCAAGAACTAGAATAAGAATAACAAGGCCAAACAACCTCTTCCTCTCAAGCAAAGTTTTGTGAAGGAGGGAGAGGGTGCTTCTAAGGAGAATAAGAATAACAATGTGAAGGGTGGTGGTGTCAAGAAGGGCATTTCCACTCCTTCCAACAAAGCTGGCAACTTTAACCCTTCTTATGTGCTATGTCGTGCTAGTGATGGGCATGTTTATGCCAAATTTGTTGGTTCTCCTTATGAGTAAATTGAATGGTCTATTTGGGTTCCTAAGACCCTTGTTACTAACATCAAAGGACCCATTACAAAATGGGTACCTAAAACCAAGCATTGATCTCTTGTAGGTGTTTGCTTCCGGTGGGGGATCATGGTTGCTCGATGGTGCAGCCACAAATCATATGACCGGAAGCAAGGACTTGGTGGTGGACGTGCACAAGGTCTCATCTATGCCCACCAATGTCGAGTGGGGTGATGCCTTGTCTTCTAAGGAATTGGGTCTTGGCAAGGTTGTCATTTCTCATGATCTCATGATCGAGAAATTCATGCTTGTTGAGTCCTTGCATACAATTTACTTTCCATTTGTCAACTTGCACTCATAGGCTTTGCCACTTCCTTTGATATTGATATTGTGGCCCTCTTGTGGAGCAAGACTCTTAAAGTAGCCTTTGTTGGGCATGTCGAGAACGGTCTTTATGTGATTAACTTTTCAGAGCGACCCACTAAGACTACGACATGCCTAATGGCTAAAGTTGACGTGGGATGGTGTCAGGACCCCAACTCAATGCCACACCGATCTAGCATGTAACACCTCATATCACTTTGCGGCCTCACGCACGGTATTCCCACGGGTGTCGTCTTACCAGGTCGGGACCGTTTGCGCCTTTTGGAACATGTATATGATAGTGTCGCTAGCATCCATATGACAAGGAGCCTGGGATGACATGGCTAGTCGTGAACCCAAAGTGGCACTAACTTACAGGGACACGCATACATGACCCAGCAACGAACGTGTCGGTCATCAGCGAGTGAATCCGGGCTGTAGCAGCTGGGCTAGCAGGACTCCGAGAAACCGGGCTGTAGTAGGCTAACAGGACTCTGGTAGACACCGCGTGACATTTCCCCGAAGGGACATACACAGGAACGAAGAAGGACACATGCCATCCAGCCTAAGTGTTCTGTAGCAGTAGCAAGCTACCAAGGCTCAGTGGAAGCACTAGTAGACCTTTCCCGGTAAGAGAGGCTACCAAGGATAAACAACAAGATAGTCAGATCCCACACATACCAAGCATTTAAAACAAAACAGAGGCTGGGCAACTCGCTCCCAGGGAGCTCCCCCAATGGCTACCTTCGTTCGCCGTCCGATTCTGGTCAACATGGTCATTTTTGCGCTTCGAGCCGTTGGATGTTCGCTGGAATTGACCTGTGTCATTTTCACCGCGTGGTAGATTTTGGACAGGGAATGACCTGTGGGCTCGGGCTGGATCCAATTGGCTGGGTGAAACTATCCTGGGTGTTCGCGCGCCTCTCCACACGCAACGCGTCGAGCGCGCCACGCCATCCGCGTCATGCGGCATGGGTGAGCCGCAGAGGGTTGGCCAACGCTTATGCACCCGATTTCTCTGCCCATGTCTGTGCTACACCGATGACGGGTGGGCCGTTGTTGCCTTTGGTCCCACTCGTCGGTTGCACTGGGTGTCCGTCCCGTGGTGTAGGGTGTAGGCTAGAATTTTCTGGGGTCAACCGCTCTTGGCGGGAAGCTCCTGTCGCATTGCGCGCGTCGTGCGTTGTGGGTAGCAGCTGCGGAGGGGTCGGTCGGTGCATGTGCACCCGGCTTGTGCGCCCACCTTTGTCCTGCCGTAATGACGGGTGGGCCAGCGCTGCTTCTGGTCCCGCTTGTCGGCTTCACCGGGTGCGTGTCTCGTCGTCTCGTTGGCTGGGTTGGTCGTTCCCGCGTGAGGAGGTTTTGGCAATCAACTCCGCGCGACACGCGACGTGGGGTCTGTGCCAGGTCATGCCAAGTCGTGGGCGCTGGTTTTTCATGTGGCCGTTCATTTTGCTTGCGTTCAATGACCGGTGGGCCTTATACTGCTGGTCCCATGCGTAAGCCTAATGGTTTGTCTCCTTCCACGCACATCTCTTCACGCGGCAGGGTGAAAGCAACCCTAGAGCCCTCATCATTCCTTCCATCCACTCCCCAATGCCTCCTCCTCATCCCTAGCCGGCGGCTCTGTCAGGACCCCTATCCTAAGTCACACCGATCTAGCATGTAACACATCATATCACTTTGCGGCCTCACGCACGGTATTCCCATGGGTGCCACCTTACCTGGCCCAGACCGTTTGCGCATTTTGGCTCACGTATATTATAGTGCTGCTAGCATCCATATGACAAAAAATCCGGGCTGACATGGCTAGTCGTGAACCCAAAGTGGCACTAACTTACAGGGACAGACATACATGACCCAACAACGAACATGTCGGTCATCAGTGAGTGGATCCGGGCTGTAGCAACTGGCTAGCAGGACTCCGGTAAACCGGGCTGTAGCAGGCTAACAGGACTCCCGTAGACACCACGTGACATTTCCCCGAAGGGACAGACACAGGATCGAAGAAGGACACATGCCGGCCAGCCTAACTCTTCCGGAGCAGTAGCAAGCTACCATGGCTCAGTGGAAGCACTAGGAGACATTTCCCGGTAAGAGAGGCTACCAAGGATAAACAACTAGGTTGTCAGATCCCACACATACCAAGCATTTCAATAACATACACACAATTCGCTCGATATGTGCAAATACAACATGGCATCACAACATGACTCTACGACTCAAGTATTTTATTCAATAGGCTCCGAGGAGCGAGATATTACAATCATGGGTCTCATGACCCAACAATCAGAGCATACAAGTCAAAGCACATGCAGAAGCTTAACATGTCTGAGTACAGACATCTACAAATGAAAAAGGCTGAGAAGCCTGACTATCTACCAGATCCTGCCGAGGGCACAAGATCGTAGCTGAGGTAACAAGCTAAACGTCGAAGTCCAAGCGGAACTACTAGCGAGACTGAAGTCTCTCTGCAAAAACATAAAATAGGCAAACGTGGGTACAAATGTACCCAGCAAGACTTACATCAGAACTAACTACATATGCATCATTATCAACAAAGGGGATGGTGGGGTTTACCTGCAGCAAGCCAGCTTTGACTCAGTGGCTAACCTGAACTACGACTGCAAGTAACTCTTTTGAGGTGGCGCACACGAGTCCACATATTCACCATATCAAGACGCCACTATGGATCCGCTCCCGTCTCCCTACGAGAACGCCATCCATAGAACTCACGCTTATCTTGCGTATTTTAGAGTATCCACTTTCACTTGTCTATGAACAGTACAGGCAACCTAGAAGTCCTTTACCGCGGAAACGTCTATTCGAATAGATCATATTAACGGTGCAGGGGTGTACTTCTTCACACACGCTCTCACCACTTACCGCCGTTTACACGACATGTACTCGGCAACCTTCAAGCGCAAGCCCAGCGAGGGTGTCGGCCACGACCTGACTAACCACACAACTCTCTCGTCCAGGTTTATCGCCTATTCGGGTTCCATCCACAAGGAGATCCGACCGGGGTGTCACTCACAGCCCCAAACAATGTGTGTAGGGTTCCCAAGCCCACCTCGACGGGTGGATCTACGCTTGGTACACCGTGCCACTGCGCCTAGTCTGTCCCAAGCCCACCTGTACCGGGTGCCACTTGGTAGACTACTACCACTACCTACAAACACCATAAACTAGTTGCAACTCCTGGACAGAGATCAAGTTGATTAATAAGTCGAGAGGGGCACTTAAGTATTCCAATGCGTGGTAGTAGCTGGTCATGGATCACAAACACAGAACTCAGTTCCTGAGGACGTCTGCAATGAGACAACCCACCATGTACTCCTACATGGCCTCTCACCGCTACCTTTACCAAATCGTGTTCACACACTTAGCTCTCAACAGTAGGACATGTTCACCACATTCCAATTCATCCCGATGAATCAGACCTGACACAACTCTAAGCAGTAGCAGGCATGACAAACAAAACATGAATGAGTAGGCACATCAGGGCTCAAACAACTCCTACTCATGCTAGTGGGTTTCATCTATTTACGGTGGCAATGACAGGTCATGCAGAGGATAAGGGGTTCAGCTACCGCAGCGAGTAACAAATATGTCGTTGTTGTCCTAATGCAGTAAAAGAGAGCAGGAGCGACAGTGGGATTGTATCGGAATGAACAAGGGTTTTTTGCTTGCCTGGCACTTCTGAAGATAGTATAGTTCTTCATCGGTGTCATCGATCTCATCATTGGTATCACGTCTATCGAGAGGGGACAAATACCGGCAACACAGAAGGAAACACAATCAATGCAATGCACAATATGATGCATGATCATGACATGTCAATATGCTGTGGTTTGAGCTAATGCAACTAGCAGCAAGTTAAATGGAGTTGGTTTGAACCCTAGGTTCAAATTCGAACTCCATATGTTATTAATCAAATGACTTTATTTGTTTTGCCAAATTCAGCAACTATAAGTTGTTCTATCATGCATGAAACTAGTATAGATTGATAGATTGGATTTTTCTGATCATTTTTCATATATAAATTATTTCATTCTGAGTTACGGTTGAATTTATATGAATTTTAGAAGTTTTGGGCATTTTCTGGAATTAAACAAATAATTTAAGATTTATTTAAATTCCGAAAAGGATTACTGCGTCAGCCTGATGTCATCATGATGTCAACAGGTCAATGGGGCACAGCCTGGGTCAAAACTGACTAGTGGGACCCACTGGTCAGTGACCCTGTGATATTTATTGTCACAGACAGGTGGGTCCGGTCAACGACCACGTCAGCGAGGTCAACGGAGACGCGTGGGGCCACTATGTTTAGATTAAACTTAAACTAATTTTGTTAGCTGGTTAGTTAGGCAGTGGGGCCCGACTGTCAGCGTGCCAGGGGGTTAGTTAGTGGGTCAATTAGCCGCTAATAACAGTGCCACGTCGGCTGCGCCGGCGGTTAGACGACATCGACGACCCAGGGCGGTGGTGGCTCGCCGGAGTGGCGCTAGGGGCAACGGCTGGGTGCGCTGGGGGTACCAGGAGGAAGCTCATGCTCCCGCGCATCCAGCGGAGGCAGCAGAAGGTTGCGAGGCGGTCCGTAGCGGCGGCGGCGGCGAGTTGGGCGGCAGCCGGAGCTCGGGCTCAAGCGGGACGAGGCTAGGGTGCACGGAGGAAGGCTTGGGTGGTGGCGTTGGGTTTCTTGGGAGGTCCTGAGCATGTTCCAGTGCTTGGACGCAAGTGGCGGCGGCTATGGCCACGACGGCATCGAGGCCAGCGGCGAGGAGCTCACGGCTCCGGGGGTTGGCGCGGTTAGAGGAAGAAAAATACGGCGGGGCTAGGGGGAGATGAGTTAGGAGCTCACAACGGTTCCGCAGGGTTGGTCTGTGGGCTCGGGGAGAGGCCGGAGCAAGCTGGGCGGCGATGGAGATCTCCGGCGTCGGGAGGTTGAAGATGACGGCGTGGAGGCGCTCGGGGGCGTCCGGCATTGCACAGCTCGACAAGGAGGAAGAGGGGTACTAGACGGAGCTCTTGGGCATCTCAGGGCGTCGCCGAGATGGCGGTGTCCGCGGTGGTGGCGAGCGGCAGCGACGGAGGCGTTCGGGCGGAAAGAACAAAGGAGGGGAAGAGCGTTCGGGGGGGGGGGGGGGAAGAGGGAGAGATCAGAGAGTGAGGGAGAGGAGCGAGGGGTCGCGGGGTGTCCTCGTAGCGTCGCTAGAAGGGCTGGAAGCCCCTCGATGGCAAGCAGGAGGTGGCCAGGGGCAGCGCGCGGGCGACAGGCAGTAGCCTGCCTGCTCTGGCAAGAGGAGGAAGACGACAGGGAACCCCTGGTGGGCTGGGCTGGCTTTGCCCAGCTGGGCTGCTACAGTGGTGGGCTGGCTGGGCTGCCAGGTAAGTTCTAGGTGAGCCTCTGTTCTTTTCCTATTTTTATTTCTCTTTTCTATTTCTTCTGCAACTTGATGGCTTTATTAAAAATACTTAGGCAAACTCAAAAATCACAAAACTGCTCATGGCCACTGTCTGTAATATATCCAACATGGGACATTTCAGTTTAGGATTATTTGGACATTTTAAATATTTTATAGTATTTAAATGCCCAAATTCAAATAGAGTATGATTTAATTCAGAGCCCAAATATGTCATGAAAAAATGTGCAACACATCTGGTTATGGTTCTACCATTTTCCAGAAATGATGATCATTTTTGAAAGCCATTTGGATTGACTGAAATTATTTTTAAGTTGAACCTAATTGAATTCCATTCGGTACTAGGGTTTGGACATCCCCATTTCAAGTTTCTTTCAAAGTTTAAAC
Source organism: Triticum aestivum (assembly GCF_018294505.1). Lineage (NCBI taxonomy): Eukaryota > Viridiplantae > Streptophyta > Magnoliopsida > Poales > Poaceae > Triticum > Triticum aestivum. The sequence goes on from NC_057813.1 coordinate 340,416,278, forward strand.
ATGATGTACACATGAAGGGCTAGCCTAGTGCATACCAGAACTAGGGATGTGACAGCTGACCCCTACTAAACAAGAATCTCATCCCGAGATTCAAGCGTAGGGTAAGATGGAAGGGGAACGCAAACTAACACAATCTTCATGATCCAGGTGGCACTTCCAGGAACGTTGACTCGATCACCATCATTGTCTTGTCGTCTTGTTCTGAGAACTCCAGCTAACATGACAAGGAGAGATGAAGGAGACTCTAGAAGGATCAATCTTCTCGAAGATCGAACAACTCAGGATTAACTCACGGAATGAGACATGGCAACATCTCTCGGACTGAGCCACGAAGCACACATCTAGAGGGATGGAGTGGAACAGATGACGAGGGTTCACTAGGTAGACAACAATTCCACACCTAAGAGGGTCGTGAACGGTTGTCAACATAGCGAGGAGTTGAGTTGCCATGATACCACAACAAGACACCTTAGGGATGGTGACTCGTAGATATATCCCCTTAGGTGGCAAAAAGAATTACCTTTGATTCAGAGATCATTGAAACTCTTTATACCAACCTAGGGCAATTCTCGAGCGATCGTTTGGAGGGGTTCGGTAGAATGGCATATCTGGATTAGAATAGATGATGTGGATTACCTTGTTGAAAACAACACAAGGGATGATTTTAGTAACTAGGGAGAAGCTCAACGTTAGAGAGTGAGTCCACTGTTTGAAAAGTTATAGCATAATCGAGGAAACTGAGAGGAATCCCAGTTAGTGCCGATGATAACACCTAGCGCTTATGCGTGCTCTCAAGAACTTGAGCATTTCCATATTCATCAAGGTTTTACCAATATCCGTGTCAAGGAACCTGGCAACACAATGTACTACCATGATGGATAGTGATGGACGATGCAGATGCAAAGGAAGACAACACCTTCTCAGATTTCACCTTAGCGAGGCCAAGGGGAACAAAATCTAGAAGATCGACCGAGAGACATTTAGCACTCCGCTTCTAATGTTCTCCTTGATGTACTAGTGTAACCCATTCATAGATATGGTTTGATATCTAGAACATCAAGTAAAAGGTCGGACTTCGGGAACACAAAAATCCATAAGGAACGACTAGGGAGTAAATCCTACGAAATCCTTATGGGGAGGTGGCCAACTTCCTCAATCAAGATACTATAATAATAGGTCTTCCGACTGGGTGGGTTGGCCACGACATCCACTTAACCGGTTACAGAGAGACCATTATTATAGTTCTTGGGAAATGTTCCAACCATCATAACTGCCTGAGATTCAGATCTGGTTGGTGTCAGGATATTCCGGACCCATCAAATCTAGAAAGAAAAATGAAAGTTTGCAACACAAATCGATGAGATGATGTTGCGAGAGTCTCGGGGAATGAACTACGATAGCAAGCTCCAAAACATGAGCTGGCTTTGCTAAACACATGTGAACACACTGTCCCATACAAGCATGACCACATAGTAGTCTTATAATAAAACACTACCGAGTCAGGTGGGGAACCATAATCGAGGATATTAAAGTCCTTGCATAAGGCATGCTCTTAAGAAGGAACTTCCTTTCCTTGAACAAATCAATCAGTGGCTTGGTGTGCTAGGGATACATATGGAATGAAGATGATCAGTCTATCAGACCATAGAATACTTCGCACATGCATGACTGACTTGGGATGATTCCAGAGGAGCAAAAACAAACTTTCTCGAATTCACGGCGGCAACTTACATCAAATGCACGTGAATCAAAGGAAGTCACTTCTTTCATCCAAATGTATACTTCATGAACGGGGCATGAAGGAAATGCTTACACAAGTTTCCAACACTAGCTGGATGTTCAACACAACTCATGGAGGAGACAAAATGTTGCTGATGGGCTCAACAACAATTCATCCAGGTTTCCATATAAAAGGAATTCCATAGTTAAGTGAACACGGCGATAGCATTGGTCAGACCAAAGAATATATTGGTGTATGCTCGAGGAAAAACCACGAGTAAGACAACATTACGAATATCATTGGTGCTGATTTAATTTGACGATAGCCCATACTCAAACCAAAGATTGGATAAGATAATAGATCCAGCAATTGACCATGAGGATCAACCAATGAAGATATCATCTTTCTTCAAAACACACCAACACCAGGATATCCCTTTGAAATGAACTAAGTTAGGTAAGGTTTTATCTTCCAACTCTCCAAGTTGTCGTTTAGCTTAACCAACTAGCTCAGGGGTATCCAACACGGATTCTTGGAGAAAGGGTGGTTTCAAAAACCAACTTGGTCACGAGCTCAACATAGCAGTCAGGTGACAACCTGGTAATACTTCCGAGAAGATATTCGGAAAATCACAAACCACCGATATGCTATTAAGCTCGAGAACAATCTTGCTTTTCAGGGCAAGACGATATGATCAAAGAGCGAGGGATTTGGAATAATCCTAACTCATCGATCAAAGAGTGCACCAGGAAAATGGACTAGGTAGCACGATCAACCTTAGGGTGATGATTCAATAACCAACACACTAAGAATGAAAATATTGTCCTTTTAACTACCAAGCAACGGAGTTGCTAGGAGTATAGATTTCACACATCATGATTCACTTGTCGGTGTTCCGGTTACAATAACATGGAACCGAGAAATGATAATGATGGCGAGAAGTATCACTGCGTCAAGAATTCATAAGAGAAGGTGTAATCCTCATGACATTCCTAACATAAAGATGGTAATACTCCAAGGTAGAACAGAACAAGAGCTAGATTAGCATTTTGATCTGCAGAACACAACTGCTTTGACCCAATCCTGGATATGGATGAGGTACTGGAGTTTCTTTCTCCTAGTCACTCTGGAATAGAATGGCTTTACGGACCACAAGAGTAATAGGTATCGATGAACGAATGCACGCATACTCTTGACTATCAATTGATAGACGAGGGTCAGAAGACAACTAAAGAGGGACAACTCAAAGGAACATACGGTTTTCTGAGTTGTGGATGCATAGATTAGTATGTCGAACCAAGTTCAACAAGTTTCTTCCGGGCAATCCATGCAGAGAGGTAGGACTGGAAGAGTATCAACATAGAATCGAGAACTCATCGAGAGCATTCTTGTTGTGATCTCTTGGTTCAAGGAACTTCTGCCATAAGCGGTTCATAGTATTTGGAAGAAGGAAATACCACGGACCTCGAGGACTAACGCAAAGGTTACTAGTATCCTAAAGGAACTAGCAATCACTATCAACATGAGGTAAGTAGGGTAAATCTCGGGTTCAAAACCCAGAAGTAGAATACCTACTAACTAGTTGGCATCATGGGATGCTTTTGAGGATGATGGCCAGAATCATCACACTGGGACACAGAACATGGCTAGATTACTAGGTGATCCTCTAGACATCTAGGGTCATAATAATAACTCCAACATATATGTCGAGGAAATAGAGCACCTCAACTCACTGATTAGTGTGGTTAATCTGGCCCAAAGGGACATCAAAACGAGAGGAAGGAATTTGCAAATGCTTCAGACTATTTAGAAACCTGAGATGACTCGGACAACATAACGGCTGTAAATGCTCAAAAGAATTTGAGACATGCTACAAAAATGGTGGCATAACCACTCAGAAGCACAATATCAAGGTTTCGAGATCAACAGTTAACATACGGAGGTAGTCGAAACCGAACTGAGGCTTAAATCCAACAATCCTATAAGTCTACGGATTAGTAACACGTGATCCTGATAGAAGAAGAGAAAGCCTCTTAACCCCGCAGGAAACATAAGATGACTCCGATCAGAAGGGCATAAGGTAAAGGAGTAAAAAGAGCCTTACGTTCCATCCCACAATCAATTCCCTTATATAAGTAAAGCATTTCTAGACTCAACTTCGACCAGTTTGGCTTGGTAATCCTACAGGCAGTCAATCTCTGGTACCAAAGCAGTCAGGACCCCGATCCTAAGTCACATCGATCTAGCATGTAACACATCATATCACTTTGCGGCCTCACGCACGGTATTCCCACGGGTGCCACCTTACCTGGCCCGGACCGTTTGCGCATTTTGGCTCGCGTATATGATAGTGCCGCTAGCATCCATATGACAAAGAATCCGGGCTGACATGGCTAGTCGTGAACCCAAAGTGGCACTAACTTACAGGGACAGGCATACATGACCCAACAACGAACGTGTCGGTCATCAGCGAGTGGATCCGGGCTGTAGCAACTGGGCTAGCAAGACTCCGGTAAACCGGGCTGTAGCAGGCTAACAGGACTCCGGTAGACACCGCGTGACATTTCCCTGAAGGGACAGACACAGGATCGAAGGACACATGCCGGCCAGCCTAAGTGTTCCAGAGCAGTAGCAAGCTACCATGGCTCAGTGGAAGCACTAGGAGACATTTCCCGGTAAGAGAGGCTACCAAGGATAAACAACTAGGTTGTCAGATCCCACACATACCAAGCATTTCAATAACATACACACAATATGCTCGATATGTGCAAATACAACATGGCATCACAACATGACTCTACGACTCAAGTATTTTATTCAATAGGCTCCGAGCAGCGAGATATTACAATCATGGGTCTCATGACCCAACAATCAGAGCATACAAGTCAAAGCACATGCAGAAGCTTAACATGTCTGAGTACAGACATCTACAAATGAAAAAGGCTGAGAAGCCTGACTATCTACCAGATCCTGCCGAGGGCACAAGATCGTAGCTGAGGTAACAAGCTAAACGTCGAAGTCCAAGCGGAACTACTAGCGAGACTGAAGTCTCTCTGCAAAAACATAAAATAGGCAAACGTGAGTACAAATGTACCCAGCAAGACTTATATCAGAACTAACTACATATGCATCATTATCAACAAAGGGGATGGTGGGGTTTAACTGCAGCAAGCCAGCTTTGACTCAGTGGCTAACCTGAACTACGACTGCAAGTAACTCTTTTGAGGTGGCGCACACGAGTCCACATATTCACCATATCAATACACCACTATGGATCCGCTCCCGTCTCCCTACGAGAACGCCATCCATACACTCACGCTTATCTTGCGTATTTTAGAGTATCCACTTTCACTTGTCTAAGAACTGTATAGGCAACCCAGAAGTCCTTTACCGCAGACACGGCTATTCGAATAGATCATATTAACCCTGCAGGGGTGTACTTCTTCACACATGCTCTCACCACTTACCGCCGTTTACACGACATGTACTCGGCAACCTTCAAGCGGAAGCCCAGCGAGGGTGTCGGCCACGACCTGACTAACCACACAAGTCTCTCGTCCAGGTTTATCGCCTATTCGGGTTCCATCCGCAAGGAGATCCAGCCGGGGTGTCGCTCACGGCCCCAAACGATGTGTGCAGGGTTCCCAAGCCCACCTCGACGGGTGGATCTACGCTTGGTACACCGTGCCACTGGGCCTAGTCTGTCCCAAGACCACCTGTACTGGGTGCCACTTGGTAGACTACTAGCACTACCTACAAACACCAGAAACTAGTTGCAACTCCTGGACGGAGATCAAGTTGATTAATAAGTCGAGAGGGGCATTTAAGCATTCCAATGCGTGGTAGTAGCTGGTCATGGATCACAAACACAGAACTCGGTTCCTGAGGACGGCTGCAATGAGACAACCCACCATGTACTCTTACATGGCCTCGCACCGCTACCTTTACCAAATCATGTTCACACACTTAGCTCTCAACAGTAGGACATGTTCACCACATTCCAATTCATCCCCGATGAATCAGACCTGACACAACTCTAAGCAGTAGCAGGCATGACAAACAAAACATGAATGAGTAGGCACATCAGGGCTCAAACAACTCCTACTCATGCTAGTGGGTTTCATCTATTTACTCTGGCAATAACAGGTCATGCAGAGGATAAGGGGTTCAGCTACCGCAGCAAGTAACAAATATGTCGTTGTTGTCCTAATGCAGTAAAAGAGAGCAGGAGCGAGAGAGTGGGATTGTATCGGAATGAACAAGGGGGTTTTGCTTGCCTGGCACTTCTGAAGATAGAATAGTTCTTCATCGGTGTCATCGATCTCATCATCGGTATCACGTCTATCGAGAGGGGCAAATACAGGCAACACAGAAGGAAACACAATCAATGCAATGCACAATATGATGCATGATCATGACATGTCAATATGCTGTGGTTTGAGCTAATGCAACTAGCAGCAAGTTAAATGGAGTTGGTTTGAACCCTAGGTTCAAATTCAAACTCCATATGTTATTAATCAAATGACTTTATTTGTTTTGCCCAATTCAGCAACTATAAGTTGTTCTATCATGCATGAAACTAGTACAGATTGATAGATTGGATTTTTCTGATCATTTTTCATATATAAATTATTTCATTCCGAGTTACGGTTGAATTTATATGAATTTTAGAAGTTTTGGGCATTTTCTGGAATTAAACAAATCATTTAAGATTTATTTAAATTTCAAAAAGGATTACTGCATCAGCCTGATGTCATCATGACGTCAGCAGGTCAACGGGGCACGGCCCGGGTCAAAACTGACTAGTGGGACCCACTGGTTAGTGACCCTATGATATTTATTGTCACACACAGGTGGGTCCGGTCAACGGCCACGTCAGCGAGGTCAACGGAGACGCGTGGGGCCACTGTGTTTAGATTAAACTTAAACTAATTTTGTTAACTGGTTAGTTAGGCAGTGGGGCCCGACTATCAGCGTGTCAGGGGGTTAGTTAGTGGCTTAATTAGCCGCTAATAATGGTGCCACGTCGGCCGCCGGCGACGACCCAGGGCGGTGGTGGCTCGCCGGAGTGGCGCTAGGGGCAGCGGCTGGGTGCGCTGGGGGTACCAGGAGGAAGCTCATGCTCCCGCGCATCCAGCGGAAGCAGCAGAAGGTCGCGGGGCGGTCCGTAGCGGCGGCGGCGGCGAGTTGGGCGGCGGCCGGAGCTCGGGCTCGAGCGGGACGAGGCTAGGGTGCACGGAGGAAGGCTTGGGTGGCGGCGTTGGGTTTCTTGGGAGGTCCTGAGCATGTTCCAGTGCTTGAACGCAAGCGGCGACAGCTGTGGCCACGACGGCATCGAGGCCAGCGGCGAGAAGCTCATGGCTCCGGCGGTTGGCGCGGTTAGAGGAAGAAAAATACGGCGGGGCTAGGGGGAGATGAGTCAGGAGCTCACAACGGTTCCACAGGGTTGGTCAGTGGGCTCGGGGAGAGGCTGGAGCAAGCGGGGCGGTGATGGAGATCTCCGGCGTCGGGAGGTTGAAGATGACGGCGTGGAGGCGCTCGGGGGCGTCCGGCGTTGCACAGCTCGACGAGGAGGAAGAGGGGTACTAGACGGAGCTCTTGGGCATCTCAGGGCGTCGCCGAGATAGCGGTGTCTGCGGTGGTGGCGAGTGGCAGCGACAGAGGCGTTTGGGCGAAAAGAACAGAGGAGGGGAAGAGCGTTCGGGGGGGGGGGGAGAGGGAGAGAGCAGAGAGTGAGGGAGAGGAGCGAGGGGTCGTGGGGCGTCCTTGTAGCATCGCTAGAAGGGCCGGAAGCCCCTCGGTGGCAAGCAGGAGGTGGCCAGGGGCAGCGCGCGGGCGACAGGCAGCAGCCTGCCTGCTCTCGCAAAAGGAGGAAGACGACAGGGAACCCCTGGTGGGCTGGGCTGCTAAAGTGGTGGGCTGGCTGGGCTGCCAAGTAAGTTCTAGGTGAGCCTCTGTTCTTTTCCTATTTTTATTTCTCTTTTCTATTTCTTATGCAACTTGATGGCTTTATTAAAAATACTTAGGCAAACTCAAAAATCACCAAACTGCTCATGGCCACTGTCTGTAATATATCCAACATGGGACATTTCAGTTTAGGATTATTTGGACATTTTGAATATTTTATAGTATTTAAATGCCCAAGTTCAAATAGAGTATGATTTAATTCAGAGCCCAAATATGTCATGAAAAAATGTGCAACACATCTGGTTATGGTTCTACCATTTTCCAGAAATGATGATCATTTTTGAAAGCCATTTGGATTCACTGAAATTATTTTTAAGTTGAACCTAATTGAATTCCATTTGGTACTAGGGTTTGGACATCCCCATTTCAAGTTTCTTTCAAAGTTTAAACATGATGCAGACATGAAGGGCTAGCCTAGTGCATACCAGAACTAGGGATGTGACAGGCTCGACCTCTCGTGCCCTCGCCGCCATCAACCTCTCCTGCACTCACACGCCAGCCGCCGATCTCCCGCGCCCTCACACGCCAACAGCCGAAGTGGCTCTCCCCCGGAGGTCACCGTGCTCGGGATTTATGGCTGCTCCTTCGCCTCGCCCATCTAGATCCTCCATCGCCTCCCTCCCTTGCTGATGTTCATCTTATCTATTTATGCAGGGGGCTCGTCCTTCCGTGGTGCTCAGCCACCATCCGGTCTGGAGGGGGAATAGGAGACCCCCAACAAAAACGAGCGTGCTAGTGGTGGACCCAAGGATGCGCGGTGATTGTGCCAGGTCCATGCTGCAGTTCTTCTGTTGGGTGAGCTTCTTCACCCTTCTTGTCAAGGAGATGTTCATGTCTAGCTAGGTTCCTACAAATGGTATTCCTTTTGTTTCTTTCAGTCGACCAGATGCTCAGATCTAGCTAGGCTTCCATGTAGAAATTTTGTTGTCTTTTTAAGTTTGTTGGGTACCTCAGGTAAGTTTCTGCAAAGTGGATTTTTGTTTGTTACTGCTCAAGAGATGCTCTCAGATCTAGCTATATTCCTGAAATTTTTTTGTTGGCTTTCTTAGTTTGTTTGGTACCTTGATCTTTCCTCGTCGAGAAGGGGATATATTTGTCCTGGAGCTCCATTTCTCTTTATAGAGGAGTCTTTTGTTCCTTTGCTTGATTTGGCGCCTGGCGTGGGCATCTGTTTCAAGAGGGGACGACATACAATCAATGCAAGTGTGCTTAGTTGTTGTATGTATGGCAGCTGCAGCATCTTGCCAATTAGTCCCCACTAAAATTAATTTTCCTCTCCATCTTTTTGTCTCGTGGATATTGATGCGAGTACTGTAGGTAAATAAATGTTCTATGGGAAAACATGCTGATTCAGAACCATAGCAAATGGAACTGTGCTTTGTAAGTAACTGGTACAGACGCTATTTAGAACCATAGCAAAACAACTATACAATTAAAATATCCATGACTAATTTCCAAAGTACAGCAGCGCGGAAGCAACAACAGTCATGTTCTCAAGGTTTGATTTTGTATATAGAGCTAACGATCTTTTGTCCTTGGACCCATCAAGATGGCCATCCCCTACTCCGTCAGAGTCCCTTGCTAAAAAAATCAGAAGTTTTCAGATTTAGTTGTCAAATGCTTAATTAAGTTGACAAAGGTATGTTGTCATTTTTATTTGACCATTCTGAATCTGTACAGATATCACTTCTGAATGCATATGTCATCTTTCAGGTTCTTCAGAGTACAATATATGAGGTTGACCTTGATTGCATTCTTCAAAGTGTTCATATTTATTTACAAGAACTTGGAATGGAAGAGATACCGAGGAGGTTTGTGCTGATCCCTTGCAGTTTACCATATAGCTGTTCATTTGATTTCTTTTTGTACATTAAACAATTGCATATGCTGTAGGGCTGGAGATGATAAAAAGCCATTAAGAATGGTCAAAACTGTGTTGCATGAACTTGTAAAGCTATGAGGCACAACAATAAAAGGTCACCTTTCAATGGTTCCTATAGACTCTGAGCATACATTGATCTTAATCTTCAGGTAGAATTTGCAACTGCACCCTTCGATTTTTTCATAAAGCTTCTATGCCTCCTTTTTTCTAAACAATACTATTGGGTCATCCTAGACCCTTGCAGCGGCTAGGATGTTAACCCCATCTGGACCTATGGGTCAAACTCACTTGGGTGATGCTGCATCGAACACTCCAAATCCATCAATTCATTCAACGGATGCACAATTGAAGGTTACTCCAATTCCTTTCTCCTTCTATCAATGTCGTGCTTGTGGGTAATTTTTTTTACTTGGAGTTCATGGTACTGTATGCATTTAGATTATTTGCGTTTTGCCAATCAAAAGTTCTGACTTAAACTGTACTACCATTGCTATCATGGCATTGTGCATGGATGAGCGCAATGCACACGCTCGTTCTTTTGTTCTTAAATACCACCATATTCCCCCATCGTAGTTTCCTAAGATGATACTATTAAATAATTTATGCATGAGTATGTATAAGATATTTTGTTACTCGGATTATAACTCTTGCCTGTGTTTGTTGATCCAAACAAAGATGTTTATTCAAGGTTGGTTTGTTGATATTATACATTGATTTGATCCACTTTCCACATTTCCATTGTTAAACCCTAAACAGGCATCCATGTCCTTGGTCCCACTTCTTTACATTTATAAGCACTGTAATCCTTTTTCAGTGGTGACTGTAAATGATTATTTGGCACAGCGAGCTGCTGAATGGATGGGTCGCGTTCATTGTTTTCTTGGCCTAACTGTCGGTCTAATTGAGGTGTACTTCTACATAATGGTGTTGTCATACTTTCTAGACCCCTTATCATTCTGGCTTGGAACCAGTCCGTTTCTGCGCTGTTACAGTATTTTTATATAAATGTATGATCGGAGGCAAACATTCAACCTTCTTTCACTCTTTCATCTGTGGCATATGCATAGGCGGGTATGAAGTCTGATGAGAGGAGAGCCAACTATATGTGTGACATTACATACACTAATAACTTGTTAAGATGCTCAGTAGAACAACAACTTTAAGATAGTTCTATAGTGGCTATTCATCTGAGGACCTTTCTTCTTCTTGAAACTTGGTATTATATGTTAAAGTTGTCTTCATTTCAGATTAGAAGTAATAATAAAATAAGTTGTCTTTGAATCTGCCTGTGAGCTGCGGCCATACTTGTTAATGAACCCTTTACCTGCTTATCTTGGTTATGTAGTACTTTATAGTCATATCCCATATCAGTATCCTTGTCTAATTTAAGATTGCTTTTCTTACTATGAAGAAGATTTGTGCTGCTGTAGTGTTCTTCAGTTTCTGGTGTTTAGATGCCAGTTCATTGTTGAGACAGTTATGCTTTGTCCTTCTTCTGGAAAATGCAGTAAGTAAATTTTGTTTTCTGGACATTTTCGCAGATCCTATTCGCCAAAGGAAAAATAAATAGATAGAGAGGTATAAATTCAACAAAAAACATTTTTTTATTAAAAGGATATTCCATTTGTCACCTACTGTACTTGCCCACGACTAAAACAATTAATACATGGTTTTCTTTTCAAAGCATGCATGAAATTAGTAGGCCTCTGCGCAACGGGTTTAGTGCTGCCAGGAGATTAAGTATATTCATGAAGTTGTGCAAAGTTTAAAATTGGTTGCAGTATCTCACATTTGTCAAATCCTCATATGTTGCTGGTAGTCATGCTTATGCCCAGAAGTGAGAGAGTGGGATTGTATCGGAATGGACAAGGTTTTTTTTGCTTGCCTGGCACTTCTGAAGATAGTATAGTTCTTCATCGGTGTCATTGAATTAATCGTTGGAACGTCGTCTACTGAGAGGGGACAAATACCGGCAGACAATGAAGAACACAATCAATGCAATGCACAATATGATGCATGATCATGACTTGTCAATATGCTGTGATTTGAGCTAATGCAGCTAGCAACAGATTAAATGGAGTTGATTTGAATCCAAGATTCAAATTCAAACTCCATATGTGGATATTCAAATGCCATTCATTGAATTTGTCCTAAACAGTAGTCATAAGTTGTTTTAACATGCATGAAAATGGTACAGATAGATAGATTGGATTTTTCTGATCATTTTTCATATATAATTTGTTTCATTTGGAGTTATGGTTGAATTTCTATGAATTTAGAAGTTTTGGGCATTTTCTGGAATTTCCTTAATTAATTAAATCCTGAAAATACTTATTGCGTCAGCATGAAATCGCCCAGACGTCAGCAGGTTAACTAAGCGCCTCCAGGTCAAAGCTAACCAGTAGGGCCCACTAGTTAGTGACTCATAGTCAGCTACAGAGGCTGACATGTGGGACCCGGTCAAAGCTGACGTGGCCAAGTCAAAGTTGACAGGCGGGGCCCACTGAAATTAGTGCTAATCTAACAGAGAAATAAACTAATTAGTTTAGGCACTAGGGCCCACATGTAAGTGAGTCAGGAGGTTAATTAGTGGGTGATTAGTGCTAACTAGGTGGCCACGTTGACAGTCGCCGGAGCCTCGCTGGCGATGACCTCGAACCGCGGCGGGGTTCGCTTAGAACTCGCCAGAGGCGACGGATCGACGCGCCAGGGGCACGAGAGGATAGCCCGTGCCCGTGCGCATCTAGGGAGACCAACGGGAGGTGCAGGGGTTGCGGGAGTTCGCCGGAGTGGAGCCTACGGCGGCTGCTGGAGTTCGGGGCTGGTGCGGGTTAGCGCTCCGGTGTGCAAACGAGCGAGGCGATGGGCTAGCGGAGCGCTACACGACGCGGGGAGAAAGTTAGGCGCGCTAGGGTGACCAAATGGTCACCGGAGCTACGCCACCGATGAGCTCAGGCGGCAGCTTGCTATGGCCAGCTACGAAACGGTGGCTACAACGAGCGGCAAGCCACGGGGTTAGGGGCAAAACATACAGGAGCTCACGGTGGGTTGGATGAGGTAGACGACAAGCTCGGGGAGGCGGAGATGGCGGCGGATCGGCGCATGCGGCTTCCGGCGACCAAGGAGGAAGAAGACGAGGCAGCCGGCGATGCAGGCCGTCCCAGCGCTCGGGGCCAGGGTGGGGCGAAGTGGCGGACGATGGCGTAGACCGTGGACAGGACGGGGAGGCGAGGGGAGCACGGTGGCCGTGGCAAACGGCGTCGGCGACGACAAGCTCCTCTCAGGTGTTTTCGGGAGAGGAAGCAGAGAAGGAGGAAGGGGTCGGGAGAGAGCAGAGAGCGATGAGAGAGGCAGAAGGGGCCGCGGGGCGTGTCCAGACGCATCGGGGGCGCCTCGGTGGCAAGCAAGAGGTGGCAAGAGTGGCGTCGGTGCTCGCCACCGAGCTGCTTTGGGGCGAGGGGGAGGAAGACGACAGAGAGGAGGAGGTGGGCTGGGCCGGCCAGTTCAGATGGGCCGCCAGGTGGGCTAGAGTGCCAGGTAAGTGCCCAGGTGAATCTCTCTCTCTCTCTCTCTCTCTCTTATTTCAGTTTTTCTATTTTCTGCAATTGTTTTGGCTTTATTAAAAATGCCAGAGCATTTTCAAAAATCCTGAAAATATTTGGGGGCACTGTTGAAATTATCCCCAACAACCCTCGACTAGTTTCAGAATTATTAGAGCATTTTAAATATTTATAGGATTTAAATGCCCTAATTCAAATACAATATGAGTTAATTGAAAAATCCAGAAATGACCTAGAAATATGTTCATCATTTTTGGCAGAGGTTTTTACCTTTATCAGAAATGATGAACATTTCCAAAGGGCATTTTGGGTTCATTGAAAATATTTCATTGTGATCCATGTTGGATATCATATGGTGCTAGGGTTTGAGCATCCACATTTCAAATTTTCAGAGAATTTAAACATGATGCACGGAGTTTGTCGTGGTGGGTGCACGGCAGATGCCAAGGGATGGCTAAAGAGAGGAGGAGGCTCGAGGGCGCTGGTGGGCTCCAGAGGCGAGGATGGCATGCACGGGCGTGGGACGCCGGACATACCCAGGTTCGGGGCTCTCCGGAGAGATAACACCCCTAGTCCTGCCGAGTTTGGTTGGATGATTGATAGTACAATGTTGCTCCTGGAGCAGTGTGGAGGAGGAAGGAAGCTGGCCAAGGCTTGGGCTGCTCCTTCTCCCTGGTACTGCTGTTGGGTGGCTAGTCCTATGCTTACTCGTCCTTCTGTTTCTTACTTTTCGTCTCTGTGTGTCGTGCCCCTGTGGGCGTGGGTTCCTGGGGGATTTTATAGATCAACCCACCCAGGGTTACAATGGTAATATGCCGAGTCGGTGGGTCCGTATTGTCGGTGTCCGGGACACCAAGCTGGGTCCCACTTGTGGGCTTGTGGTTCGCCGGGTTCACCTAGGCGCGGGCCCCGCGTTCCTAGGGGGACTGTGCGTCGTCTTGTCGATCATCAAGGCGTGGCTGAGTCGAGTCATGTACAGTGCTCTCCGTCAGGCCGCCGCTTGCTGTCATCGGCGGTGAGGGTGGGAGCACTGTTGCCACGCTAGCCTTGGTCAGCGGGTAGCTGAGGGGCACTGTTACCACACTCCGACTGACCATAGGCATGGGTGGAAACACTGTTGTCTTGGTCATCGGTAGTTCAGGTCTCGTCCCATCGTACGGCCTGGATGGGACGGGGAGCTGACCCGTGGGTGGGTTGCCGTGGACGCCACGGGTGGGGCTGGCTTGCTGTGGAAGCCTTGGTTGCGTCGGGTCGAGTTGTCTTGCGCCAGTTGTTGTGGCCGGGTTGACATACCTTGTCATGTCGGGGAGTTTGGCCGGGTCGCGGGCCCTACCGGGTCGAGCGACCCAGCCATGCGCGTGCCGGCTTGCGGGGCGATGCGGGCCCCGCTGTTTTTGAAAAGGATCCGGGTTCTGTTGCCTGCCCGGGGTTCATCCCCTTCCCCTGACAGTAGTCCCCGAAGCTGTGAAGGTCTGCCGTCTTCTGATGAGTGGGCCTTCGCAGTTTCCCCCTTGAGCAAGGCGGATTCTGCGAGCGCCGGGTCTGGCAACACCCACTGTGTGCCGGTTTTCTTGGAAACCGGATCGCGGCATCTCGGCCATGGTGGGAACCGAGGAGTCCGTCGAATCTTGAGGTGATCCCTTGGGCTTCGTGCAGGCGCCACGTGGCGCCTAGAAGTCAGAGGGGCCTGACAGGCCACGCGCGTGACGGGACCGGGCGACGGGCCGGGGGCCCGCCGCGGTGCACCCTTGGGCCACGCGCGCGGATTTATTGTGGCGTCTGGGGGCCGGTTGCACTTCCCCAAGCAGTTAGTGTGTGCGTACGCGCGCACTTATTGCGGGGTAGTGGAACGGGCGCGTGCAGACGATCCCACTTCCCCACTTTTGAACCGGGGCTTATAAATTGAAGGGGGCTAGGGGGCGGCGGACACCATTCTCGCTCGCGCCCTCCTGTCCCCCTGCTCGTGCTCTGCTCTTTGCCACCGACGCACAGCTGCACCCACAGCCCTGAGCAGAGCTTCCTTCGTCGCTCGTCTTCTTCTTCCCGCTTCTATCCATGGCGCTGCCGTCAGGCTCCTGGATAGACTCCAACGTCACCACCGAGGACATCATGCAGCTTCGAGCTTCGCGGCGCTTGCCTCGGGAGACGGACATTGGCGTTCGCCTACCGCACGGCGAGCAAAGTCCCCGGCCCGAGGGGCAGGAGCACGTCGTCTTCCTTACTCATTTTGAGCGCGGGTTCGGGCTGCCGGTGAGCACCTTCTTCCGCGCCTTCTTGGAGTTCTTCGGGCTTCAACCGCATCATCTTGGCGCCGGCGCCATCGTTCAGCTCTCCGGCTTCGTGACCCTGTGCAAGGGGTACCTGGGGGTCGATCCGACGATCGACCTCTGGGCGCGCTTCTTCTCCTTGAAGTAGCAGGGCCCGTTGGCCGGGGAGTTCGCCGACTGCGGTGCCGCCGTCATCTCCAAGCGGTCGGGGCAGATTTCCCCAAGATCCTGCTCGAGGATTCTACCAAGAAGTGGCATAATTCTTTCTTCTACATCCGCAACCATGGCGAAGACCATATCAACCTTCCGCCCTTCATTATCGCGCCACCGCGGGTGAAGATGAACTGGGGCTACTCGCCCCGGCGCCCGTCGCAGGAGATTGTCAACCTCTGCGAGCGGGTGACGGTGCTGAGGACGCAGGAGGGGATCACCGGCACGGACCTCCTCGCCGTGTTCATTACTCATCGGGTCCTTCCACTTCAGAGGCGCTCCTGCCTCATCGGCGAGATGATGGTCCTGCAGGACCTCAATCGGATGGGGTCGACGCGGTTGTCTGCGGAGCAGGTCGCGCGCGGCGTCAACGACATCTCCAAGGCCAACCTTGGAGAGGATTGGCGATTCGGCAAGGCGCCGTATAGCCAGTCGAACCCGGTGCCACAGGTGAGCATCTGGTCTTCTTATTTTGTCGCTGTGCATCTTCTTGTTCGTCCTAACGCGACGCGGGAGATTCTCTTGAACGCAATCCGGCACCCTTACGCCCGGGCTCCGTCGTAGGTGGCGCTGGTGGCACCAGAGGAGCCCGCGACCCGAGGCGGCGAGGAGGTGGCCGAGTCTGACGCCGGCGCTGGGCGCCGAGCCAGTAAGTCTTGCATGTTTCCTTCTGTATTTTGTCTTGAATTGTTGATCATGTCGCGGTGAAGGCGATTTTGACGCTGGTTGTTGGTGTAGAGGCGTTGGGCGGGGGAGGTGGCGACGCGGCCGGAGCCGGGTCCTCGCATGGGGCGGCACCGAGCCGCCCACATGGAAAGGACAGCGTCGCGCCGCGACCCCACGGATCGAAGCATGCGGCGGACCCGGCCTAGCCTGGGAGGCCGGCCAAGAAGAAGCGCGGGAGGCCGACCCCGGTCCCGGTCTTGATAGGGTAAGTTTCATTTCCTTCTCGCGCCTGGATTTCTTTAGCCAGTCTTGTCTCTTTTTGCTTATTCTCCCTTCTTCTTCAGGTCGCCCATTGAGCTGGCAAGGGCGGTGGCGGACGCTGCGGCCGTCGAAGGGGCCGTGTTCCGCAGGAGCCAGTCCGACCTTGCCGTCCTGGCCGGGGAGGAGGGACGGGGCGACTCGGACCTCAGCCTGGACCCGGACGACACTGAGGCCTTAGCCTGGCGGGACAGGAACCGGGCCGAGGCGGAGCTGGAGGCGGCGTCGGTCCAGGCTTGGACCGACGTGTTGGCGGCATGGGCGCGATCCGGCGTGGCGCCAGCCTGGCGCGAGATGCCGGAGGGCACGGTGGTCGCGGAGAAGGTTTTTGAGCCGTCGTCGGTGAGGGAGCGCGGTCGTGGGGGCCGGGCTGAGGTGGTTGTCCTCGACCGGGAGGTCGTGGAGGTGGGGGGCGATACTCCGCCAAGGACCGACGTGGTCGAGCGCGCGGGGGCTGATGGTGGTGGAGGCGGCAGCGTCCTGGAAGAGACGCCGCAAGCGGTGGCACCGGAGGCGCCATCGGCTATGGAGGAGGCATCGCGGGCAGCGGTGCCTGAGGTGGCGATGCACAACGTCCCAGCATCCAAGTCGCCGTTGGTGCCGGGAGGGGCGTCGGAGGAGGTGTTGGCCGCGTTGCAAGCGGCCAGTGGGGGGCACGCCTTGGTGCCCCGGCAAGGCGGGCGCCGAGCTGCCGTGCCGCAGCTCGTGCGGAGCGGGGGCGCGACCGTCTTCGGGCCTCTGACCCAGGAGGAGGCGGCGCTGGATGCCGTCAGCCGCCGCCTACGATGCTGGACGGAGCGGCTTGAGGCCTTCGCCCAGGCCGAGACGGAGCGGACAAGCGACCTGGAGCACGTCGTCCTGGTAAGTCCTTCTTCTTTAGTTTCCTTGTAATTTCTTCATTGTGGGGGCGCGCTAGCGCACCCACTAGGTGTAGCACCCCGAGGTTCGGGCCAACTACATAGTAGTTGGGTCGAATCTTTAGATCGCCGGGCCTTGTTTTGACTTATGTCTTCTTTTAGCATCTTGACGCCTTCCGAGTTGCCGCCTTCAACCGTCTCCTGGGCAAGCATCGGGAGCTCAAGGAGCAACTTGCTGCTAAGGAGGAGGAACTTCGCGTCGCCGCAGGTACATTCGTGCTCTTTTCTAGTGGGGGGGCGCTAGCGCACCCACTGGGTGTAGCCCCCGAGATTTGGGCCAACTATGTAACATTTGGGCCAAATCTTAAGTCTTGTCATTTTTTCTTCTGCTGAATTCTTCTTCTTTGCAGCCGAGGTGCTGTCTTGGCGGACCCGGCTGCTCCGAGCTGGTCACCATTATGACCGGCTTGTTGCCGACACCGGTCGTCTTGGCGTCGAGGCGGCTCAGGCGAGGGCGGAGGCGGCCACGGCCCAGCGATCTCTTGACGAGGCCAACCAGCTGCATGAGAAGCTGGTGGGTCACAAGAGCCGCCTCGAGGCCGAGGTGGAGCTTCTGAAGGCGGAGGCCGCCAAGGTGATTGAGACGCAGCGAGACCTGGCCGAGGCGAACCAGCAACGCGGCCAGCTGGCCAACGACAAGGGCCTGCTCCAGGCCGAGGTGGATCGCCTGTGGGAGCGGGCCGCCGCGGCCGAGGAGGCTTGTCCGGACGAGACTCGTCGCCGGGAGGCGGCTGAGAAGGCGGCCGAAGACAAGGACGCCGAGCTGAAGGTGGCCCTTGCTAAGGCCGCCAATCTGGAGAAGGCACTCGGGGAGCGCGACCACGTCGTGGAGCGGGAGCGGCGTGGTATGTTGCTCAAGGTGCAACACCTGGAAGAGTCCTTCTCGAGTAAGTGCTGCTTCTTGTAGTTTGCTAGGTCGGGACCCGGCTTTTCTTCCTTGTAGTTCTTCTAATCATGCTTCTTCCTTTTGCGGCAGGGGCCTTCCCGGAGACGCAGCGGCTGGCGGAGGAAGCCGTCCGCTACCAGCGCAACCCGACCGGCATTGTCGGGTCTGGGACAGATCCGCGGGTGGCCTGGACCTTCCCAGAGATCATTGCCGCTGCAGAGGCCCGCCTACGGGTCCTGGGGATGCAGATGGAGCGGCTGTCCCAGACTGGCACCGCGATGACGGCGGCCCTGTGGCCGGACTCCGTCGATCCGCGCAGCTTCTCGCGCCTGGCGCGTTGGTTGGAGATGGGCCCGGACCGTCTTGGCGAGTGGCGTGTTTCCGCCTCCCGTGCTGGTGCCGAGATGGCGCTTTAGTTCGCGTTGTCTTGGCATCCGGATCTTCAGCTGGACGCGTTGATGGGCCAGCGCGCTGGTTCGGAGCGGTTGCTGCAGGAGCAAGCCGGCCGGATCGCCTCCCGGGCCAGCTACATCACCGAGTGCACCTTCCACAACGAGTTCCATCTGGAGCGGGCGGAAGACGGCAGGGCCGTGGATGGCGACGACTACGGCTTGCTTCTCCATGACCCGGAGGGGAGCTCGGAGGAGACGGGCGTCTACGACAACACGGATGCTGAGGAGGACACCGGTGTCGCGCCGGACCCGGAGGCTGCCATAGGAGGGCCGTCGCCGTCGCGAGGAGCGCGCCGTCCTGGTAAGTCCTTCTTCTTTTGTTTCCTTGTAATTTCTTCATTGTGGGGGCGCGCCAAGGCACCCATTGGGTCTACCTCCCGAGGTTCGGGCAAACTACGTAGTAGTTGGGTCGAATCTTTAGATCGCCGGGCCTTGTTCTGACTTCTGTCTTCTTTCAACTTCTTGACGCCTTCTGGTTTGCCGCCTTCAACCGGCTCCTGGGCAAGCATCGGGAGCTCAAGGAGCAACTTGCTGCTAAGGAGGAGGGACTTCGCGTTGCAGCAGGTACGTTCGTGCTCTTTTCTAGTGGGGGGCGCTAGCGCACCCACTGGGTGTAGCCCCCGAGATTCGGGCCAACTGTGTAACAGTTGGGCCAAATCTTAAGTCTTGTCCTTTTTTCTTCTGCTGAATTCTTCTTCTTTGCAGCCGAGGTGCTGTCTTGGCGGACCCGGCGGCTCCGAGTTGATCACCATTATGACCGGCTTATTGCCTACACCGGTCGTCTTGGTGTCGAGGCGTCGCACGCGAGGGCGGAGGCGGCCGCGGCCCAGCGGTCTCTTGACGAGGCCAACCGGCTGCATGAGCAGCTGACAGGTCACAAGAGCCGCCTCGAGCCTGAGGTGGAGCTTCTGAAGGCGGAGGCCGCCAAGGTGATGGAGAGGCAACGGGCCCTGGCCGAGGCGAACCAGCAGCGCGGCCAGCTGGCCAACGACAAGGGCCGGATCCAGGCCGAGGTGGATCGCCTGCGGGAGCGGGACGCCGCGGCCGAGGAGGCTTGTCAGGACGAGACTCATCGCTGGGAGGCGGCTGAGAAGGCGGCCGAAGACAGGGACTCCGAGTTGAAGGCGACCCTTGCTAAGGCGGCCGATCTGGAGAAGGCACTCGGGGAGCGCGACCGCGTCATGGAGCGGGAGCAGCGTGGTACGTTGCTCGAGGCGCAACACCTGGAAGATTCCTTCTCCAGTAAGTGTTGCTTCTTGTAAATTGCTGGGTCGGGACCCGACTTTTCTTCCTTGTAGTTCTTATAATCTTGCTTCTTCCTTTTGCGGCAGGGGCATTCCCGGAGACGCAGCAGCTGGCGGAGGAAGCCGTCCGCTACCGGCGCCACCCGACCGGCGTTGTCGGGTCTGGGACGGATCCGCGGGTGGCCTGGACCTTCCCGGAGATCATTGCCACTTCAGAGGCCCACCTGCGGGTCCTCGGGACACAGATGGAGTGGCTGTCCCAGGCTGGCACCACGATGACGGCGGCCCTGTGGCCGGACTCCGTCCATCCGCCCAGCTTCTCGCGCCTGGCGTGTTGGTTGGAGATGGGCCCAGACCATCTTGGTGAGTGGCGTGTTTCCGCCACCCGTGCCGGTGCCGAGATGGCGCTTCAGTTCGTGCTGTCTTGGCATCCGGATCTTCAGCTGGACGCGCTGATGGGCCAGCGCGCTGGTTCGGAGTAGTTGCTGCAGGAGCAAGCCGGCCGGATCGCCTCCCGAGCCAGCTACATCGCCAAGTTCGCCTTCCAGGATGAGTTCCATCTGGAGCGGACGGAAGACTGCAGGGCCGTGGATGGCGACGACTACGGCTTGCTTCTCCATGACCCAGAGGGGGGCTCGGAGGAGACGGGCATCTATGGCGATGCGGATGCTGAGGAGGACACCGGTGTCGCACCGGACCCGGAGGCCGCTAGAGGAGGGCCATCGACGTCGCGATGCGGTGCTGGAGATGCCTGAGATACTTTATGCAGAATCTGGTTAACTAGCAGGTTCACCCACCCACTGGGGGTTGTTTTAGGGTGTAATGAACTCGGGACGTGGGCCTTTGTTTTAAATATTTGTGTGTGAATGTCGTGAGTGGTTGTTTGCTCTTTGCCTTCCGCTTTTTCGAACCAATTTCATACGCTTTTCCTCTCTAAAACCTCCCCCCGCGAGTCAGACAGCCGAGGCTCCGGTCTGTGACAAGGGGTTCGATTCTTCAAGAGGTGTGCGCAGGACTTGGGTCCTTAGGAGCATTGAGCAAGAGCGAAACACCCACTGGGCCGGCTGGCGGCAATCCGGCTTGGCCGGTTGGCGAGCAGTCGGTCGTGCGACTACTTGTTTGATGAGTGACGGGCCGGGTTGGTCGACCCGGCGGCCTTTGACTTAGTGTATGAATCGTAAAGGAGCTTTGGCCCGTTGTGCTTGCCCGCCGACAGCCAAAGCTGGATCTGCGGTTTTAGGGCGAAGTGGGGGACTGCGGCGTCCCAACATTTTCAGGAATCACCAAGTAAGGCGCCGGGGTGGCGACCGAGCCGGCCTGCCCCCGAGCCCCCGGGTCGAGCTTAGTCGAGCCGGTGGCCGGGTTCAGTGGTAAAGTGATGCAGATAAATATGGACACAATAAATTGGTCGACAAAAGGTAGCCCCGAGTCTCGTTCGGGGACCCCGTAGTTTCAGGCGTTTACAAAAGGCGACGATACATACACTCGTGCGGCTAACTGTAAAACAGGTGGAGGAGTTCCGCGTTCCACGGCCGGGTCGTTTCTTCGCCGGCGGTGTCCTTCTTGCGCTTCTTTAACTTGCGCGCATCGATGAGGTAGTAGGCGTTGTGGTCGCGCAAGGCTCTGCTCACGATGAACGGGCCCTCCCATGGAGAGGACAACTTGTGTTGGCCTGCCTGCTCTTGGACGAGTCAGAGGACGAGGTCGCCTTCGCGGAATGCGAGAGGCTTGATCTTCTTGCTGTGGTAGTGCCTTAGGCCTTGCTGGTAGATAGCCGAACGACTAAGTGCCAGAAGGCGTGCTTCTTCGAGCAGGTCAACGCCATCTTCGCATGCCTCTCTTGCTTCGGCTTCGGTGTACATCGCGACGCACGGCGAGTCGAACTCGACGTCGGTCGGGATGATAGCTTAGGATCCATACGAGGAAGAACGGGGTGAACCTGGTCGACCGATTTGGCGTTGTGCGCAGACTCCAGAGTACCGCTGGCAACTCATCAAGCCAGCTGCCGGGTGAGCGGACAAGTGGCTCGACGCGTCGCGGCTTGATGCCGGACAAGATTAGTCCATTGGCCCGCTCGACCTGCCCGTTGGACTGCGGATGTGCCACGGAGGACAGGTCGAGGTGGATGCCGTAGATGGAGCAGTATTGCTCGAGCGCGCCCTTGGCGAAGTTGGTGCCGTTGTCGGTGATGATGTTGTTCGGCATGTCGTAGCGCACCGCTATGTCCTTGATGAACCAGACGTCTGTTGGCCCGTCCAATTTCTTGATAGGTCTTGCCTCGATCCACTTGGTAAATTTGTCCATTGCCACCAGTAAGTGCGTCATGCCGCCTCGAGCAGTTTTGAGTGATCCCACCATGTCGAGTCCCCAGACCGCGAAGGGCCAGGTGATTGGTATGGTGCGGAGCGCTGACGCCGGCTGGTGGCTGCGTTTGCTGAAGCGTTGGCACCCTTCACATTTGAGAACGAGCGACCCGGTGTCTTCGAGGGCCGTCGGCCAATAGAAACCGTGGCGGAACGCCTTGGCCACCAAGGATCGTGATGTGGCGTGATGCCCGCATTCGCCCTGGTGGATGTCGAGGAGGATATCAATGTCGCGATCCTGCTCGACGCAGCGCTGGAACACGTCGGTAGAGCTACGTTTGACGAACTCGTTGTTGATGATGCTGTAGGCGGATGCCCGGCGCTGAATTTGCCGAGCCTCGGTCTCGTCCATGGGGAGAACCCCGTTCTCTAGAAACTCCGATATCGGGAGAGCCCAAGATGGAGCTGCAACCACTGCGAAGATGGCCACCAGGGTGGGATCCGGGTCGGCAGCCCCCGAGCCGGGTTAAGCAATCCCCGGGTCGGGGATGGCGACGGCCGGGTCCGGGATGATGGTGGCCGGGTTGAGCTGAGCAGCCCCTGGGCCTGGTTCAGTGGTCCCCGAACCGACTTGGGGTCCGGCCAGGTCGTCTGGAACATGAATGGACTCAGAATCCGGCGATGGCTTGACGGACGGCTTGCGCAGGTTCTCGAGGGAGACGCCGGACGGGATGGCTTGTCGTGACGAGGCGATCTTGGCGAGTGTGTCGGCTGCTTCATTCTCCGCGTGCGGGGCATGGAGGAACTCGCAACCCTCGAAGGATCCGGACAACTTCTGGATGAGGAAGCGGTAGCTTGCCATGTTGGAGTCATGGGCGTCCCATTCACCAGAACACTACTGCACCACTAGGTCCGAGTCACCGTAGCACAGGATGCGCCGGATGCCAAGTTCCTTGGCAAGCCGGAGGCCGTGCACAAGGGCTTCATACTCGGCGATCTTGTTGGAGGCGATGAAGTGGATCTGGAGTGCGTAGTGGAGCCAGTCGCCATTCGGAGATGACAGTACGATGCCGGCCCCTAAGCCGAGTCGCATCTTGGACCCGTCGAAGTGCATGCGCCAATGCGTCGAGTCGGGAGGCAGCGGCAAGTACTGGGTCTCGGTCCAGTCGACGAGGAAATCGGCTAGGGCCTGAGACTTGATCGTGGTGCGGGGCTTGTAGAGGATGGTGTGGCCGGCTAGCTGGATCGCCCACTTGGCGACCTGGCCGGAGGCGTCCCGACACCCGATGATTTCTCCGATAGGTGCCATGCTGACGACTGTGATGACGTGCTCTTGGAAGTACTGCTTCAGCTTCTTGGCGGTGAGGTACACGCCGTAACACATCTTCTGGTAATGCGGGTAGTTTTGCTTGGAAATGGAGAGCACCTCGCTCAGGTAGTAGACTGGTCGCTGGACGGCTTGGATCTTGCCCTTCTCTGGTCGCTCGATCACCAGCACTGTGCTGACCTCCCGCGAGGTCGCGACTATGTAGAGCAACAGTGGCTCCTTGTCGGTTAGCGCGGCAAGGACTGGTGCGGTGGAGAGCATGCGCTTGAGGTCTTGGAAGGCCTCGTCTGCCTTGCCGTTCCACTCGAATGAGCTTGTCTTCTTCATCAGTTCGTATAGAGGGAGCGCCCTCTCGCACAGCCGGTTTAGGAACCGGCTGACCGAGGCCAAGCACCCGGTAAACTTCTGGACATCGCGCAGCCGAGTCGGCTTGCGCATGCGCTCGATGGCCTTGATCTTCTCCGGGTTCGCCTCAATGCCGCGTTCCGAGACGAGGAAGCCGAGTAGCTTTCCGACCGGGACGCCAAAAACGCACTTTTCCGGGCTAAGCTTGACCTTGTATTCGCGGAGGTTGGCGAATTTTTCCTTCAAATTGTCGAGGAGCGTGAGGTGCTGCTTGGTCTTCACCACAATGTCGTCCACGTACACGTGGATGTTGCGGCCGAGTTGCGGCAGCATGCATTTCCGCATGCAGCGTTGGAAGGTGGCGCCGGCGTTCTTCAATCCGAATGACATGGTGATGTAGCAGTACGCCCCAAAGGGCGTGATGAAGGACGTCTTCAGGGCATCTGCCGGGTCCATCTTGATCTGGTGGTAGCCAGAGTAAGTGTCCAGGAAGGACGGGAGCTCGCACCCGGCAGTCAAATCGATGACTTGGTCGATCCACGGGAGAGCGAATGGATCCTTGGGACAAGCCTTGTTGAGGTTGGTGTATTCGATACACATGCGCCAGGTCTTGTTCTTCTTCAGGACGAGGACTGGATTGGCCAGCCTCTCGGGGTGAAATACTTCCATTATGAAGCCAGCCGCCAAAAGCTTAGCGACCTCTTCACCAATGGTTGTTCTCTTCTCTTCAGAAAATCGTCGGAGGGGTTGACGGACAGGCTTGGCATCCTTGCGGACGTGAAGTTTGTGCTCGGCATACTTCCTCGGGATACCCGGCATGTCCTTGGGAGTCCATGCAAAGATATCCCGATTCTCACGGAGGAAGTCGACGAGCTCGCCTTCCTATTTGCTGTCGAGGCGGGCGCCTACGACGACGTACTTGCTGCAGCTTGGGTCTTCAGGGTTGAGCTTCACTTTCTTAGTCTCCTTGGAAGGTTTGAAGGCAGGCTCGTCGGCCGGGTCTGAGGTCGGGATCGATGCATCGGAGGCCTCGCCTACCAGGGTGACAATCCGGTCGAGCTGGCGCCGCTCCTCGGCAACGACCAGCAACTCGGCCAGCTTGGCGTCGTCTCGGGCGCAATCTAGAGACTTGTGGTAGTCGCTGGTGATGGTAATGAGGCCCTTGGGACCCGACATCTTCATCTTTAGGTACGCGTAGTGGGAAACCGCCATGAACTTGGCGAGCGCAGGCCGGCCCAGCAAGGCATGATATGCGTTGGACAGGTCCACCACCTCAAACCAGATCGGTTCGCGCCAGAAGTGGCTGCTGTCGCCGAATAGGACATCGAGCCGGACCCGGCCAATGGGCGAGCACGAAAGGCCGGGAACGATGCCATGGAAGACTGTCCGGGTTGGCTCCAGGTCTTCGGCCTTGAGGCCGAGCTTGGTCATTGTGTCACGGTAGAGGATGTTGATGCTGCTGCCGCCGTCGATGAGGACTCGAGAGAACTTGCATGTGCACCGCGCGACGATGGTAGGGTCGAGGATGAGGGCGTATCCACCCGGGCTCGGCTTGACCGCCGGATGATCCTCACGGGTCTAGGTGATTGGACGATCCGACGAGTGCATGAAATCCGGCTTGGCCGGGACAACGGTGTTCACCTCCTGCCGAAGAAGGCGCTCACTGCGTTTGTCATCGCCGAGGCTGGTGAAGACGACATAGGCCATGTTCTGGTCTGGGTAGGCGTCGTTCCGCTTCGCGCCGCCGGCGGGAGGCGGCGGTGGAGGCGGAGGCGGCTGCCCTACGCCTGGTGCTGGAGCCGAAGCCGGAGGAGGCGAAACATCTCCCCTCATGATGCGTTTGGTGATGGCGCACTGTCGAAGCGTGTGCATGGAGGGCCTTGCGCCGCTGTGGTTCTTGCATGGGGCGTCGAGCATCTCTTCAAAACTCATGGCAGGTTGCCATGCCATCTTGCCGGTCTGCCAGCGCTTTGCTGCCGGGTCCGCCGCGGGCTCGATGGCCGCGACGAGCCGGTTGTCGTGACGCTGCGCCGGCTGGTCGGCCTTGCGCTTGTTGTTCTGGTGATGCTGCTACCGGCTGCTTTCGCTGGCCGGCTTCGGAGGTGGAACCGGCTTTGCATTGCCAGCTTCGTCCAGTGCCACCTGGATCTTCATGGCGGAGTCGGCGTTGGCGTACTTGTCCTTCGTCACCATGAGCGCGGCCATGGTGGCCGGCTCGGAGCGTAAGAGCTTGTGCTTGAGGAGGGTGCCGTCTCGGCACCCGCTGACGAAGTATTGGATCGCCTGGACTTCATTGACGCCCTCGCAACTGTTTCGGAGCTCGGTCCAGCATGCGAAGTACTCGCGACCCGTCTTCGTCGGCCCCTGCACGCATATGGCGAGCTGACTAGGGCGACCGGGTCGCTTGTAGGTCCCCGTGAAGTTGCGAACAAAGGCAGGCTGTTCAACTCGTTGATGCTGCCCATCGGCAGGCTGTTCAACCACGTGCGGGCCGCCCCCTGGAGCATGAGCGATGCATAGCACACGGCTAGACGAGATTGGCACCGGTTATGCCAATGGTCGTGGTGTAGTCGGTCAGCCAGTCTTCTGGCTTCATGGTCCCATTATACTTGGGGGTGTCACGGGGGAGCACGAACCCTTTCGGAAAGGGCTCCTCCCGGATGTGTGGGCCGAAGCACGCCGGCCCAATAGTGTCGCTCTCCTCCACCTCCCGGGAGCGAGCGAGCTGATCGAGGCGCTGGCGCGCGTAGACGTTGTCGATGGCGTGCGGGCCGAGTTGACTGGCGGCCAGGCCCCGAGGGGCCGGGTCGGTTGGAGCCGGACGCCGGCCAGGCTGGCCGAGTCTGTGCTGGGTCTCTGGGGCGGGCTCGCTGCCCAGAGCATCAGCGGTGGTGGTGGCCAGTTTGCATCGAGTCCGGGCTTGGCCGGAGTGCCCCTCGCCGGGTGCCGAGGAAGCCATGTGCAGAAGTTCGCCGGGTCCGCAAAGACGGGCGGAGTCGGACCCCGCCGGCTTGACGAGCTGGTTGAGGCGATCCTGCTGGGTGTTGGCGGCGTGGAGGAGCTCACGCATCCGCCTGATGCGCTCCTTGAGCTCCTTGCCCGCGAGTTGGTCGATGCCGACCGTGGCTACCTCCGCAGCGCGCATGTTCTTCACTGGGGTTTTGTAGACGGTCCGGACAGCGCCGAAGGCTCGACCGATCGCTCCTCCCCGGGCGTGCGTGTCGGCAACCTGGCTTGGCTCGGCCGTGGAGGGCGTAACTCCATGAGCAGCGTCATGCTCCATCTGGGCGGCCTCCAAGCGGCGCCTGGTGGCGGCCAGCGTCTTGAACAGGTCTAGCATCTATTGGCGCCTATCCTTGAGCTGGGTTCGGGCTTCGGCGACGTTGGTGGCGTCGATGTCGGTGCCGATGGGGATGCAGAGGGTCGGACGGCTCGGTCCATTCCGCGGTGGCCCTGGCCTCCGCGGCCTTCCTCGTTTTGTTCGACGAGGAAGAGGCGCCATCGCCCGTGGCGTAAACCTCCACATGGACGTCCATCCCCCCGACGGCAATGCCACCGCCGAGGGAAAGGGGAGAGTCGGAGTAGCTGAGCACCAAGCTGGGGTACTCGTCGGCCACGAGCGCATTGGTGATGCGGAGCACAGCGAAGGAGGCGGCGAGCGCGCCGATGACGTCGTCCGCCAGCGCGACGGACTCGTCGGTGTAGGAGAAGGGCCCCGTCTGAAGCATGCTCCCGGCCAGCTCCTCGAGCGGCCCCACCGTGGGCGCCAACTGTCGTGGTGGGTGCATGGTAGATTCCAAGGGATGCCTAAAGAGAGGAGGGGGCTCGAGGGCGCTGGTGGGCTCTAGAGGCGAGGTTGGCATGCGCGGGCGCGGGACGCCGGACATACCTAGGTTCGGGGCTCTCCGGAGAGATAACACCCCTAGTCCTGCCGAGTTTGGTTGGATGATTGATAGTACAATGTTGCTCCTGGAGCTGTGTGGAGGAGGAAGGAAGCTGGGCAAGGCTTGGGCTGCTCCTTCTCCCTGGTACTGCTATTGGGTGGCTAGTCCTATGCTTACTCGTGCTTCTGTTTCTTACTTTTTGTCTCTGTGTGTCGTGCCCCTGTGGGCGTGGGTTCCTGGGGGGTTTTATAGATCAACCCACCCAGGGTTACAATGGTAATATGCCGAGTCGGTGGGTCCGTATTGTCGGTGTCCAGGACACCGAGCTGGGTCCCTCTTGTGGGCTTATGCTTCGCCGGGTTCACCTAGGCGCGGGCCCCGCATTCCTAGGGGGAGTGTGTGCCGTCTTGTCGATCGTTAGGGCAAGGCCGAGTCGAGTCGTGTATAGTGCTCTCCGTCAGGTTGCCGCTTGCTGTCGTCAGCGGTGAGGGCGGGAGCACTGTTGCCACGCCAGCCTTGGTCAGCGGGTAGGTGAGGGGCACTGTTGCCACGCTCCGGATGACCATAGGCATGGGTGGAAACACTATTGTCTTGGTCATCGGTAGTTCAGGTCTCGTCCCATCGTACGGCCTGGATGGGACGGGGAGCCAACCCATGGCTGGGTTGCCATGGATGCCACGGGTGGGGCTGGCTTGCTGTGGAAGCCTTGGTTGCGCTGGGTCGAGTTGTCTTGCGCCAGTTGATGTTGCCGGGTTGACATACCTTGCCGTGTCGGGGAGTTTGGCCGGGTCGAGCGACCCGGCCATGCACGTGCCGGCTTGCAGGGCGATGCGGGCCCCGCTGTTTTTGAAAAGGATCCGGGTTCTGTTGCCTGCCCGGGGTTCATCCCGCGCGCCCTTGGGCCACGCGTGCGGATTTATTGTGGCGTCTGGGGGGCGGTTGCACTTCCCCGAGCAGTTAGTGCCCGGAGTTCATCCCCCCGACAGAGATCATGCAATGACAGGCAAGACCAAGCTAGGGCTGTGACAACTCAACCCCACTAAACAAGAATCTTGTCCCGAGATTCAAGAGTAGGGTAAGATGGAAGGGGGAACGCAAACTAACACAATCTTCACGATCCAGTTTGCACTTCATAAGAACGTTGATTCGATCACCATCATTGTCTCGATGTCTTGCTCTGAGAACTCCAACTAACATGACAACGAGAGGGAAAGAAAGACTCTAGAAAGATCGATCTTATCGGAGGTCGAACAACTTAGGATCAACTCATGGAATGAGACATAGCAACATATCTCGAGCTGAGGCACAAAGCACACATCTAGTGGGATAGAGTGGAACAGATGACGAGGGTTCACAAGGTAGACAACAACCCCACACTTAAAAAGGTGTTGAACAATTGTCAACATAGTGAGGAGTTAGGTTTCCGTGACACCATATCGAGATACCTCAGGAAGGTGACTCGTAGGATCAATACCTTAAGTGGCAAAAAGAATTACCTTTGATATAGAGAACACTGAGACTCTCTATATCAGCCTAGGGAAAATCTCAAGCGATCGTTTGGAGGAGTTCGGTAGAATGGCATACTCGAACAAGGATGGTGATGTGGATTACCTTGTTGAAAACAACATAAGGGGTGATTTTGCTTATCACCGGAAATGGATGGGATCCGAGGTAAAATGGCACAATGGCGGTGCAAGCTGGGAACAGGACGCAAATGTTGGGAATGATTCTAGTAACTAGAGAGGAACTCAACAGTAGAGAGTGAGCCCACTGTTGAAAAGTAATAGCATAACCGAAGAAACTAGGAGCAATCCCAGTTAGTGCCGATGATAACACCTAGTGCTTGTGCGTGCTCTCAAGAACTTGAGTATTTCCATATTCATCAAGGTTTTACCAATATCAGTGACAAGGATCCTGGTAACTCAACATACCACCATGATGGATATTGGTGGAGGATGCAGATGCAAAGGAAGATGACACTTTCTCAGATTTCACCTTAGCGAGGCCAAGGGGACAAAATTTGGACGATTGACCGAGAGACGTTTAGCACTCCGCTTCTAGTGTTCTCCTTGATGTGCTAGTGCAACCCATTTATTAAAATGGTTTGGTACGTAGAAAATCAAATAAAAGGTCGGACTTCGGGAGCACAAGAATCCATAAGGAATAACTACGGAAGTAGTATCCTACGAAATTCTTATGGGGAGGTGGCCAACTTCCTCAATCAAGATACAACAATAATGGGACTTCCGGCTGGATGTGTTGGCCACGACATTCACTTTACTGAGTTATAGGGAGGCCAATATTATAGTTCTTGGGAAACGTTCCAATCATCATATCTGCCAGAGATTCATATCTGGTTGGTGTCAGAATATTGCAGACTCACCATGTCTAGAAATAAAAAAAAATGAAAGTTTCCAACACAAATCGACGAGATGATGTTGCGAGATTCTCAGGGGATGAACTACAATAGCAAGCTCCAAAACATGAACTGGTTCTGCTACAACATGTGAACACGTTGTCCCAGACAAGCATGGTCACCCGGTAGTCTTACAACAAAACACTACTGAGTTCAGGTGGGGAACCATCATTGCGGATAACGAAGTCCTTGATTAAGCCTGGGTTAGATCTTAAAAGGAACTCCATCTCCTAGAACAAATCAGTCGGTGGCTTGGTGTGCTAGGGATACATTTAGAGTGAAGGTTGCAAGTCTTCAGACCACAGAATATTTCGCATGTATGCATGACTAATTTGGAATGGTTCCAAAGGAAGCAACATTGACTTTCTCGAATTCACGGCGGCAACTTGCATCATATGCACATGAACTAGAGGAAGTCACTTTTTTCATCCGAGCATATGCTTCATGAACTAGCATGAAGAAATGCTTTCAAAAGTTTCCAACACTAGCTTAATGTTCAACAAAATCATGGAGGGGATAAGGATGTTGTCGACGGGCACAACAAAAAGTCATCGAGATTTCCATGTAAATGGAATTCCATAATTATATGAACAAGGTGATAGCATTGGTCAGACCAAAGGATATAATGGTGTATGCTCGAGGGATCAACCACGAGTAAGACAACATTACGAACATCGTTGCTTCTGATTTGATTTGAGGATAGCCCATACTCAAATCAAGATTTTGGGTAAGACAATAGGTCCAACAACTGATCATGATGATCAATCGACGAAGATATCATCTTTCTTCAATACACACACACAACGCAAGATATCCCTTTAGAATGAACTAGATTCGGCAAAGCTTTCATCTTCCAACTCTCCAAGTTGTTGTTTAGCTTAACGAAGTAGCTCAGGGTATCTGACACAGATTCTTGGAGAAGGGGTGGTTACAAGAAACCAACTTGATCACAAACTCAACATAGTGGTCAGGTGACGACCTCGTGATACTTCTGAGAAGATATTCGGAAAATCTCGAACCACCGGTATGATTTTTTGACAGAAAGACTGTAAGGGAACCCCCTACAGTATAATTGGTGCAACAAACCCAAGTTGCAAGTACCATGCCTTGAACCTGGGTGGGTGGGAAGGGAACCACCGGTATGTTAATAAGCTCGAGAATAATCTTGCTTTTTAGGGCAAGACAATATGATCAAATAGGCAAGGATTGGCACTATCCTAACTCACTGATCGAAAAGTGCATAAGAAATAAGGACTAGGTAGCATGATCAATCTTAGAATGGTGATCCAGACCAACATGCTAAGGATAAGATTATTGTCATTTGACTATTAAGCAATGGAGTTGCTAGGAGTATAGATTTCACACATCACGATTCACTTGTCGGCATTCCGGTTGCCATAACACGGGAACCGAGGAATGAACAACGATGGCGAGAAGTATCACTGCGTCAAGAATTCACAAGATGGTGTGCAATTCCCATGACATTCCTGACATAAGACGGTAATACCTCAGGGTAGAACAGAATCAACAGCTGGATCAGCATTATGATTTGCGGATTACAACTGCTTTCACCCAATCCTGGATATGGATAAGCTACTGGAGTTTGTTTCTCCTAGTCATTCCGGAGTAGAATGGCTTGACGGACCACAGGAGTAAAAGGCATCGATGAACACAAATGCACAACCACTCCTGACTATTAATTGATAGACGAGGGCCAGAAAGAAACTAAAGAAGGACAACCCAAAAGAACATATGATTTTCTGAGTTGTGGATGCATGGACTAGCATGTCGAACGAGTTCAACATATTTCTTCTAGTTAACCCATGCAGAAAGGTTGAACTGGCAGAGTCACAATATAGAATGGAGAACTCATCGAGAGCACTCCTGATGTGATCTTTTGATCCAACAAACTTCTGTCATAAGTGGTTCATAGTATTTGGAAGAAGGAGATACCACGGACCTGGAGGACTATCACAAAAGTTACTAGTATCCTAAAGGAACTAGCAAACACTACCAACATGAAGTAGGGTGAATCTTTGGCTTAAAAACCCAGGAATAGAATACCTACTACTAAGTGGCATCACGGGATGCTTTCGAGAATGATGGCCAGAATCATCACACAGGGAACACAAAACACGGCTAGATTACTAGTGTTCCTCTAAGACACTTAGGGGCATAATAATAACTCCAACATATATGTCAAGGTAATAAAGTACCTCAACTCAGCAATTAGTGTGATTAATCTGGCTCAAAGGAACATCGAAACGGTAAGAAGGGAGTTGCAAATGCATCAGACTGTTTAGAAACCTGGGATGAATCAGATAGCATAACGACTGTAAATGCTCAAGAAGATCGAGACATCCTACAAAATGATGGCATAACCACTCGACCATCATAATATCAAGGTTTTGAGATCAACTCTAAATACACGGAGATAGTAAAAACTGAACTGAGGCTTAAATCCAACAATCTTATAAGTCTACAGATTAGTAACACGTGATCCTGATAGAAAGAAGAGAAAGCCTAGTTCCTTAACCGCGCAGGAAAAATAAGATGACTCGGATCAGATGGGCCATAAGGTAAAGGAGTAAATAGAGCCTTACGTTCCATCCCACAATCAATTCCCTTATATAACTAAAGAATTTCTAGACTCAACTTCGACCAGTTTGGCTTGGTAATCCTACAGGTAGTCAGGCTCTGATACCAAAGCTATCAGGACCCCGACACAATGCCACATCGATCTAGCATGTAACACCTCATATCACTTTGCGCCCTCATGCACGGTATTCCCACGGGTGTCGCCTTACTAGGCCTAGGACCGTTTGCGCCTTTTGGCACACGTATATGATAGTGTCGCTAGCATCCATATGACAAGGAGCCCGGGCTGACATGGATAGTCGTGAACCCAAAGTGGCACTAACTTACAAGGACAGGCATACATGACCCAGCAACGAACGTGTCGGTCATCAGCGAGTGAATCCAGGCTGTAGTAGCTGGGCTAGCAGGACACCGGTAAACCGGGCTGAGCAGGCTAACAGGACTCTGGTAGACACGGCGTAACATTTCCCCGAAGGGACAGACACAGGAACGAAGAAGGACACATGCCGGCCAGCGTAAGTGTTCTGGAGTAGGAGTAACGTACCAAGGCTCAGTGGAAGCAATAGGAGACATTTCCCGGTAAGAGAGGCTACCAAGGATAAACAACTAGATAGTCATATCCCACACATACCAAGCATTTCAATAACATACACACAATATGATCGATATGTGCAAATACAACATGGCATCACAACATGACTCTACAACTCAAGTATTTTATTCAATAGGCTCCGAGGAGCGAGATATTACAAACATGGGTCTCATGACCCAACACACAGAGCATACAAATCAAAGCACAAGCGGAAGCTTAACATGTCTGAGTACAGACATCTACAAATGAGAAAGGTTGAGAAGCCTGACTATCTACTAGATCCTGCCGAGGGCACAAGATCATAGCTGAGGAAATAGGCTAAACATCTAAGTCCATGCGGAACTACTAGCTAGACTGAAGTCTCTCTGCAAAAACATAAATTAAGAAAACATGAGTACAAATGTACCCAGCAAGACTTACATCAGAACTAACTACTTATGCATCATTATCAACAAAGGGGATGGTGGGGTTTAACTGCAGCAAGCCAACTTTGACTCGGTGGCTATCCTGAACTACGACTGCAATGTAACTCTGTTGAGGTGGCGCACACGAGTCCACATATTCACCATATCAATACACCACTATGGACCCGCTCCCGTCTCCCTACGAGAACGCCATCCATAGCACTCACTCTTATCTTGCGTATTTTAGAGTATCCACTTTCACTTCTCTATGAACTGTATAGGCAACCCAGAGATCCTTTACCGCGGACACGGCTATTCGAATAGATGATGTTAACCCTGCATGGGTGTACTTCTTCACACACGCTCTCACCACTTACCGTCGTTTACACAACATGTACTCGGCAACCTTCAAGCGGAAGCCCAACGAGGGTGTCGGCCACGGCCTACCTAAACACTCAAGTCTCTAGTCCAGGTTTATCGCCTATTCAGGTTCCATCCACAGGGAGTCCGGCTGAGGTTTCCACATATGGCCCTGAACGATGTGTGCAGGGTTCCTGCGACACCAAACGGGTGCCCGGTACACCGTGCCACGTGCCTAGCGCATCACAGCCCACCCCTCGGGTCAGCCCTGCCCACGGCCTCCAGTATACTACAAACACCAGAAACTACTTGCAACTCCTGGACAGAGGACAAGGGTGATTAAGAAGCCGAGAGGGTCCATTGGTTTCGGGCCCAATGCGTGGTAGTAACTGTTTCATGGATCATAAGCACAGAACTCAGTTCCTGAGGACGGCTTCAATGAGACAACCCACCATGTACTCCTACATGGCCTCTCACCGCTACCTTTACCAAATCGTGTTTACACACTTAACTCACACACAGTAGGACATGTTCATCACTGTTCCAATTCATCCCCGATGAATCAGACCTGACACAACTCTAAGCATAGCTGGCATGACAAACAAGCATGAATGAGTAGGCACATCAAGGCTCAAACAACTCCTACTCATGCTAGTGGGTTTCATCTATTTACTATGGCAATGACATGTCATGCAGAGGATAAAGGGGTTCAACTACCCCAGCAAGTAATAGATGAATCGTTGTTGTCCTAATGCAGTAAAAGAGAGCAGGAGCGAGAGAGTGGGATTGTATCAGAATTAACAAGGTTTTTTTGCTTGCCTCACACTTCTGAAGATAGTATAGTTCTTCATCGGTGTCATCGAACTCATCGTTGGAATGTTGTCTACTGAGAGGGGACAAATACCGGCAAACAAGGAAGAACACAATCAATGCAATGCACAATATGATGCATGATCATGACATGTCAATATGTTGTGATTTGAGCTAATGCAGCTAGCAACCGATTAAATGGAGTTGGTTTGAATCCAAGATTCA
Organism: Triticum aestivum; assembly: GCF_018294505.1. Taxonomy (NCBI): domain Eukaryota; kingdom Viridiplantae; phylum Streptophyta; class Magnoliopsida; order Poales; family Poaceae; genus Triticum; species Triticum aestivum. Next base: position 340,451,631 of record NC_057813.1, read on the forward strand.
AATTCAAACTCCATATGTGGATATTAAAATGCCATTCATTTCGTTTTTCCTAAACAGTAGTCATAACTTGTTCTAACATGCATGAAAATGGTACACATGGATAGATTGGATTTTTCTAATCATTTTTCATATATAATTTTTTTGATTCGGAGTTATGGTTGAATTTCTATGAATTTCAGAAGTTTTGGGCATTTTCTGGAATTTCCTGAATTAATTAAATCGTGAAAATACTTATTGCGTCAGCATGACATCACCCGGACATCAGCAGGTCAACTGGGCGCCTCCAGGTCAAACCTGACCAGTAGGGCCCACTAGTCAGTGACTCATAGTCAGCTACAGAGGCTGACATGTGGGACCCGGTCAAAGCTGACGTGGCCAAGTCAAAGTTGACAGGAGGGGCCCACTGAAATCAGTGCTAATCTAACAGAGAAATAAACTAATTAGTTTAGGCACTGGGGCCCACATGTATGTGGGTCAGGAGGTTAATTAGTGGGTGATTAGTGCTACCGAGGTGGCCACGTTGATAGTCGTCAGAGCCTCGCCGGCGGTGACCTCAAACCGCGGCAGGGTTCGCTCAGAACTTGCCAGAGGCAACGGATCGAAGAGCTAGGGGCACCATATGATAGCCCGTGCCCGTGCGCATCTAGGGAGACCAACGGGAGGTACAGGGGTGGCCGGAGTTCGCCGGAGTGGAGCCCGCGGCGGCTGCCAGAGTACAGAGCTGGTGCGGGTTAGCGCCGTGGTGTGCAAACGAGCGATGCGATGGGCTAGCGGAGCACTACGCAATGCGGGAGCATGTTAGGCACGCCAGGGTGACCAAACGGTCACCAGAGCTATGCCGATGACGAGCTTAAGCGGCGGCTTGCTACGGCCAGCTACGAAATGACGGCTATGGCGAGCGTCAAGCCACGGGGTCAGGGGAAAAACGTGCAGGAGCTCATGGTGGGTCGCATGAGGTAGATGACGAGCTCGGGGAGGCGGAGACGGCGGCGAATCCGCGCGTGCGGATTCCGGCGACTGAGGAGGAAGAAGACAAGGCAGCCAGCGATGCAGGCCGTCCCAGCGCTTGGAGCCAGGGTGGGGCGAAGCGACGGACGATGGCGGAGACCATGGACAGCACGGGGAGGCGAGGGGAGCACGGTGGCCGTGGAAAACGGCGTCGTCGACGACAAGCTCCGCTCGGGTGTGTTCAGGAGAGGAAGCAGAGAAGGTGGAAGGGGTTGGGAGAGAGCAGAGAGCGATGAGAGAGGCAGAGGGGGCCGCGGGGCGTGTCCAGATGCATCAGGGGCGCCTCGGTGGCAAGCAGGAGGTGGAAAGGGTGGCGTCAGCGCTCGCCACCGAGCTGCTTCGGGGCGAGGGGGAGGAAGACAATACAGAGGAGGAGGTGGGCTGGGCCGGCCAGTTCAGATGGGCCGCCAGGTGGGCTAGAGTGTGAGGTAAGTGCCCAGGTGAGTCTCTCTCTCTCTCTTATTTCAGTTTTTCTATTTTCTGCAATTGTTTTGGCTTTATTAAAAATGTCAGAGCATTTTCAAAAATCCTGAAAATATTTGTGGGCTCTGTTGAAATTATCCCCAACAACCCTCAACTAGTTTCAGAATTATTAGAGCATTTTAAATATTTATAGGATTTAAATGCCCCAATTCAAATACAATATGAGTTAATTCAAAAATCCAGAAATGACCTAGAAATATGTTCATCATTTTTGGCAGAGGTTTTTACCTTTATCAGAAATGATGAACATTTCCAAAGGGCATTTTGGGTTCATTGAAAATATTTCATTGTGATCCTAGTTGGATTTCATTTGGTTCTAGGGTTTGACATCCCCATTTCAAATTTTCAGAGAATTTAAAGATGATGCATGGAGATCATGCAATGACAGGCAAGACCAAGCTAGGGCTGTGACAGATGGTTTTGGCATCGCTGTTTATCCCACGTCAATATGAGATCTTTGCAAAGTCTTCTCAAGGGGGACCATGTCCGTGGACTAACAAATGTTAGTTTTGCCAAAGATCGTGCTTGCAGTGCTTGTATTGAAGAAAGCTACATGAGAAGGCTAACCCTCCCACGACTATCATCTACTCGAAGAGGCCCTTGGAGCTCCTTCACTTGGATCTCTTTGGGCCTCCATCCTTTGATAGTCTTGGGGGTCGAAAGTATTGCTTGGTGATTGTGGATGATTATTCAAGATACACTTGGGTATATTTATTCAAGAGGAAGAGTGAGACTCAACAAACCGTAATCGACTTTGCAAATGAAGCTCAACGTCAACACGATGCAAAGATCTTGACAATAAGTAGTGACAACGGCACCAAGTTCAAGAACTACACCTTGGATGAGTTTCTTAATGATGAGGGGATCAAGCATCAATATTCTGCACCTTACACCCCTCAACAAAATGGTGTAGTGGGGAGGAAATACCGGACGTTGATGGACGCGGCAAGGACCATGATGGCGGAGTTCAAGTCTCCCTACAACTTTTGGGCCAAAGCCATCAACACTGCTTGTCATGCATCCAATCGGCTCTATCTCCGCAAGGGCTTGAACAAGACTCCATATGAAATACTTACCGGTAACAAGCCCAACCTCAAGTACGTCCAGGTGTTCGGTTGTAAGTGTTTCATTCTCAAGAAAGGTGTTCGGTTGTCTAAATTTGATGCTAGAGCCCATGAGGGCATATTTGTTGGTTATGCTACAAACTCTCATGCTTACCGTGTCCTCAACAAGTCCACGCCAGACAAATTCGCCAAGGTGTTCGACCGTCATCGGCCACCAGAACTATTGTTGCGGGACGCGGGCGCCGGCTTCACTTGTGGGATGTGGATCTAGTGTTCAACGTCGACTGCCTCATGTACCTTGGACCGATGGTCTAGTGTTACTCATCTTTCGATTTAAATATGCAGTTATTTCGTCGTTGCGAGGGTCTAATGTTCAACGAGCTCCACCCCTGCGTTCATTGGTGAGCACAAATGACATCTCCTCCCCCCCTTCATTTGCTCTGTTCAGGTCTTCGTGCCGATGAAACTTGCTAGCTATAGGTGTAAATCATCAGTATGCGTAACCACTATGCATCTCCCGTTCAAAAGGGTTACATCTACAAATATGCATGCATTTGCATATTTATAATCGTGATTCTTTCGAATTGTCCAACTTTATCCATGGACAGCCTGAGTATCTGTAGATTGGGTTCGTTTTCCCATATTCTCAGCTCCGGATCCGATGCAGAATTTCGTTAGTGCCTCCCTGTTGTTCTCTGGGTACACATCCTCTCTGCTTATTGCCGAGACTTGTATCAGGAGAACAGCGGGGAGGTGCTGGCAAAATTTTGCCTCGGATCTAGAGCAGAGCATGGGAAAACGAACCCGATCTACACATACTCGAGTGGGAATAGGACCTATCCTTACCTATTAGCGAGTAGGTTGCATGGACATAATAAAACTAACAAACTCCATTAACTGATGGATCTGGTTTGCCTAATTATGTATATATTTCTTGTGTGTCAAGTAGGAAGTCAATATGAGTGATCGTGCATGGATGTACACCGGTTACACTAGTGAGTATGTTTGGACCGAGGAATGGTTAACAAAAACTAAGGGGTTTGTTAGAGTCGCATTTGCAAATGGCCAGAAATTTAGCTGGTGCCCCTGTGTTCGGTGCAATAACTATAATAAGAGGGACGAGCTTGAAATGAGTAAACACCTGTAGAAGTTTGGTTATACGCCTGGTTACACGGTCTGGACATTACATGGTGAGTCTGCCCAACGTGCCAGAGCCGAGGTGGTTCGTCGTCGCACCGACGAGCATGGTACCGGGACCGCAGACATGGGGCAAGACTTTGACGATGCTCGGGACTCGGACGAGGAGATGGAGGAATCTGCAAAGGCCTTCACTGAAATGTTGGAGTCCTCAAAACGTCCTCTCGACAAGCACACTGAGCTTTGTCAGCTGGATGCCATCTCACAAATAATGGCTTTGAAGGCTCAATTCAACTTGGGCAGAGAATGCTACGATGCTATGATGACAATTTTCGGACGATTTCTACCCAAAGGCCATGTGCTACCTCCAAACCTGTACCAGTCAGACAAAATCCTCCGTGCTCTTAAGATGCCCTATGAGAAGATACATACCTGTGAGAAAGGATGTTTCTTATTTAGGCTTCAGTATATGGACTTGAACTATTGTTCCATTTGCAATTCTTCTAGGTATGTTGTGGTAGACAATGGTATGGGTGAGAAGACGAAGACCAAAATACCCGTTAATGTTCTTCGGTATATGCCAACCGTACCAAGACTTCAACGTCTTTTCATGGTCGAAGAGATGGCCAGACAGATGACATGGCACAAAATGGGCAAAAGAACCGAACTAGATGCAGATGGGAATGTGATGATGGTGCACACATCGGATGGTGAAGCATGGAAGCGTTTCGATGCATTACATAAGGAAAAAACGGCGGATCCAAGGCATCCTTGAGTCGCTATGAGCACAGATGGATTCAGTGTGTTTGGTCAGATGGCAGCCCCATACAGTTGTTGGCCCGTGTTTGTCATTCCACTCAATCTCCCCGCCGGGCAGATTATGCAAAGAAAGAACATTTTCTTGACGTTGATAATTCCAGGGCCCAACTATCTGGGGAAGAATATGAATGTGTACATGCAGCCGCTTAGGGACGAATTGCAAGAATCTTGGGATAATGGGTTCAAGACACACGATGCCTTTAGCAAAGAGAACTTCATAATGCGTGCCTGGTACATGTACTCGACGCATGACTTGCCGGCGTATGCGCTATTTGTTTGCTGGTGTGTGCATGGAAGGTTCCCGTGCCCCACATGCAAGGGAGCTCTTGAGTTTTGTTGGCTGACGGCGGGGCGCAGGTATAGTTGCTTCGACTTGCATAGACAGTTTCTAGATCCTCGCCATATGTTCACGAAAGACAAGAAGAATTTCATGAAAGGTAGAGTTGTCAAACACTCTGCACCACCTGCATTGACAGGCCAACAAACCCTAGATCAGGTAAACGCTCTCGACCTAGATCCAGAGCGTCTAGGGTATTTCAAGGGGTATAATAAGGAACACGCATGGACTCACAAGACATGCTTCTGGGATCTGCCTTACTTCAAAGACCTCCTTTGCCCACACAACATCGACGTGATGCACACTGAAAAGAATATCACCGAAGCCATTTTTGGTACATTGTTCGGTATAGAGGGGAAATAAAAGGATAATACTAAGGCTAGAGACGATCTAGAGGAGATCTGTGATAGACCGTTACAAAACATGCAAGAACCGAAAGGAAAGCGAAACTGGAAGAAGCCAAAGGCATGGTTCAATCTTGGAAGGCCATCTATGAAGGAAATTATTTTGTGGGTGAAAATGCAGTTGATGTTCCCCGATGGGTATGCTGCAAATCTAAAGAGGGAGTGAGTCTTGATAAATTGAAAATATTTGGTCTAAAAAGTCATGATTGGCACATATGGATAGAGTGGATCATGCCAGTGATGTTGTGTGGCTTCATCCCTGGGAATGAATGGCTAGTACTGGCAGAGCTGAGCTATTTTTTCCATGTTCTTTGTGCGAAAGAACTATCGCCTGGCCTCCTAGAAGAAATGGAACAGTTGGTTCCAGAGTTGATCTGCAAGTTAGAGATGATCTTTCCGCCAAGCTTCTTTAATCCAATGCAACACTTGATTTTGCATCTCCAGACCGAGGCACGATTGGGGGGGGGCGTGTAAAATCGTTGGTGCTACTCAACTGAGAGGATGCAGAAGACGCTTCCAGCAAAATGTAAAAATAAACGTAGAATAGAAGCATCGATGGCCGAGGCATTCATCACTGAGGAGGCGTCAAACTTCGTGACAACACACTACGAAAATCTTCATTTGCATAATCCGAAGCCTCAGTACAATGCTCACGAGCCTACAAAGTGCCAATCCAACCTCAACCTATTCAAAGGGAATCTCGCACCATCCAATGCTTGGAAACCAGTATCGTTGGATGTTGAAGAATTGCAGACCATTTCGCTATATCTCTTTAACAACCTAACAGAAGTGCGGTCGTACATCGAGTAAGATCTCGTTACATTGTTTCGCAACTTCTAATTTCTTTGAACTGCTCTTATTCCTGGATATTTGATGCAGTCGATACGTCACCATATTCTCGTATGGAGTGGTGATCCAAAAGGATTCCTTCGAAGAGTATGAGCTTCTGGCAAAGCAAGGAGGCGAATATCCCGGTTTCACCTCTTGGTTCAAAAAATGGTAATTTCCATTAGACCCTTTCATTTCTTTGGCTAATTTGCGACTAATGCAACAATCCTTTCTTATTAAACTTGTAGGCTAATTCAGAGATTATGGATGCCGAATTGAGACAAGTAGCTAATGATTTTGACTATAAGGTCCGTTCATTTGACAATTACGACATCAACGGGTATCGCTTTCGTACCTATGGCAAAGAGCTATCTATGGCCGACCGAAAGTCTACAAATTGTTGTGTCTCTGCTATCGACGAAGGAGGTGTCGACTATTATGGAAGAGTTGAAGCAATTTATGAACTTCAATTCTATGGTGATAACCCACCAAACGTCTCTTTAGATGTTATTGGTTCCAGCCCAGGGAGACTAGAAGGACTCATCAACATATAGGGCTAGTCGAAATCAAACAAATCACCCATTTGGATGTTCCCGATGTCTATATTACAGCTCAACAGGCAACCCAAGTTTTGTATCTACCGTGGGCCTGTCAAAGAAATCGAAATCTCAGTGGCTGGGATGTCGTTTATGAAGTGCCGCCACATGTTAGACGACCTCCCCCCAATGAAGAGGATTATGAACGTCACATTAACCAAGACACATATGACAAAGGAGAATTCTTCCAAGAAACACATCTTGCCAAAAAAGGTTTCAAGAAACGCTCTACTCCACCCTAGAACATTGAAGTAGACAATGATAGTGAAACCGACCCTGAGCCAGAACAAGAAGAGCCGGAATAAGAAGAAGTTACTGCTGCAGATGACCTGTCAATGCTTGAATGATTACGTAAAGGTGGCCTTCCACATGATGATGCATTTATTAATGATGATGATGAGCACATCATTACTGATAGTGATGATGATGATGCATTTATTAATGATGATGATGAGCACGTCATTACCGATAGTGATTCTTAGGTATTCAAATTTTTATGTTGTACTTTGTATGATTTATATAGTTGGTATGTATAATTTTCTTACTATGTATGATTGTTTCTTATACATAGTGCCATGATCTTGATTTCTGTCCCCGTCGACCCTCGCCCGCTTTATGATTTGGCTGGGGTAAATTCTCTTTCATAACTATTTGTTGCATTTCGCATTTATGACAATTATGGCCATCAAGTTGACATAGAGATATTTTAATCTAGGAGGTATGTGTACCGGAATTTGAAACTGACCCTCTTGTCGAGAAGTTAAATTTAGTTGAAAAAGAAAATGAGTATTTGAAAGAAAAAATTAAAAGAATTGAAGAAGAGAAGATGACATTGGAGTTGTATGTTGCCGATGTCATCGATGATCACAAGATGAAGATGAATGCAATGCGCTTGAAGATGGATGCAATGCACCTGAAGCTTAAGAAGATTAGAAAATATGCCATTGATAATGAGGTTTGGTATCATTATGCTGTTGGATCAATTGTTACCTTAGTTGCGATCTTCATAATATTTGTTGTGATGAGGGTAAGTTTTCTCTAATGTTTTGCTTTACAAATGGATACTTAGCTTATTTTCCTTCTAAATGGCATAATTACCTAAGTTATATAAAAAAATGAGCTATACTTAGCTTATTCAGTTCATTTATGACATACTTAGCATACTTAGGTCAAAATGGCATGATGATCTTTGTTACATCCTAAATGATATAGACTTAGCTTATTTTCCTCGAAAATGACATAATATCCTTACTAAGCTCCAAAATGACATATTTACCTAGCTTAGCTCTAAAATGACCTACACTTAGCATTTTTACCTAGCTTAGCTCTAAGAAGAGGAGAGGAGAAAAAGAAAGAGAAGAAAAACAATCTTCTTCTTCTTCTTCCTCTAACTAGTCTTCTTCTTCTAACTAGTCTTCTTCTTCTTCTATTTCTTCTTCTAACTTTCATCTTTCCAAATTTGCAGATTTGCTTTACATGTGGAAGGCTTATATTCATGGAGTGTACTATTCTTCTGGTGCTTCCTTGTTGTTTATGAAAACTTGTTTGGATATGTATGTCTATATGGATATGTTGTTGGAAACTTGTTTGTGGTTATGTATATATGGATATGTTGGACTTTGTTGAACTATGTTGTTGGATTTGATCAAACATGTTGTTGGACATGCTGTTGGATATGTATGCATGTATATCTGTGTTTGAAACCATGTCTAATTAATTGGATTTAAATAAAAACAGGGGATGTGTAGCCTCTTTGCCGTCCGCTAGCCGACGGCAAAGAGGACACGTGGCAGTCACATGTGCAAACTGGCTGCCTATTTGGTCATTTTGCCGTCTGCAAGCGGACGGCAAAGTGACCAAATAGGCCTGGCAAATAGGGTCATCTAAGCCGTCTACTGGCCGACGGCATAGCTGGCCACGTGGCAGCATCCCAGTGCTGCCCTAGCTAAGCTCTTTGCCATCGGCAAAGAATGTCGTTAACCCCCTAACGGATCTCACCTCACACCGCTGCCGTCCATCGTCGTTGCCGTCTGCTGGCCTCGGATGGCTGACGACACAATCCTTTGCCATCTGTTTCTACAAAGCGGACGTCAAAGAAGGCCTTTGCTGGCACGTGTTCAGCCGGACGGTTTGTCGTCCGCTGGCTGACGGCAAAGGACTTTGCCGTCCGGCATCCGTGCCTTTGCCATCCGCCATGGCGGACGGCAAAGAAGCTGATTCTAGTAGTGATGGGTCAGCACCGAGGTTTCCGCCTCTGGCAGCATGGTGCTGACCTGTGGCTGGCAGACTTTCGCCCGCGCGCATGGCCTGGGCGAAAGGTGCACCCTCCACTTCAAGTACGACGGCCTGGCGACCCTCTACGTGAGGGTATTCAGGGGGGACGGCCACCACATGGGGTGCTGCCCGGAGGACAGCAGCGACGATGATGGTGGCGATGGCAAACTTGGCCTTGGCGACATGCGCTCCTCCTCTCGTGGCGGCAGCTCCTCCTCGGATGAGAGCTCGAGCAGCGGTGGCTATGACCGGCCTCCGCGTCGTCGTGCTCATGTCGAGGACACCAGTGGCTCGTCCGGTCGCAGCCCTCTAGTGAAGCCGGAGAGGAGCCCAGCCTGAAGCTGTGGGCCGGTGAACTTGGACTCAAGGCCGGTGGCCTCAGATCTCCTGTGGGAGAACTGGTGGAGCGCCGTGCTACCTTGAGGCACTGCTTGAGGATGCGGCGCTGGTGCCAAGCCTGCATGCATTCGGGCCCTCTTTGTTTAGCTTTTCCTTTCTCTTGCAAATCGAAAAAAGAAGAATGTACCCTGCGAGGGCGTGTAATGAACTGTTGCTGTTATGCCTTTTTATGTTATGGTTGCTATCCTTGATGCTGTGTTGCAGTATTTGTAATTTGAGCGTGTCAAGGTAGGAAGGCTTAGCTTGATACGTGTAGTCGTCCTCCGCCTCATGAGAACCTATCCTTAGGTACTTGACAGGCCCCCCAGGGCGTACACCCTATGCCCTTAGGAGATACACCATGTGCCCTTAGGAGCCACAGCAGGGCAGAGCCGTCCCTTGTAGGAAGAGAAAATTTGTCAAGCGACTTGCTCCCCTTTACGTGAGCCCCCTGCCATAGGTTAAGGGCCTGATGCACCGCGTCACGCTGCCCGGGGACACGGACATGAGGGGTGCTGGTGCTAGCAGACTCGATCGAGGGCTCCTCGCGAGGATAAAGCCGAAATAACGGGGTTCGGCGTGGTGTGTGCGCGCAAAGGCAAGCCCTAGGCGCACACACCTACCTAGCCCCACACGCGAGGAGCGCGAGGAGAAGTGGTGGGAGACTGCCACCTCCCTCACGTCCTTAGACCAAATCAGCTTAGGAGAAAACACACTTGAGGAACCAACGCTCGTGAATACCAAATCCATTGAAAAACATACTAAGAAAACTGCAAGCAACTTCAGAAAGCAAATGAACAGCCAGGTCCGGCACCTAATCTAGTCTTCTCACCAGCGTGGAGCTAAGTGCTGCCACTAGGACACCAGAGGGAGCCCCAATGAAGCCCCAGGGCGACTCTCAGGAGACTCCGGGGCGTGTACAGCCCCACTCATTATTACGTGAGAGTGTCACGAGCGGAGACCTTCACAGGCTGGAGCCTTGCTTCACAGGCCGGAGCCTTTCTTCAGGGGTAGAACTTCCAGAGGTGCTGGATGTTCCAGGCGTTCTGGATGGGGACCCCGTCCGGTGTCTCCAGGCACGCGGTGCCAGGCCTAGAGACACAGGCAACCCTAAACGGACCCTCCCACATGGGAGAGAGCTTATGCAGCCCCTCCCTGGAGAGCACCCGCCTCAGGACGAGATCGCCCACCTCTAACGTCCTAGAGCAGACGCTGAGGCAGTGGTAGCGCCACAGCGCGTGCTCGTACTTCGCTGCCCGGAGCAAGGCTTGACGGCGGTGTTCCTCCCCCAGCACAAGATCCATCCTCCGCGTGGCGTCCTGCTGCGTTTCGTCGAACGCCGGGACCCGCGTGGAGTGATGCCTGACCTCGTGAGGGAGAACCGCTTTTGCTCCGTAGATGAGGAAGAAAGGCGTTTCTCCTGTTGGCTTGGTCGCGGTGGTGCGGATGGACCACAACACAGACTGCAGCTCGTCGAGCCAGCCTCTGCCATAGGCCTCGAGCTTCTTCTTGAAAGTGCGGGTCTTGAGGCCCCTCAGGACCTCTGCATTGGCCCTTTCAGCCTGTCCATTGCTCCGTGGGTGTGCTACTGAGGTGTAGCAGATCTGCGTTCCAAGGTTAGCACAATATGTTTTGAAAAGATTGCTGGTGAACTGCGAGCCATTGTCGGTGATGATGCGATTGGGGACCCCAAATCGGCTCACGATTCCCTTGATGAACTTGACGGCTGATCCTGCTGGGATGGTGCGCACGGCTTCTACTTCCGCCCACTTGGTGAACTTGTCGATGGCGACGTAGAGGTATCGGTAGCCCCCTGGCACCCGAGGGAATGGCCCTAAGATGTCCAACCCCCAGACCACGAATGGCCACGTGAGCAGTATCGTCTGGAGGCCCTGCACGGGCTGATGGATCTGCTTGGCATGAAACTGGCATGCTTCACAAGAGCGCACCAGCTCCGTAGCATTGTTGAGCGCGGTGGGCTAGTAGAAGCCGCTGCGGAACGCCTTGCCCACCAGGGTGCGGGACAAGGAGTGATGCCCGTAGTCCCCATGATTTATGTCCGCCAGCAGCTCAAGCCCCTGTTCCCTGGAGATGCACCGCAAGGAAACGTCATTGGGCCTCCTGCGGTATAACTCACCATCCTTGATGCAGTACGCGGTGGTCTGGCGGGCCACGCGCTCAGCGTCCTCCTCCTTCTCTGGTAGAGTCCCCTGAAGCAAGTACACCTGGAACTCCTCCGTTTAGCACCCCTCCTCAGGCTCAAGCGCTAGCACCAGGAGGGCTCCTAAGGGATGACCACAGGTTGGAGCTCCCGTCTCTGGCGCCTGTGGCAGGTCCTCCTGAGGTGGTGCTGGAGTCGTGACGTGCGGAACTGCAGATGGCTTGAAGAGTCATTCCTCAAACACCCATGGCTCCTGGGGGAGCCTGCGAGAGGGACTTTTGGCGATACCGTCTGCTTCCTTGTTCGTCCCGCGCGGCACATGCTGCAGCTCCACGCCCATGAACCGCTTCTCCATCTTGTGCACCTCTTCTAGGTACACCTCCATGTGTTCGTCCTTAGGCATGTACTCCTTGTTGGAGAAATTGACGAGAAGTTGAGAATCACCTTTGATGGTGAGGTGCTTTACCCCTAGCGCGGCCGCGGCCCTGAGCTCGGCGAGCAAGCCTTCGAATTCTGTGATGTTGTTGGAGACCTTCTCGCCCCGCTGAAAGCAGAGTTGTACTGCATAGCAAATCTTATCCTTGGTGGGCGAGATGAGGACGGCCCCCGCCCCTGTGCCTTGCCGAGCAAACGCCCCATCGAAGTACATGACCAATTCTTCTGGCTCTTCATCTCCTGGCAGGAGGGAGCAGTCCTCGCCTTCTCCCTGATCTGGAGCGTCGGTCCACTCGGCCACGAAGTCAGCAAGGGCCGCGCCGACCCTGGTGGTACTAAACTCGAGATCAAATGCTTGAAGCTCAATGTTGTCAGGACCGGATTTTTGGGATATCAATTTCCTATAAAATGGCCCTGGTGCTCACCAGCCCCAGGATTACTGTTAGCTGATGAGGCACCAACTTGATACAGAAACTCCAAGCAAAATACATAATATGTAGTACAAGACCATTCTGGCCTATGAGTACAACAAATGGTTTCTAGTGGTTGATGGTAGAAGCGGTTTGTGGTCTTTCGGCGTCTATGGGACTCCATTTCCCGCAGGAACAGCTGACCAGGATAACTCCTATCTTCGCAAGGCTGCTATCATCATTGCGTAAGCTCCGGGGCTGTCATCGCAACACTCCTCTCCGTGCAAGAAATCTGGCCAAGACAATAGGCAGGGACAAGCCAGTGAGTACTTTTGAATGTACTCGCAAACATTTTGAACACGGGTATAATATAACGAATGATAATCATGCTCTGAAATATTCTGTGATCACGACGTTAGTCACAAAATAAAATCCTTGATGCATGCAAGCAAGTTATTTATATACAACATGAATATGCAATCACAGAGTAGAAATAAGATGCACCGATCGGGTGTCAGAAGTGACGCCTCGAAAGGATAGTAAATAATAAGCATGCCTCAGTCAGACGTCTGAGCGACACCACATAAAGGGCTCATAAAGTAAGTAAATAACAAGCATGCCTTAGTCGGGCATCTCAGCGACACCACATAAAGGGCTTATACGGTAAATAAATAACAAGCATGCCACAGTCGGGCGTCTCAGCGACACCACATAAAGGGCTTATAAAGTAAATAAATAACAAGCATGCCACAGTCGGGCGTCTCAGCGACACCATAAAAAGGGCTTATAAATAATTTAATCACAGTGAATATCCAGGAGGTAGAACCATCCCAGGGATACTCAGTAATACAAATAATGTAAATGGTTAGTCCATAGTAGTAATAATCATAATCATCATAAGTCACAAGTCATGATCCATGTTCTGGTTTAGCAGTTTCTCCTTCGAAGACCGACACTAAGATCGACACTTGACCCAACCCAGACTGTAGTCCTTAACCATGGACACGGCTATTCGAATAGATATAATCTCTGCAGAGGGTGTACTCTTTACCCACGAGTAACGGATTCCTTTAGTCCATCGGGGCTAATTCCGTCTATAGTCTTTTAATTGAAAACACGCCTAACTCGCACACACCAGCTTAGCTTACCGGTGTCTGGAATCACCCACGACACTTGTCAAGCAAAACTCTAAGTGGGGAGGCTACAACCTCGATTAGCATAGGATCAAACTTATACCGCGCGCTACTAAGGGGTGCCCCCCTCTCGGTCCCAACCGGAAACACCCATGCCCTCGGACCAGGTGGCCTGCCTACCGGATGCATCCGGTATCTTCCACCGTGGCCTCTCTGTATGGTGTGTGCCAAGAAAGGGGTTGAAAACTCACTGAACCGTACCCTACCTGTGGCAGGGACAAGTGGTAGTACGAAACAAGTATGAGGGTTTGTGGAACAAGACTCGATCTATGGTCGACTCAGGAGGTTTAAAAATTCTCTGCACGATAAGTACAACAAATATATTTCAACCAACAGACAAAATCACCACTCATCATACCCCCTCATGCCATACCTGTCACAATCGTATCGACGAGGAACTAGAGACAAGCTCGTGTCTACCCAAGATAGAGACTTTCCCGGTTCCCTTCCGGCAGGCATGAAAGGCATACGAGGATGATTACCATCACCGGCATATCCATTTCCAATAGCAAGGAAATCTCCAATATGCACTCATGCGTATGATCGTATCACCACATAAAATAACGAGTTCTCCGTATCAAGGTGGTGTTGTAACCGTATCAAATAACCCACAAAAATATTATGCCAAGGTTCAGAATGCTTGCCTTCAAGTTGTGGAGAGGCAGGGTGCATTCCAAAACTTTAGAAAGTTTTCTCCTCCTTCCAAAAATCCTATTATAGAAAATATCCAAATTAACCCATAGTTTCAAAAGAGTGCAAAAATTTGTCTGGATTTTTTTCAAATAAATATGAAAATAAACTAGAAAAAAATTGAGAGAGGTAGGAAAAAGAATCAACTCATTTGGAGTTTTATTTTAAAAGATATGCACAGTCAAAGTTTAGTCAAAGTTTTGGTTTTTAAAAATAATACAGAAAAAAGGAAAAACGTTTCGCAATAAAACACGTCGAAGACGTACTCTGGCGTTACGCCTTCACTTAGTCCAGCGTGGACCGGTCCGTGGTCACTGACAGTGGGTCCATGGGGCCCACTGGTCAGGTTTGACCAGTCGCCTCTCCCTCCTCTTCCTGTGTCTGAGCGGAGGTGGGACACCAGCGAGCGCCGTCGACGAACAATGCTTCCTCGTGGGGTTCTGAGGGCGGGGATGGATCCGCCAGTCCAGGGCGGTCCTCCCAGTGGTCGAACGGCTGGCGAGGGTGAAGGGAGTCGCTGGCGGCGAGCTTCGCGGCGGCCGGTGGCTTCAGGAGGTTTGGGGCTTTGGGCTACGGTGGTTCCTCGATGCGGCTGAGGGTTCGGGCGGCTCCGCACGGTCGAGGGGAGGAGGATGGTGGTGCTAGATGGATGGGGGGGCTCTGGTTGCGACTGAATGGACCGGAGGGCGGCGGCAGCTGGACTGGCCGGAGACGAGGAAGAAGACCTTCCCTGGTCGATTGCCTGCTATGGGGGGTGCTAGGTGTGGTGGCTTGAGGTGGCCTGAGGGACTGGACGAACTCGGGGCCTCTTATATAGGCGGTCGGAGTCGGTTCCAACGGCGGCCGTGGATAAGAACGGCGAACCGTCGTTTTGTAGCCAGGGGGACACGTGGCGATGGCTGGCGGGGTCTGGCAGGGTGAGTGGATGAGCTCGAGCTGCTCCAGGGGCGAGCTGGCGCATTGGTGTGGCTCGGGCAGCGTCGTCCGCGGCAGAGACTACTGTGGCCGCCTGCTCGCTGCCACAGCCGACCTGACGGCGGCGCTGTAGGGCGCCAGGGGGGCTTGGATGGTTCTGGCGAGTGCATGAGAACGGGCGTGGCTCCGCGGGCGAGCAACGTCCATGGGCACGGGGCTAGTGAACGCGGCGACTCGGTTGCGCGTGCGCGTGCAAAACGTGCGCTCTGGGCACGCCCAGAGCACGCACGCGAGGTGTGTGGCCAAATGCTAGGGCATGTTAGAGAGCTCGAATGCTGCTGGTAGTAAACAGGCCTAGGTTAGTGTTAGACAGGAGTTTAGTGGACATGGTGGTTAGGCAAAGCAAGCAGGTCCAGTGTGCAAACTAAAAGCTATGTCAAATCTGACCATGCACATAAAGTGTTTGACAAAATGCCAAGGGCACCCAGGCATTTCTTGGGGTGGCCAAACTCTCCAGATCATAGTCTCTTTAGATGAAAAAGAGTATGGTAAGGTTAGTTTGGCAAAAACAGAAACTTGCTAGTGGAAGTTTTTGAGAAAAGCATAAAAGTAAAAGGCATAGTCTCATGGACCAAATACTCCAACAGATCCATTCTCCTGGACTTAAGGGTTTTGCAGGGTGGTTGATAAGGAGGAGAAATTTTATGGGCATTAGAGTAACAAAAAATAGAGTTGTTGTAGAAAAAGCCAAACTGGACCAGAGAGCAAAAGAGGATGTTTTGCTCAAATTTTTCAAACAACATTAGTGGGTTTTTGCACAAAGATGAATAATATACTCCTAATAACATCCCCTAATTTTGGTGGAAGTTTTAAAGAAATGTTTAAATAGGTTGTACTGCAGAAGTGAAATTTGACCAGATTTGAAAACTATGGGTAAAGCTAAAAATCTCCAAATGACCAAAGGATATTTTTGCATAAAAGTGATTTAGGGACATCATATGTCATCACCAAATTTTGGTGGGATTTTTAAATGAATTTATAAAAGGGTTGCAGTGCAAATGGGACCCTAAAACTTACGAAAACCATTTTGGAAGATAAAGCTCAGGGAAAAAAATAATTATATAAATAATCCCACTAATAAAAGAATTGTTTTATTTGAGAGGGTAAACAAGTCCAATAATAATTGGAAAGTTTTCACTTGGGGGAAAACTCCACAACTTAGAAGAAAAGAGAGGTTTTGAGATCAAAATAAATCCAGAAAAATGAAAATTTAATTTCCTGGCAAAATTTTAATAAACAAAACATGGTTAAATTTTTGAGGTGTTACAACACTACCCCCCTTAGGAAAAATCTCGTCCTTGAGATTTGCTAAGAGTTGTTTTAGAAAAATATCATTCCTGTTAGTTGAAACTAAAAAAAGTTTACTCATAGCACAAACTCTGTGTCGTCGGGGTTGGCAGCTACGCCCGGGTTAAAAATGCAATCGCACACCAGCACACTTATGCATGGCTACTATTAAAATAGGGGTGCACAAGCAAATAGTATTTAATGTGGCGATACAGGGTCACACAATTACCGGGCGTGGTCATACTAAGACTCGGTACTACTCGAGTGACTTAGTCTACCTCGTTAATATCTAAGCGGGCGTGCCTTGCGGACGTCGAGGCTTCTCGATGGTTTTCACCGTCGGGATTAGCTGGAGGGGGTTGAGGGGCTGCAGGGTTAGGGTAACGATGATGACCATCCCGGGGATTGTTGGCCACAATACCGTTGGAGCTGTTGGAAATATGCCCTAGAGGCAATAATAAATTGGTTATTATTATATTTCCTTGTTCATGATAATCGTTTATTATCCATGCTATAATTGTATTGATAGGAAACTCAGATACATGTGTGGGTACATAGACAACACCATGTCCCTAGTAAGCCTCTAATTGACTAGCTCGTTGATCAATAGATGGTTACGGTTTCCTGACCATGGACATTGGATGTCGTTGATAACGGGATCACATCATTAGGAGAATAATGTGATGGACAAGACCCAATCCTAAGCCTAGCACAAAGATCGTAGTTCGTATGCTAAAGCTTTTCTAATGTCAAGTATCTTTTCCTTAGACCATGAGATTGTGCAACTCCCGGATACCGTAGGAATGCTTTGGGTGTACCAAACGTCACAACGTAACTGGGTGGCTATAAAGGTGCACTACAGGTATCTCCGAAAGTGTCTCTTGGGTTGGCACGAATCGAGACTGGGATTTGTCACTCCGTGTAAACGGAGAGGTATCTCTGGGCCCACTCGGTAGGACATCATCATAATGTGCACAATGTGACCAAGGGGTTGATCACGGGATGATGTGTTACGGAACGAGTAAAGAGACTTGCCGGTAACGAGATTGAACAAGGTACCGGTATACCGACGATCAAATCTCGGGCAAGTACAAATACCGTTAGACAAAGGGAATTGTATACGGGATTGATTGAGTCCTTGACATCGTGGTTCATCCGATGAGATCATCGTGGAACATGTGGGAGCCAACATGGGTATCCAGATCCCGCTGTTGGTTATTGACCGGAGAACGTCTCGGTCATGTCTACATGTCTCCCGAACCCGTAGGGTCTACACACTTAAGGTTCGATGACGCTAGGGTTATAAAGGAAGTTTGTACGTGGTTACCGAATGTTGTTCGGAGTCCCGGATGAGATCCCGGACGTCACGATGAGTTCTGGAATGGTCCGGAGGTAAAGATTTATATATGGGAAGTCCTGTTTTGGTCACCGGAAAAGTTTCGGGTTTTATCGGTAACGTACTGGGACCACCGGGAGGGTCCCGGGGGTCCACCAAGTGGGGCCAACATCCCCAGAGGGCTGCATGGGCCAAGTGTGGGAGGGGACCAGCCCCAGGTGGGCTGGTGCGCCCCCCCACCAAGGCCCAAGGCGCCTAGGGCTTGGGGGAAACCCTAAAGGGGGGCGCCCCCTTGCCTTGGGGGGCTAGGCAAGTAGGCAACCCCCCTGGCCGCCACCCCCTCCTCAGATTGGATCTAAGGGGGCCGCCCCCCCTCTTCGTTGCCCCTATATATATGTGGGGGGTGGGAGGGAAGCCGCACCCAAGTTCTGGCGCAGCCCTCCCCCTCTCCTAAGTACTCCTCCTCTCCCGCGGTGCTTGGCGAAGCCCTGCAGGATTGCCACGCTCCTCCATCACCACCACGCCATTGTGCTGCTGCTAGACGGAGTCTTCCCCACCCTCTCCCTCTCTCCTTGCTGGATCAAGGCATGGGAGACGTCACCGGGCTGTACGTGTGTTGAACGCGGAGGTGCCGTCCGTTCGGCACTAGGATCTCCGGTGATTTGGATCACGACGAGTACGACTCCTTCAACCCCGTTCTCTTGAACGCTTCCGCTTAGCGATCTACAAGGGTATGTAGATGCACTCTCCTTCCCCTCATTGCTGGTTTCTCCATAGATAGATCTTGGTGACACGTAGGAAAATTTTGAATTTCTGCTACGATCCCCAACAGTGGCATCATGAGCTAGGTCTACTGCGTAGATTCTTTGCACGAGTAGAACACAAAGTAGTTGTGGGCATTGATTTTGTTCAATATGCTTACCGTTACTAGTCCAATCTTGTTTCGACAGTATTGTGGGATGAAGCGGCCCGGACCGACCTTACACGTACTCTTACGTGAGACAGGTTCCACCGACTGACATGCACTTGTTGCATAAGGTGGCTAGCGGGTGTCAGTCTCTCCCACTTTAGTCGGATCGGATTCAATGAAAAGGGTCCTTATGAAGGGTAAATAGCAATTGACATATCACGTTGTGGTTTTTGTGTAGGTAAGAAACGTTCTTGCTAGAAACCCATAGCAGCCACGTAAAACATGCAAACAACAATTAGAGGACGTCTAACTTGTTTTTGCAGGGTATGCTATGTGATGTGATATGGCCAAAAAGAATGTGATGAATGATATGTAATGTATGAGATTGATCATGTTCTTGTAATAGGAATCACGACTTGCATGTCGATGAGTATGACAACCGGCAGGAGCCATAGGAGTTGTCTTTATTTATTGTATGACCTGCGTGTCATTGAACAACGCCATGTAATTACTTTACTTTATTGCTAACCGGTAGCCATAGTAGTAGAAGTAATAAGTTGGCGAGACAACTTCATGGAGACACAATGATGGAGATCATGATGATGGAGATCATGGTGTCATGCCGGTGACGATGATGATCATGGATCCCCGAAGATGGAGATCAAAAGGAGCAAAATGATATTGGCCATATCATGTCACTTTTTGATTGCATGTGATGTTTATCATGTTTATGCATCTTATTTGCTTAGAATGACGGTAGTAAATAAGATGGTCCCTCATTAAAATTTCAAGAAAGTGTTCCCCCTAACTGTGCACCATTGCGAAAGTTTGTCATTTTGAAGCACCACGCGATGATCGGGTGTGATAGATTCTTACGTTCACATACAACGGGTGTAAGCCAGATTTACATATGCGAAACACTTAGGTTAACTTGACGAGCCTAGCATGTACAGACATGGCCTCGGAACACAGGAGACCGAAAGGTCGAGCATGAGTCGTATGGAGGATACGATCAACATGAAGATGTTCACCGATGATGACTAGTCCATCTCACGTGATGATCGGACACGGCCTAGTTGACTCAGATCATGTAATCACTTAGATGGCTAGAGGGATGTCTATCTGAGTGGGAGTTCATAAGATGAACTTAATTATCCTGAACATAGTCAAAAGACCCTTTGCAAATTATGTCATAGCTCGCGCTTTAGTTCTAATGTTTTATATATGTTCCTAGAGAAAATATAGTTGAAAGTTGACAATAGCGATTATGCGATCAGTAGAAAGCTTATGTCCTTAATGCACCGCTCAGTGTGCAGAACCCCAAACGTCGTCTATGGATGTTGTGAACATCGGACATACACGTTTTGATAACTACGTGATAGTTCAGTTAAATGGTTTAGAGTAGAGGCACCAAAGACGTTTTTGAAACGTCGCGGAACATATGAGATGTTTCGAGGGCTGAAATTGGGATTTCAGGCTCGTGCCCATGTCAAGAGGCATGAGACCTCCGACGATTTTCTTAGCCTGCAAACTAAGGGAGAAAAGCTCAATCGTTGAGCTTGTGCTCAGATTGTCTGAGTGCAACAATCACTTGAATCGAGTGGGAGTTGATCTTCCAGATGAGATAGTGATGTTTCTCCTAAATCATTGCCACCAAGCTGCTAGAGCTTCGTGATGAACTATAACATATCAGGGATAGATATGATGATCCTTGAGGTATTCGCGATGTTTGACACTGCGAAAGTAGAAATCAAGAAGGAGCATCAATTGTTGATGGTTGGTAAAACCACTAGTTTCAAGAAGGGCAAGGGCAAGAAGGGATACTTCATGAAACAGCAAAACAGTTGCTGCTCTAGTGAAAACCCAAGGTTGAACCCAAACCCGAGACTAAGTGCTTCTGTAATAAGGGGAACAGCCACTGGAGAATAATTACCCTAGATACTTGGTAGATGAGAAGGCTGGCAAGGTCGATAGAAGTATATTGGATATACATTATGTTAATGTGTACTTTACTAGTACTCCTAGTAGCACCAGGGTATTAAGATACCGGTTCGGTTGCTAAGCGTTAGTAACTCGAAATAAAAGAGCTGCGGAATAAACGGAGACTAGCTAAAGCTGAGCTGACGATATGTGTTGGAAGTGTTTCCAAGTTTGATGTGATCAAACATCGCACGCTCCCTCTACCATCAAGATTAGTATTAAACCTGAGTAATTGTCATTTGGTGTTTGCGTTGAGCATAGACATGATTGGATTATGTCTATCGCAATACGGTTATTCATTTAAGGAGAATAATGGTTACTCTATTTATTTGAATAATACCTTCAATGGTCTTACACCCAAAATGAATGGTTTATTGAATCTCGGTCGTAGTGATACACATGTTCATGCCAAAAGATATAAGATAGTAATGATAGTACCACCTACTTATGGCACTGCCATGTAAGTCATAATGGTATAAACCGCATGAAGAAGCTCCATGTTGATGAATCTTTGGACTCACTCGTTTTTGAAAAGATTGAGACATGTGAACCATGTCTATTGGTATGTACGCATGAAGAAATTCCATGCACATGGACCGTTTGGACTCACTTGATTTTGAATCACTTGAGACATGCAAATCATACCACATGGGCAAGATGACTGAAAGCCTCGTTTTCAGTAAAATGGAACAAGAAAGCAACTTGTTGGAAGTAACACATTTTGATGTGTGCAGTCCAATGAGTGCTGAGGCACGCAGTGGATATCGTTATGTTCTTACTTCACAGATGATTTGAGTAGATACTCAGTATATTTACTTGATGAAACACAAGTCTGAATTATTGAATGGTTCAAGTAATTTCAGAGTGAAGTTGAAGATCATCGTGACAAGAGGATAAAATGTCTATGCTATGATCATAGAGATGAGTATCTGAGTTACGAGCTTTGGCACGCAATTAAGACATTGTGGAAATTGTTTCACAATTAATACCGCCTGGAACACCATAGTGTGATGGTGTGTCCGAACATCATAGTTGCACCCTATTGGATATGGTGCGTACCATGATGTCTCTTATCAAATTACCACTATCGGACATGGGTTAGGCATTAGAGACAACCGCACTCACTTTAATAGGGCACCACATAATTCCATTGAGACGACACCATTTGAACTATGGTTTGGAGAAACCTAAGTTGTCATTTCTTAAAAGTTTGGGGCTGCGACGCTTATGTGAAAAAGTTTCAGGTTGATAAGCTCGAACCCAAAGCAGATAAAATGCATCTTCATAGGACACCCAAAACAGTTGGGTATACCTCCTAATTCAGATCCGAAAGCAATAGGGATTGTTTCTTGAATCGGGTCCTTTCTCGAGGAAAGGTTTGTCTCGAGAATTGAGTGGGAGGATGGTGGAGACTTGATGAGGTTATTGAACCGTCACTTCAACAAGTGTGTAGCAGGGCACAGGAAGTTGTTCCTGTGGCGCCTACACCAATTGAAGTAGAAGCTTATGATAGTGATCCTGAACTTTTGGATCAAGTCACTACTGTACCTCGTAGGGTGACAAGGATGCGTACTACTTCAGAATGGTACAGTAATCCTGTCTTGAAGGTCATGTTGCTAGAAAACAATGAACCTACGAGCTATGGAGAAGCGATGGTGGGCCCAAATTCCGACAAATGGTTAGAAGCCATGAAATCTGAGATAGGATCCATGTATCAGAACAAAGCATGGACTTTGGTGGACTTGCCCGATGATCGGCAAGCCATTGAGATAAATGGATCTTTAAGAAGAAGACGGACATGGACGGTAATGTCACCGTCTATGAAGCTCGACTTGTGGCGAAGAGTTTTTCACAAGTTCAAGGAGTTGACTACGATGAGATTTTCTCATCCGTAGCGATGCTTAAGTCCGTCGGAATCATGTTAGCGTTAGCTGCATTTATGAAATCTGGCAGATGGATGTCAAAACAAGTTTCCTTACCAGTTTTCGTAAGGAAAGGTTGTATGTGATACAATCAGAAAGGTTTTGTCGATCCTAAGGATGCTAAAAGGTATGCTAGCTCCAGCGATCTTTCCATGGACTGGAGTAAGCATCTTGGAGTTGGAATATGCACTTTGATAAAGATGATCAAAGATTTTGGGTTTATACAAAGTTTATGAGAAACTTGTATTTCCAAAGAAGTGAGTGGGAGTACTATAGAATTTCTGATGAGTATATGTTGTTGACATATTGTTGATCAGAAATGATGTAGAATTTCTGGAAAGCATATAGGGTTATTTGAAAGGTGTTTTTCAATAGAAAACCTGGATTAAGCTACTTGAACATTGAGCATCAAGATCTGTGAGGATAGATCAAAAACGCTAAATGGTACTTTCAAATGAGCACATACCTTGACATGATCTTGAACGTGTTCAAGATGGATCGGTCAAAGAAGGAGTTCTTGCCTGAGTTGTAAGGTATGAAGTTAAGAGTTAAAGCTCGACCATGGCAGAAAAGAGAGAAAGGACGAAGGTCGTCCCCTATGCCTTAGACGTAGGCTCTATAGTATGCTATGTTGTGTACCGCACCGGGAGTGTGCCTTGCCATGAGTCAGTCAAGGGGTAGAAGAATGATCCAGGAATAGATCATTGGACAGTGGTCAAAATTGTCCTTGGAGTAAATAAAGGACATGTTTCTCAATTATGGAGGTGATAAAGAGTTCGGCGTAAAGGGTTACGTCGATGCAAGCTTTAACACATATCCGAATGATTCTGAGTAGCAAACCGGATACGTATAGTGGAGCAACCATTTGGAATAGCTTCAAGTGGAGCGTGGAAGCATCATTTACAATATGACATAGAGAATTGCGAAGTACATACGGATCTGAATGTTACAGACCCGTTGACTAAAACCTCCCTCACAAGGAAAACATGATCAAACCCCAGAACTCATTGAGACTTAATCACATGGTGATGTGAACTAGTTTAAGACACTAGTAAACTCTTTGGATGTTGGTCACATGGTGATGTGACCTATCAGTGTTAATCACATAGCGATGTGAACTAGATTATTGACTCTAGTGCAAGTGGGAGACTGTTGGAAATATGCCCTAGAGGCAATAATAAATTGGTTATTATTATATTTCCTTGTTCATGATAATCATTTATTATCCATGCTATAATCGTATTGATAGGAAACTCAGATACATGTGTGGGTACATAGACAACACCATGTCCCTAGTAAGCCTCTAATTGACTAGCTCGTTGATCAATAGATGGTTACGGTTTCCTGACCATGGACATTGGATGTCGTTGATAACGGGATCACATCATTAGGAGAATGATGTGATGGACAAGACCCAATCCTAAGCCTAGCACAAAGATCGTAGTTCGTATGCTAAAGCTTTTCTAATGTCAAGTATCTTTTCCTTAGACCATGAGATTGTGCAACTCCCGGATACCGTAGGAATGCTTTGGGTGTACCAAACGTCACAACGTAACTGGGTGGCTATAAAGGTGCACTACAGGTATCTCCGAAATTGTCTGTTGGGTTCGCACGAATCGAGACTGGGATTTGTCACTCCATGTAAACGGAGAGGTATCTCTGGGCCCACTCGGTAGGACATCATCATAATGTGCACAATGTGACAAAGGGGTTGATCACGGGATGATGTGTTACGGAACGAGTAAAGAGACTTGCTGGTAACGAGATTGAACAAGGTATCGGTATACCGACGATCAAATCTCGGGCAAGTACAAATATCGTTAGACAAAGGGAATTGTATACGGGATTGATTGAGTCCTTGACATCGTGGTTCATCCAATGAGATCATCGTGGAACATGTGGGAGCCAACATGGGTATCCAGATCCCACTGTTGGTTATTGACTGGAGAAGGTCTCGGTCATGTCTACATGTCTCCCGAACCCGTAGGGTCTACACACTTAAGGTTCAATGATGCTAGGGTTATAAAGGAAGTCTGTACGTGGTTACCGAATGTTGTTCGGAGTCCCGGATGAGATCCCGGACGTCACGAGGAGTTCCGGAATGGTCCGGAGGTAAAGATTTATATATGGGAAGTCCTGTTTTGGTCACCGGAAAAGTTTCGGGTTTTATCGGTAACGTACCGGGACCACCGGGAGGGTCCCGGGGATCCACCAAGTGCTGACAACGTCCCCAGAGGGCTGCATGGGCCAAGTGTGGGAGGGGACCAGCCCCAGGTGGGCTGGTGCGCCCTCCCACCAAGGCCCAAGGCGCCTAGGGCTTGGGGGAAACCCTAAAGGGGGGCGCCCCTTGCCTTGGGGGGCAAGGCAACCCTCCTGGCCGCCGCGCCCTCCTCAGATTGGATCTGAGGGGGCCGCCCCCCTCTCCCTTGCCCCTATATATATGTGGGGGGTGGGAGGGCAGCCGCACCCAAGTTCTGGCGCAGCCCTCCCCCTCTCCCAAGAACTCCTCCTCTCCCTCGGTGCTTGGCGAAGCCCTGCGGGATTGCCACGCTCCTCCATCACCACCACGCCGTTGTGCTGCTGCTGGACGGAGTCTTCCCCAACCTCTCCCTCTCTCCTTGCTGGATCAAGGCATGGGAGACGTCACCGGGCTGTACGTGTGTTGAACGCGGAGGTGCCGTCCGTTCGGCACTAGGATCTCCGGTGATTTGGATCACGACAAGTACGACTCCTTCAACCCCGTTCTCTTGAACGCTTCAGCTTAGCGATCTACAAGGGTATGTAGATGCACTCTCCTTCCCCTCGTTGCTGGTTTCTGCATAGATAGATCTTGGTGACACGTAGGAAAATTTTGAATTTCTGCTACGATCCCCAACAGTGGCATCATGAGCTAGGTCTATTGCGTAGATTCTTTGCACGAGTAGAACACAAAGTAGTTGTGGGCGTTGATTTTGTTCAATATGATTACCGTTACTAGTCCAATCTTGTTTCGACGGTATTGTGGGATGAAGCGGCCCGGACCGACCTTACACGTTCTCTTACGTGAGACAGGTTCCACCGACTGACATGCACTTGTTGCATAAGGTGGCTAGCGGGTGCCAGTCTCTCCCACTTTAGTCGGATCGGATTCGATGAAAAGGGTCATTATGAAGGGTAAATAGAAATTGACATATCGCGTTGTGGTTTTTGCGTAGGTAAGAAACGTTATGGCCTACCATACCCGTCATGGCTGGGGTAGTAGTAGAACGAGTGGCAGTTAACTCTGGGCGACAAGTGCCGGAGTTGAACTACAGCCTCTCGAGCGGCTAGTTGGATGGCTTGTGGCTCAAAGGAAGTTGTCCTCCCGGTGAACCTGTAGGGGCATTCTGGCGATAGACCCCTACCATAGATGTGCACTGTGGCCCAAAATTGACGGCTCTCACCGCTCATGGGTCCTTGGTACACAACATATTCTGGGGGCTCTTCTAATGCAAAGGCACGGCGGGTGAGGTTTGCTAGCACGGTCACAAAACCTCCAAGGTTGTTTGCTGTGGTTTCATTGTGCACAACGGGGCCAGGCATTATAGCTCAGTATGGGAAAAGGGTGTGTTGTGCTGTGTTGAGGTTAGCGTGCCCTTTTTACAGAAAAAGGGGACGGAGTCTTCCTTCGCACGCTTGCGAATGAGACAATTTAGGCGTCGGTCACTGGCGCGTGATCGACAAGCTAGGCTGATAGGTTGGGCACCGACTGCCAAAAGGTGTAGGGGTCACTCTGTGGCTATCTTACGTGAGAAGCTTGGCCGGGGTTAGGTTATGGTCTGGTGGGTTGGTTAACCTAGGTTTTTCGACCTGGCTAAGATAGGATTAGCCAATGGTCAGCCTGGCTCTGATACCAAGTTTGTCACGACCGGATTTTTGGGATATCAATTTCCCAGAAAATGGCCCTGGTGCTCACCAGCCCCAGGATTACTGTTAGCTGATGAGGCACCAACTTGATACAGAAACTCCAAGCAAAATACATAATATGTAGTACAAGACCATTCTGGCCTATAAGTACCACAAATGGTTTCTAGTGGTTGATGGCGGAAGCGGTTTGTGATCTTTTGGTGTTTATGGGACTCCATTTCCAGTAGGAACAGCTGACCAGGATAACTCCTATCTTCGCAAGGCTGCTATCATCATTGCGTAAGCTCCGGGGCTGTCATTGCAATGCTCCTCTCTGTGCAAGAAATCTGGCCAAGACAATAGGCAGGGACAAGCCAGTGAGTACTTTTGAATGTACTCGCAAACATTTTGAACACGGGTATAATATAACAAATGATAATCATGCTATGAAATATTCTGTGATCACGACGTCAGTCACAAAATAAAATCCCTGATGCATGCAAGCAGGTTATTTATATACAACATGAATATGCAATCGTAGAGTAGAAATAAGATGCACCGATCGGGTGTCTGAAGCGACGCCTCGAAAGGATAGTAAATAACAAGCATGCATCAGTCGGACGTCTGAGCGACACCACATAAAGGGCTCATAAAGTAAATAAATAACAAGCATGCCTCAGTCGGGCATCTCAGCGACACCATATAAAGGGTTTATAAGGTAGATAAATAACAAGCATGCCACAGTCGGGCGTCTCAGCGACACCACATAAAGGGCTTATAAAGTAAACAAATAACAAGCATGCCACAGTCGGGCGTCTCAGCGACACCACAAAAAGGGCTTATAAATAATTTAATCACAGTGAATATCCAGGAGGTAGAACCATCCTAGGGATACTCAGTAATACAAATAATGTAAATGGTTAGTCCATAGTAGTAATAATCATAATCATCATAAGTCACATGTCATGATCCATGTTTTGGTTTAACAGTTTCTCCTCCGAAGACCGACACTAAGACCGACACTTGACCCAACCCAGACTGTAGTCCTTAACCATGGACACGGCTATTCGAATAGATATAATCTCTGCAGAGGGTGTACTCTTTACCCACGAGTAACGGATTCCTTTAGTCCATCGGGTCTAATTCCGTCTACGGTCTTTTAATTGAAAACACACCTGACTCGCACACACCAGCTTAGCTTACCGGTGTCTGGAATCACCCACGACACCTGTCAAGCAAAACTGTAAGTGGGGAGGCTACAACCTCGATTAGCATGGGATCAAATTTATACCGCGCGCTACTAAGGGGTGCCCCCCTCTCGGTACCAACCGAAAACACCCATGCCCCCAGTCAAGGTGGCCTGCCTACCGGATGCATCCGGTATCTTCCACCGTGGCCTCTCTGTACGGTGTGTGCCAAGAAAGGGGTTGACAACTTACTGAACCGTACCCTACCTGCGGCAGGGACAAGTGGTAGTACGAAACAAGTATGGGGGTTTCTGGAACAAGACTCGATCTATGGTCGACTCGGGAGGTTTAAAAATTCTCTGCACCATAAGTACAACAAATATATTTCAACCAACAGACAGAATCACCACTCATCATACCCCCTCATGCCATACCGGTCACAATCGTCTCGACGAGGAACTAGAGACAAGCTCGTGTCTACCCAAGACAGAGACTTTCCCGGTTCCCTTCCAGAAGGCATGAAAGGCATACGAGGATGATTACCATCACCAGCATATCCATTTCCAATAGCAAGGAAATCTCCAATATGCACTCATGCGTATGATCGTATCACCACATAAAATAATGAGTTCTCCGTATCAAGGTGGTGTTGTAACCATATCAAATAACCCACAAAAATATTATTCCAGGGTTCAGAATGCTTGCCTTCAAGTTGTGGAGAGGAAGGGTGCATTCCAAAACTTTTGAAAGTTTTCTCCTCCTTACAAAAATCCTATTTTAGAAAATATCCAAATTAACCCATAGTTTCTAAATAGTGCAAAAATTTGTCTGAATTTTTTTCAAATAAATATGAAAATAAACTAGAAAAAATTTGAGAGAGGTAGGAAGAAGAATCAACTCATTTGGAGTTTTATTTTAAAAGATATGCCTAGTCAAAGTTTAGTCAAAGTTCTGATTTTTAAAAATAATACAGAAAAAAGGGAAAACGTTTAGGAATAAAACACGTAGAAGACGTACTCTGGCGTTACGCCTTCACTTAGTCCAGCGCGGACCGGTCCGTGGTCACTGACAGTGGGTCCATGGGGCCCACTGGTCAGGTTTGACCAGTCGCCTCTCCCTCCTCTTCCTCTGTCCAAGCGGAGGCGGGACTCCGGCGAGCGTCGTTGACGAACGGCGCTTCCTCGCGGGGTTCTGAGGGCGGGGATTGATCCGCCAGTCCAGGGCGGTCCTCTCGGTGGTCGAACGGCTGGCGGGGGTGAAGGGAGTCGCCGGCGGTGAGCTTCGCGGCGGTTGGTGGCTTCGGGAGGTTTGGGGCTTTGGGCTACGGTGGTTCCTCGATGCGGCTGAGGGTTCGGGCGGCTCAGCATGGTCGAGGGGAGGAGGATGGTGGTGCTAGATGGACGAGGGGGCTCTGGTTACGACTGAATGGACCGGACAGCGGCGGCGGCTGGACTGGCCGGAGACGAGGAAGAAGACCTTCCATGGTCGATTGCCTGCTATGGGGGGTGCTAGGTGGGGTGGCTTGAGGTCGCCTGGGGGACTGGACGAACTCGGGGCCTCTTATATAGGCGGCCGGAGTCGGTTCCAACGGCGGCCGTGGATAAGAACGGCGAACTGCCGTTCTGTAGCCAGGGGGTGCATGCGATGGCTGGCAGGGTCTGTCAGGGTGAGTGGATGAGCTCGAGCTGCTCCAGGGGCGAGCTGGCACGCTGGGGTGGCTCGGGCGGCGTCGTCCATGGCAGAGGCTACTGCGGCCGCCCGCTCGCTGCCACGGCCGACCTGACAGCGGCGCTGTAGGGCGCCAGGTGGGCTTGGATGGTTCTGGTGAGTGGATGGGAACGGGCGTGGCTCTGCGGGCGAGCAACGGCCAGGGGCGCGGGGCGAGTGAATGCGGCGGCTCGGTTACGCGTGCGTGCAAAACGTGCGCTCTGGGCATGGCCAGAGCACGCACGCGAGGTGTTCGGCCAAATGCTAGGGCATGTTAGAGAGCTCGAATGCTGCTGGTAGTAAACAGCCCTAGGTTAGTGGTAGACAGGAGTTTAGTGGACATGGTGGTTTGGCAAAGCAAGCAGGTCCAGTGTGCAAACTAAAAGCTATGTCAAATCTGACCATGCACATAAAGTGTTTGACAAAATGCCAAGGGCACCTAGGCATTTCTTGGGGTGGCCAAACTCTCCAGATCATAGTCTCTTTAGATGAAAAAGAGTGTGGTAAGGTTAATTTGGCAACAACACAAACTTGCTAGTGGAAGTTTTTGAGAAAACCATTTCTGGACAGAAAGTAAAAGGCATAGTCTCATGGACCAAAAATACTCCAATAGGTCCATTCTCCTGGACTTAAGGGTTTTGCAGGGTGGTTGATAAGCAGGAGAAATTTTATGGGCATTAGAGTAACCAAAAATAGAGTTGTTGTAGAAAAAGCCAAACTGGACCAGAGAGCAAAAGAGGATGTTTTGCTCAAATTTTTCAAAGAACATTAGTGGGTTTTTGCACAAAGATGAATAATATACTCCTAATAACATCCCCTAATTTTGGTGGAAGTTTTAAAGAAATATTTAAATAGGTTGTAGTGCAAAAGTGAAATTTGAACAGATTTGAAAACTATGGGTAAAGCTAAAAATCTCCAAATGACCAAAGGATATTTTTGCATAAAAGTGATTTAGGGACATCATATGTCATCCCCAAATTTTGGTGGGATTTTTAAATGAATTTCTAAAAGGGTTGTAGTGCAAATGGGACCCTAAAACTTATGAAAACCATTTTGGAAAGATAAAGCTCAGGGAAAAAATAATTATATAAATAATCCCACTGATAAAAGAATTGTTTTATTTGAGAGGGTAAACAAGTCCAATAATAATTGGAAAGTTTTCACTTGGGGGAAAACTCCACAACTTAGAAGAAAAGAGAGGTTCTGAGATCAAAATAAATCTAAAAAATGAAAATTTAATTTCCTGGCAAAATTTTAATAAACAAAACATGGTTAAATTTTGGGGGTGTTACAAATGTTCCATTCAGCAACTCGCCCGGCAACGTTCGGGCTCCGGAGCACCCTCTCTAGTGGGTATGATGAGACAACCTTGATGGGGTGGCCTTGAAAGTAGTGGCGCAGCTTCCTGGAGGCGACTAGAAGTACGAGCAAGAGCTTCTGTGGCATGGGGTATCGTGCCCGGGCCTCCCTCAGTACTGTGCTGATGAAGTAAACGGGGTGCTCAATGAGGGAGGAGGCATCAACAGAATCTTGTTCTTCGCAGGGGCACAAGTCCCTTTTGGCCTCATGAGGCCTGTGCTCTAGAGCCTCGATAGCCATGGGGTCATTTGTGGCCTCAGGAGGAATGCCGACCGCCGTGTCGGTCGAGACTTTAGGTGCCTTTCCCGGGGTGTGCCATGCTTTGCTTGCTGGTTGCGTGTCCTGCTGCAGCTTCTTGACCGGGCGCTCCTTCCTTAGCGCCACCTGGGCGGCGCTTGCTGAGTGTAGGGTTGCTGCCAGATAGAGCGCCAAGGGCTCGAGAGGGCACGGTGCCACCATCACGGGCGGACTGGTAAGATATCTCTTGAGGTCCTGGAAGGCTGCGTCTGCCTTGGGGGTCCACTCGAATGGCTCCTTCCTTTTCATCAGCTTGAAAAATGGGAGGGCATGCTCCCCCAGCTTGGAAATGAAGCGTCCGAGTGAGGTTATGCAGCCAGCCAGCTTCTACATCTCCTTCAGGGTCTGTGGGGGGTTCATGTCATCTATTGCCTTGACCTTTTCTAGGTTAGCCTCGATCCCTCTATGCGATACCAAGAAGCCTAGCAGCTTGCCGGAGGGGACCCCGAACACACACTTCTCGGGGTTAAACCGAAGATCCACCGTGCGCAGGATGGCAAATGTCTCCTCTAGATCTTCTATCAGAGTCCTGGCCTCCCGAGACTTCACCACTATATCATCGACGTAGGCCTCCATGTTTCTCTCGAGCTGCGAACCCAGGGCGATGTGCATCAACCGCTGGAAGGTTGCTCCTGCGTTCTGCAGCCCGAAGGGCATGCAGGTGTAGCAGTACACCCCGCATGGGGTGAGGAATGTCGTCTTCTCCACATCCTCCACGGCCATCTTGATTTGGTGGTAGCCGGAGAAGGCGTCCAGGAAGCACAATAGGTCACACTCGGCGGTGGAGTCGGTGATTTGGTCGATGCGAGGGAGCGGGAAAGGATATTGAGGGCAAGACTTGTTGAGGTTGGTGAAGTTGACACACATGCGCTCCTTCCCTCCTTTCTTGGGGACGATGACGGGGTTCGCTAGCCACTCTGGGTACCGCACCTCTTTGATGACCCCTGGGGCTTGTAGCTTACGAGTTTCTTGGACGATGAAGGCCTACTTCTTGGTGGACTATCGGTGAGCCTTCTGCTTCATCGACCGCACATTTGGGCATACTCTCACATGGTGCTGGATTATCCCCCTTGGGACCCCGGCCAGGTGTTTGGGTTCCCAGGCGAAATCATCCTTGTTGGCTCACAAAAAGTTGATCAATGCCTCCTCTTGGTCCTGAGGGGGGGCCAACCCCTATGGTGAAGGTGGCGCTGGCCGTCCCGTCCTCGCAGACCGGCACCTGCTTCGTCTCGGCTCGGCTCGATCCTGAGAGAACAACTGCTTCTTCTTGGCACGCGCTGCCTCTAGGGCTTCCTGATCCTCCTTCTTGCTGGGTACCGCGGTCGTGGTTGTCTTGAAGGCGAGCTTGAGGGCCTGCAGTGCGCCTTTGGTGTCTCCTGCCACCATGAGGACACCGTTGTTGTCCGACATCTTCATGAGGTTGTACGCGGGATGGATCACAACCATAAAATGCGCCAAGGCTGGGTATCCCAGAATAGCATTGTATGGCAGGTTGATCTTGGCGATGTCGAAGTCGACGAGCTCGGTGCGGTAGTTGCCGCGGGTCCCAAAGGTGACAGGGAGGCGGATCTGCCCCAGGGGCCTGGTGGAACCGTCTCCAATTCCGGAGAAGGGCTTGGAGGGGCGGGTCCGGCTAGGCGGTACATGGAGTAGGCTGAACGCCTCCGAGGAGAGCACGTTGAGGCCAGCCCCACCGTCGATGAGGGTCCTGGTGATCGCCACATGACAGATGGTGGGGGTGCATAGCATCGGGAGCGTGCCTGCCCCCGTCGTGGCGGCGGGGTGATCTTCGGGGCTGAAGGCGAGGTCAGCTTGGGGCGCTGCCCAGCCCGGGGGAGCCCCCGAGCCCACCTGAGTGTTGCCTACCCGCTGGTAGAATTGCTTGACATGGCGGTCGGAGGGTGGCGCCTACGAGCCGCCCAGGAGAGCTGCGACGACCGGGGGCGCCGACGTCGCGTAGTGGGCGAGGAAGAGTTCGCGCAGCTCCTCCTAGGAGGCCACAGAAGACGCTGGCAGGTTGAGTAACCAGGCGCGTGGTGCGCCTACAAGGGCCATGGGGAACCAGTTGGCCTTTACCTTGTCATCTCCTCCAGCCGCCCAAACTGCTTCCTCGTATGCCTGAAGAAAGGGGGCTGGATCCGCCGTGCCGTCGCAGCGTGGCGGCATCTTCGGTCGGAACTTGGGCGGCCACTGCACTTGCTGCAGGAGGAGCGCCCGCCATATGGGTCAGTGGCACGATCTGGAGGTCGAGGAAGAGGATTTCGATGCACCCCTACCTAGCGCGCCAAATTTCAGATTTCGGGATCTGGCAATGTCGGTGTTCTGGGAACGGGGGTCCCCAGACTTGCATGCCTGCGGCCTGCAGCGTGGCTCAAACAGTGGCCCAGTACGGCCCGTCTTCATCAACCCAAGCTCAAAACCCTCGTGAGGGGCCAAGCCTCACGGGGTGGATGACACAAGGCTTCCTCAGGGGCGGCCTCACCAGGCAGGCTCGCGAGGAGGCGGAGAGATCAAGGAAAGGAGTACCTTGCAAGGTGCCCATGACGCAAGCCATGACGATCAAGACCAGGCGGGCGCTAGCCAGCGCAGTGTCCTCGTTTCCTCTTTGGTGCAAAGGGGGGCAAGCACAGGCGCGGAGTACTAAGGCATCAGGCAAAGGCTTCCATATCGGTGCAACGAGAATAAGACCACCAGAGCGGCAGGACGGAGATCACCGTGGAGCCCAAGACGGCGTCATCACCAGTGCCTTTGGCAGACAAAGACCAACTTTAGTCAGGACAGCTTGTCCTAGCTGCCCCCCCTTCAAAATGGCCGTTGTTGGCTCCCTTCCCGCTCAATATTTAGGAAGAGGACCAAGGCCTCTATAGAGAGCCACCGCAGTAGAAAGGGGGGATCCAATCGAATCCTTG
The DNA here is from genome assembly GCF_018294505.1 of Triticum aestivum. NCBI lineage: Eukaryota > Viridiplantae > Streptophyta > Magnoliopsida > Poales > Poaceae > Triticum > Triticum aestivum. The sequence continues at coordinate 340,485,581 of NC_057813.1, forward strand.
CCCTAGTAGAACACCACACCAGCTCAAGAACACCCCTCTCGAGGCTGTTCTTCCTTTGTACTGTTCATCATCAGTCCCAGAGGCAATCCACCACACCACACACTGGATTAGGGTATTACACCACAACGGTTGCCCGAACCATTATAAACCTCGTGTCCCTTGTGTATTCCATCATGCTAGCTTAGATTCGTGGCAAGGTTTTGGGGCGTGGATACTGTAGGGAGAAGATCTTCATGCGCACCCTAGAGTTCGAACCTTAAGGGTTTTGCCAGAACCCGATATCCAACATTTGGCGCGCCAGGTAGGGGTGCGCCGAAATCCTCTTTCCGCCAATCTGCGTTCCACTGTTTCGTCGCATCCATGTCTAGCGACTCGACGGCCGACGTCGACCGCTGGGCGGCATGGCCTGCCCATGCCGCGCCGCCTGCCCAAGGTGACCTCAACCCCGTGCATCAGGTAGCCCGCATTCCGTAGAACGCTGTAGGGCGCGGGCGTCGCGGTCAAAAGCCTCCTACCCTCACCCCGTTGCAGGTGCGATCAGCAGCAAGGGCCTCAAACCACGCTGCAGCCACAACACCGCACACCCAGCAGGAACAAGCGAACATGAAGGCCACGCTCACGATAGCTCGGGAGCTGCTACGGTGCAGGCTGCAGGAGAGCGGCCATGACGTACTGCTGCAGCGCGTCGCCGAGCTCCTGGATGCCGCAGCCTTAGGGCGCCTCCTTTCTGCGTCCATCTTCCACCCCAGGCCCCGAGCGGATCATACGGCGGGCCCATCCGCGCCCGCGCCCCCTCAGGCGTGCCCCAAGGCTTCATCCGCACCAGCTCAACCATCGGCGCAGGGTGTCAAGTTGCACCAGCACCACCCCCGGCGAGCAAGGGCATGCACATCGCCGCCTACGGCCCGGGTGGACCGCCACCCTATCACCCCCGGGACGGTGCTTCGAGCCAAGCCGCATGGAGTGTGGGGCACTACGGCGAAGCCTTCAGGGTGGAACCTTGGAGGCTTACGTGCCCCATATGGTGGACCGGGAATACGCACTGGAGGACGACCATGGCTCGTTCCTCGGACCAGGCTGGGAGGAAGAGACGCCAGAATCCGAACCTTTTCATGAGCCTCAAGGAAGCCTCACCGACCGCGCTGGCGGCAGCAGCTATCGGGTACCGCTAGTTCCTCAAGAGCAAGCTTATGCTAACCATGGGTCGCAGGGAGTTCAGGTTATAGCATCGAAAGGTTGCCCCAGCTTGGCCGCCTTCCTTCCGCCAGGAGGGGCACACTGGGGCTGTAGGAGAGGGGCCGGGAGCCAGGCCCCTCCCCACGGTGCTCGGAGCAAGGTGTTTCCCGGAGGTAGGCCCTCTGTCGGGGAGGTGCTACAAAGCCTGCCCCCGGCAGAGGACCCGTGGTCATCGGGGGAACCGCTGGTGTCCCCTGTACCCCGTTGGCGTCGTCCTTGGTTTCCGGTCGCCGTCAATGGTGGTCGAGGGTGGCGCAAGGCGGGGCCCTTGTCTGGAGATATGAAGCAAGGCCGGTACCTGTGAAGAAGGCCCAGTGCCTGTGAAGCTCGCCGCCCGTGACACTCTCATGTAATAATGAGTTGGGGCTGTACACACCCCGGAGTCTCCGGAGGGCCGCCCTCAGGCCTCGGGGGCTCCCTCCCACGCCCAGTGGCAGGACTTAGCTCCGCGCTGGTGAGAAGACGTCGAAGACTAGACTAGGTGCCAGACACGGCCTTTTGCTTTTTACCTCCCATTCTGTGGTCGAGCTTCCTTGCTTCGTATTTGAGTTAAATTTGAATTTGCATTTGCGTATCTGCGGGGAGGGGTACTTTTCTCGTTCGTGTGTTTTCTTGCGTTCTGGTTTCTTCCCTGGTCTGGAGTTCGCACCGGCAGCCTCCCCCTCGCAAGCCTCGCGGGCGTGGCTGGGCTCAGCCCACATGCGCATGCTGTCTCGCGGCCGGCACTCGCTCTCGCGAGGCTCTCGCCACATGGTCGGCAGGCCCCCCAGAGGACCCTCGGAGAATCACAGCCTCGCAAGCCTACCCAAGGCTCACCCGGGCTAAAGGTAAACCACAGTAATTAACCCATCACAGGGCCCGTAACATCACACGGGTGCGCATTCGGCATCGTTCCTAAAAACATGTGGACAACAATCCTTTTTACATGAGGGGCTTCCCCTCCCAAAATGCTCTTACAACCTTTAGGGCCGCGCCCGAGCTTTTTCTAGGCAGGATAAACAGCAGGGGGATATAGGATCAGTCAGACATATCGCTCACTGCATCCTCTTGGTCGCCTCACGAGGCGTCACTGGCACCGCTGTCACTAGCATCTCCATCACCGTCATCGATGTCATCTTTGCCGTCGTTCACCACATCACCTTCATCTGCAGCAACTACCACCCCGTCATCATTAGAAGCGAAGGCCCTGACAAGTGCATCCACGTTGTCCTCCACCCACCACAGCAGGTCGCCTCGAATGGCCACGGGCACCGGAGCAATGACGGCATCGAAGTCGAAGTGGGGATCTCTATCCTGAAGATGGCTGAAGACAAGGGAGAATGCGCGCCCGAGCAGGTTGCAGCTCCTCTCCTCGACAAGCTGGCGAGCTCTCTCAAAGCAATTCTCCAGATGCGTCACCATGTCAGTGAAGAACTGGAGATGACCGGCATAGTTGGTCACATGGGGTTGCGGAGCGTTCGCATCACAGATATTGCCTAGGGCCGAGTTGGCCCTATCCTTGAGCGCTTGGAGCATGGGGCCATGCATATGCTCCAGCGTCTGCCGCTGGAGAATTTCTTCTCTGTTCTGCCGCGCAACGGACTCAGGGTCGTCAACCCGTCGTTGAAGAAGAAGCAGCTCAGCACGGGAGGAGGCCAACTCAGTCTGCGCCGAGACCAGGGCGGCTGCGGTGGCCTCCGCGCACTGCGTCACTCCGGTCAGCTTGGACCTGAGGGCGGCAGTCCTACCTATAGCCTCGGCTTCAATCAGCTCCAGCCTCTCGTCGTACCCGCGTACAAGATCCACGCAAACTTCCGCCACACGGCGGTCGACCTCTTCTTGGATTCGAGCCTCCCACGCGCCAACCTCATCCTCCGCTTGGGTAACCTGGCGCTCCCTCATCTCCAACCGCTCAAGGTCAAGGTTGCACTCAGCGGCCTCGAGCGTCAGCACTTTCTCAGACCTCTGGAGCTCCTCCTCCTCGACGGGCGTCCCCTTCAGCGACGTAAGGGTGGCCTCACGCAGCTCCACTTGCTGCTCCAGGGAAATGCTCCAGGCTTGGAGCTCCCACACGCGCTTCTCCGCGATCTCGCGTTGTTGGTCTGCTTCCCGAGCCTCCTCAAAAGCTCGGGAGCAGGCTTTTCGCGAGGCCTCAAGGGATGCTTCGGCCTTCGCGTTGTCAAGCTCGCGCTGACGATGCGCAAGGTTGGCTGTCACCTTCAGCTTTGGCCGCTCCTCAATCAGCCACAGGCCCTCGGCTTCAAGACACGCGTCCACGTTCGCGAGCTCTCCACCAAGCTGGCCCATCGCGTCCATCGCATTCTGGAGGAACTCTTGGCGGATGAGGCTGCGCTCCCGCGCTCACATCAGCACATCATCGATATCTTCCTCCACCACCGGCGTTGGCGGAGGGCCCTGAAGCGGTTCGCCCCCTCTCGGTAGGGGGCTGGGGGCTGGTGCCCCCACCATCACCGGGCGGGCTCCGTGAGGGGCCCAGGCCGGTGCAGATCCATCCCCAGAAGAAGAGCCAAGGACCAACTTCAACCATGTGTAGTCCATGATCAGAGGAGGAGCCCGGGGCAAGCTGGTCATGCCCCGGGCGAGGTCGTGAAGGAAAGGTGGCAAGGGCACATGCTCGAGGCACCATGTGGGCCAGCTTACTTCTCCGGCCGAACTCACGTCACGGGCAGCATGTAGGCTCGGGACGCTTAAGGCCATCGATGGAGGCGAGGCCGGAGTGGCAGACTCCACAGGCTTGGCAGGAGGGATCCTAAAGGGCCACAGTCAGGAAAGGGACCAGCAATTGAGGAATTGCAAGAATGAGGTACTTACTTATCTATGGCGAAGTACTTCCTATGCTTCAACGGTCGGCAGGGGCGCTCGCTGCCGCTCAAAGACTCTTTCCTCTTGTGGAGGGCGTCGAAATCTATGCAGAACCAACCCAGGCGCTCAGCGTGCGGGCCGGCGCAAGGTGCGGATGAAGAAGCGCTCAGACGGCCAACCTCAGGGGCGCAAAGCCGGGAGGAGCCATCAGGCACCACTCCCTAATGACCTGCCAAGGCCTCAGGGCCTCCAGCCTCGAGAGTCGCAGGTCGCGTCTCCACATCAGCAACCGCCTCAGGGTGGGCTTCATAAGCTCTGGAGGATGATGCCTCAGGAGCCCTGTGCGATGTCGGCACCACGACACCAGAGCTTCCAGCTTCAAGCAATGCTTGCCTCCCAGCACCAGCTCCTGGGGCAAGATCGGTGTTGGCGACCAGGAGGGGAGCCACGGCAATGGGATTCTCGCGAGGCCCCACGAGGCCGGTCGGGCGCAACCCCCATTCGTCGAAGTGACGCATCTACCTCGTGAACTCGTCCCCGCCCGAGCAAAGATACAGGAGGTTTCCCCCATGCCGGATATCGCCCGGCGAGGGGTCGCCTGTCAAGACCTCCAGCACCTTCTTCAGCATTTGAGGCGCCAGCTCCGTATCCTAGAGCCTCATGCGGTCTTGATACCCGGTCAGGGCCCACATCGGCCGAGAGTGGCGCTGGAGAGGAGCAATGCGGCACTGGAGGAACTCCTTCACAACCTGCGGTGCAGTCACGCCGAGCTCCCTCAACCTCTCTAGTCGGTGCCAAACGAAGGAGAGCCAGGGGCTCACGAGCCTCTCGTGGCCCCAGCCCGAATTGGGGATGGCAGGCAATGTCGAATGCGAAAGCAGGGGGCTGGGCACTCCGACATCCACATACAGCCACCGTGTTCGAAACCCACTCATGGAAGGTGAAAGGCTAAAATCAATCCCTAAGGCGGCCGTCTCTGCCATGGCTTGGAGGCTCATGCACCCCGAGCACTGCAAGGGGTCGGTCAGGCTCAGGGAGAAGAAGTGGCGCAAGAGGGCAATGGAAGGAGCAATGCCCACCATGGCTTCACAGACAAAGGCGAAGACAGCAAGAAGGGTAACAGATGGAGGATCAAGGTGCATCATATGGATTTGATAGTGGGAGAGCACCGCATTGAAAAAGGCGGAGAAAGGAGGAACCAGGCCAGCCCACAGGGCATCGACGAAGAATCGAACCTCCGTGACAATCCTGTTGACGTAGGCAAGGGATGCAGGCCAAACCATCGTCCTTCCGCACTCATTGAAGCTGGAGGCGAGTGCGGGGCGGTCCTTCTCCAAGGCCTCCAGATTGAGCACCAGCTACCGGCTGACGGTGGGCTCGATTGCTGGAGGCGAACTGGATGAGGACGCGGGCTTCTTCCCGTTCTCTTTGTTGGTTGGCGCCATGGCAATGGAGGGGTAGAGCTCAAGTCAGATTGGAAGAGGAAACAGAGGTTCGAGGAAGAGAGGGGAACAGGAAGCACGCGGGTGGCAAAGAGGAAATAACTATGTAAAGCTTCGTGGCCGCCTAGCCAGGCAAATATTGGGGGAGCATGGGGAAGCGGAGACACCCACGTACCATCAGCCGCCACGTGGCGACCAAGGCCGCGGGCTGTTGGGGCCTGTGGCGCTCTGCACTTGCCCTTTGGCTTCGCTGCTAAGCCAAGTCCGAGTGCGCCTTGGGTCCGGGGGCTACTGTCGGCGTTCTGGGAACGGGGGTCCCAGACTTGCCTGCCTGTAGCCTGCAGCGTGGCTCAAGCAGTGGCCCAGTACGGCCCGTCTTCATCAACCCAAGCTCAAAACCCTCGCGAGGGGCCAAGCCTCGCGGGGCGGACGACACAAGCCTTCCTCAGGGGCGGCCTCACCAGGCAGGCTCGCGAGGAGGCGGAGAGATCAAGGCAAGGAGTACCTCGTGAGGTGCTCATGACGCAAGCCATGACGATCAAGACCAGGTGTGACAGCCAGCGCAGTGTCCTCGTTTTCTCTTTGGTGCAAAGGGGGCAAGCACAGGCGTGGAGTACCGAGGCATCAGGCAAAGGTTTCCATATCGGTGCAACGAGACCAAGACCAGCAGAGCGGCAAGACGGAGATCACCGTGGAGCCCAATATAGTGTCATCACCAGTGCCTTTGGCATACGAAGACCAACTTTAGTCAGGATAGCTTGTACTAGCTGCCCCCTTCAAAATGGCCGTTGTTGGCTCCCTTCCCGCTCAATATTTGGGAAGAGGACCAGGGCCTCTATAAATAGAGAGCCACCACAGTAGAAAGGGGGGATCCGATCGAGTCCTTGCCGTAATAGAACACCACACCAACTCAAGAACACCCCTCGCGAGGTTGTTCTTCCTCTGTACTGTTCATTATCAGCCCCAGAGGCAATCCACCACACCACACACTGGATTAGGGTATTACACCACAATGGTGGACCGAGCCAGTATAAACCTCATGTCCCTTGTGTTGTTCATCGTGCTAGCTTACATTCGCGGTGAGGTTTTGGGGCGTGGATCGGTAGGGAGAAGATCTTCGTGCGCACCCCAGAGTTCGAACCTTAAGGGTTTTGCCGGAACCTGATATCCGAGAGGCAACCCGTGAGGGGTTCGAACACTGGGGTGCGTGCGGAGATCTCAACCTGCCCAGCCTACCTACTCGCGATCCTCCCTAGCCTAGCACGTAGAGCTCATAGAGACACAAAGACACAGAGACTTATACTGGTTCGGGCCACCGTTGTGGTGTAATACCCTAATCTAGTGTGGTGTGGTGGATTGCCTCGAGGGGCTATGGATGAACTAGTTCAAGGATGAACAAGCCTCAGGAGGTGAGGTGTTCTTGAGTTGGTGTGGTGCTCTACTTGCTCTAGTTTTCAGTCCCTCTCTATGGTGGTGGCTAAGTTCTATATATAGTGGCCTTGGTCCTCTTCCCAAAAATGAGCGGGAAGGGATTCCACAACGGCGGGATTTGAAAGGGGACAAGTAGTACACTCTATCCTGACAAAAGTTGTCTTCGCCTGCAAAAAGCCTCTGGTCGTGATGCTGCGGTGGGCTCGGTGATGACCTCCGTCTTGCTGTCATGGCGGTCTTGGTCTTGTTGCACCAGAATGGAAACCTTTGGCTGATTCCTCGGCACTCCGCGCCTGTGGCCTGCCTCCCTTGCACCGAAGAGGAAACATGTGCTCTGCACCCGCCTGGCGCCCGTCTGGCCTTGGTCCTTATGGCTCATGTCAGCTGAGCCTCATGAGGTAGCTGCATATATCTCTTCGCCCCTTAGGAGCCCTCCTAAGGAGGCCAACTCCTTCAGGGGTCTTGGTGTCGTCCGCCTCGCGAGGCTTGGCCCCTCGCGAGGGCCTTGCTGTGTTGGTGTTGAAGCTGGTCCGTACCAAGCCGTCGACGGAGCCACGTGGTGGGCCGCAGGTAGGCAGGACTAGATACCCCCAAGTCCAGGACGTCGACAGTTTCGGCCTTGGTCTTTGCAATGACCCTTCTCGTTCTTCTCGTGTGTTTTGTGTTGTGTGTCTTAGGTGGTGGCTACAATGTCGGTCGCTCGAATCCCAGCCACGACACGAGCTCCAAGAGGCTTCGCAATCAAGAACCACCTGAGGGATCCGATGCCCCACAATGCAGTGTCAAGAAGACCGCCAACAAGTTCAAGGAGACAACTATTTGCATGGACGAGATGCCTCAAGCCGAGTTCATCATTTGAAGGAGGATTAATCCCTATGTGAACCCTCGTGAGAATGTCAGATGGAATGAGTTGTTCTAGACCAAGCAGCGGAATCTCATCTACATCAATGTGATCAAGTCCAAGCACAACATCTATGTTCCAATGCAGTGGATTGATATGAATCATCTGAGGAAGGACCGTGCATACTTTGGTGAGGCGTTGGACTTGGTGGAGTAGTTTGGCATCGAAGACTTTATCACATTCCACATGGACTTTAACCCGGAGATCGTGGCTCGGTTCTTTGCTTCCGTCCACTTCCACACGGATGAGGAGCGGACTATGACTTGGATGACCAATGGGAAGAGGATGTCTGCTAAGTGGAAGGAATTCATTGAGATGCTGCATGTTCGTGATGAGGGGCTCAATGTTCCTGTTGGTGTCCGCCCTCACGGCAACCTAGAGTCCACCAACAAGAACAAGCTTCAACCGTTCCTTGTGGAGAAGAAGTTAACTAATGGCATGCAGTCTTGGGTACTCAACCCTTTCCGCAACCCTTTCCTTGACGTCATGCACCGAATCTTCAACATCACTCTCTTTTCGTGCATTGGTGACAATGATAAGGTGCATGCTTATCTCGTGGATATGATGATGCTTTGTGAGGAGGCGCGTCATCAAGTTACCCAACCTCTGGACATCTCTCATATCATGTGGGCTTGCGGTCTACAATCGCAAAGTTCCCATCTATGGTCCATACCTGCACCTCTTGATCTCGAAGACTTGGGAGAAGATCATTCCAGATGAAGACTTTTCTGCTCCAAACTGGGTTCGCCACGAGCCTATCAACCTACATCAGAAGAACTAGCTGGCCAATACCACTACCCGAGCTCAGGCTGAGGCTGCTAGGATGAATGTTGATGAGGACGAGGTTGAGGAGGAGGAGGCTGAGGACGATTCTGCGGGGTACGCTCCTCCATCTACTGAGCTCTCTTGGGCTAAGAAGCTGAAGGCAAAGATGAAGGCTCTATTTTGCATGCAGGCCAAGGGGGCATACAAGACCCATGTTGATCATAAGGAGAGTCGGCAGCGTGACAAGAGGATCTTGAGGATGTTCGGCGAGATCATGGAGAGCGGGTCAGAGAAGAACATCACTCCTGAGGCTGACTGGATGACGAAGCAGGGCTATCAGTGGACCGAGTCTGAGGAAGAGTCCATTCCCGCTGCCGAGACCAATGAGGAGATTGTTGGGTGATCTCTACAGCAGAAGCTACCACCTTTGTTGTAGGTGTCCTCTCTGCCTTTTTCGTGTCTTGATGCCAAGGGGGGGAGAGAGTGTAGGATTTGTGAGTCGTGTCTCTTTGTTTTTGTTTCGGTGGACCTTCGTTCGTGTTGCCTTGGTTTGCTAATTTGCGTTTGCGTTCGTGTGAGTCCCAGAGACCATCATTTGGTGTGAGGCATATGCACTCAAGATTATCTTATTGTCTATTATGCTTAGTAGTTTGTGAGCTTATGCTATCTTGTGCCCTTTCCTTTATGCTCACATACATTACCTTGCCTCCATGCTTTGTATCATTTATATTGTTGCAAGAATGCCTTGTCTATAAAATATAGGGGGAGTGTTGATCCTAGTATGTGTGTCATGTAGTCCAAAGCATATCTATAGAGTGCACACATCTATGGGGAGTCTGTCTATATTTTATAGAGTTTGGGTTTGCTTATGTTCAGTTTTATATCCTTATGTGCAAACCCCATATTGTCATCAATCCACCAAAAAGGGGGAGGTTGTAAGGGCATATTTCTCCCTATGTGGTTTTGGCAATTGATGACAATGCATTTGTGGACTAATCGTGTGCATTGAGGATTTCAGATATCTCATGTGTAGGCACAAGACGATTTGGTGACCCTCGGAGCCTAGTGAAGACGGTGTTTCTTTATGTTTTCTTTTTGGTGGATTTGAGTCGTAAGTAAGACGAACTATTAAGAGGGGGTCCCCTTTGGAAAGGTTAGGGTGGAATCAACACGTACACGTCTGTCCCTGTGCACCACCTTTCCTTTGCTTCTTTGGAGCACCGACCGTTTATCGGTGTCTCTAGAAAATGAAGGACTCCAAGTGCTATTGTGTTATGGCATGCGGTAGTACTACTTAAGGGAGCAGTAGTACCACAGTGGCCCATGGTAGTACCGGCCAGGGAAGCAGTAGTACCGCTCTATGTGATACTACCGCTCCTCAGTCGCGGTAGTACCATGGCCTCTAGCCCAGCACAGTGACACGCGCGAAAGTAGGGGTAGAAGTATTTTTTTTTTACGTCCGCCCTACGTGGTAGTACCGCTGCATGTGTGCGCTAGTACCGTGCCGGATTTTTGCACAGATTGAAACACAGCAGAAGTAGCCACGGATGTAATTTTATTAGTCTGTGCCTTCCTAGCCTAGTCGAACCCTGCCTTGCGGTGGTACCACAAGGACACGCAATAGTACCACTCCGGCGATTCTACCGCTCGTTGCTTTAACGCAACAGGGCCTCGTCTGGTCTCTGCCATGGGAGCGGTAGTACCGCACCAACAAGCGGTAGTACCGCAAGGCCATGTGGTAGTACCGCAAGTCGGTGCGGTAGTACCACATGTCGCGAGCTGAGTAAGTGGGTAACGGTTGGATCTTTCCTCTCACTATATAAGGGGGGTCTTCTTCTCCAAGTTGACCATCTCTTCCCTCCCTAAGCTCCATTGTTGCTCAAAGCTCCATTTTCACCCGATCTCTCTCCTTAGACAATCAAACTTGTTGATTCTCTAGGGATTGATTGAGAAGGCCTCGATCTACATTTCCACCAAGAGAAATTTGATTCCCCCCACTAATCCCTTGTGGATCTTGTTACTCTTGGGTGTTTGAGTACCCTAGACGGTTGAGGTCACCACGGAGCCATATTCCATTGTGGTGATGCTTTGTGGTGTCGTTGGGAGCCTCCAATTAAGTTGTGGAGATTGCCCCAACCTTGTTCATAAAGGTTCGGTCGCCGCCTCCAAGGGCACCAATAGTGGAATCACGGCATCTCACATTGTGTGAGGGCGTGAGGAGAATACGGTGGCCCTAGTGGCTTCTTGGGGAGCATTGTGCCTCCACACCGCTCCAACGGAGACGTATATCCTCTCAAAGGGAAGGAACTTCGGTAACACACCCTCGTTTCCACCGGCTCCGCTCTTAGTTATCTCTAACCTTTACTTGTGCAAGCTTATATTGTGTTGTATCCCTTGCTTGCTTGTGTGCTTGTTGTTGTTGCTTCATATAGGTTGCTCACCTAGTTGCATATCTAGACAACCTACTTTGATGCAAAGTTTAATTTGGTAAAGAAAAGCTAAAAATTGTTAGTTGCATGTTCACCCCCCTCTAGTCAACTATGTCGACCCTTTCAGCTGCGGGTGGTGGAGCCTTTGAGGTGGACTGTTGAGCCGAAACACCAGACTTCTTCTTGGGCGCCATGGCTGACGGCGCCGTCGAAGATGAATATGGTGATGAAGATGACGCGTTGCACACGCTTTCAGGTTCGTGCAAGCGACCCCCCTACCTGGAGCACCAAAGATGTTGCGGGAAACCACGACCACCTATGGGATGAAGGGGCCCCTTGCTTGTTCGGCAGAGGAGGGTGTCGCATTACACAAAGAGCAGAGGAGCATCGGGCAACATCGCAGGGATCGCACAAGCAATTTTACCCAGGTTCGGGCCGCCACGAGGCGTAAAACCCTACTCCTGCTTTGGTGGATTGATGGTGGAAGAATGGTGGTGGATCATAGTACACTTGCCAGGCTGGGGCGGTAGTGGCTACGCGCGTATGGGTGTCTAACTTTCCAGCCTCGCGAACCCCTTCTACGCTTGCCATGGGCCTCCTTTTATAGGTTAAGGGGTCACCACAATGGCAAATCACTCATTATGCACTAATAAGATAACAAATAGTGCTATCATACCTAACTCTATTGGCTGACAGAGCACATTAAATGCGCCGCTCAACATCACATCGTTGCTCGCCCGGCAAGCCTTGTCGGGCTTGTTTTGCCAGCTCCATGCCTGCTTGTTCGACACGTCGTGGGACAGGTGTCATCTGTAGGTTTTCCTATAGAAAGAGGCCGCAATGTGGCGGATGGATGCCACGTAATCACCTTGCGTCTTGACACCGGACTGATTGACGATGTGGGTCGAGGGGGAGTGGGTGATGAGGTGTTTCTTGCCTCTGTGAGTACCGACAGTCCCTGCTGGGACATCTTGGATGCTTTCTTCTGGGGGTGGCTTTGCCCTTGCCAAGCCTGTTCGCCCGGCAAGGGAGGTTTTTCTCCTGGTGGTATCTTGCTTCTCTGGCTTGGTCTTGGTCCTCTTGTTCTGCATGCTGGTCCTTTGAAGATCTTGGTCTCTTGTACTCTGGTATGGCCTGATGCCATAATCTTGTTCCCGTGCATGTGCACAGTCAGGGCAACATACCCAGGGTCTGTTGCACCAACATCTTGGATGTTTTATATGCATTTATATGCTATTTTATATTATTTTTGGGACTAACCTATTAACCTAGAGCCCGGTGCCAGTTTCTGTTTTTCCCTTGTTTTTGAGTTTTGCAGAAAAGGGATATCAAACAGAGTCCAAACGAGCTGAAAATTTACGGTGATTTTTTATGGACCAGAAGAAACCCTCGAAGCACAAGAGTTGGGCCAGAATAGTCCCAAGTCAACGACAAGGGTGGAGGGCACGCCCACCTCCCTTGGGCGCGCCCCCTACCTTGCCGCTGACTCGTGGACCCCCACACGTGAAACCGATGCCAAAAATTCTATAAATCCAAAACCCCCCAGAAAGAAAGCTAGATCGGGAGTTCCGCCGCGACAAGCGTCTCTAGCCATGAAAAACCAATCGGAAACCATCACCGGTGGCCATCTTCATCATCCCGGTGCTCTCCATGACGAGGAGGGAGTAGTTTACCCTTGTGGCTGAGAGTATGTACCAGTAGCTATGTGTTTGATCTCTCTCTCTCTCTCTCTCTCTCTCTCTCTCTCTCTCTCGTGTTCTTGATTTGGCATGATCTTGACGTACCGCGAGCTTTGATATTATAGTTGGATCATATGATGTTTCTCCCCCTCTACCTTCTTGTGATGAATTGATTCTTGCTATTCGAGGTTTCATTATGTTGGATTGAGTATTGGATTTGAGAACACTTGATGTATGTCTTGCAATGGGATATCTGTGGTGGCAATGGGATGTTCTATTGATTCACTTGATGTATGTTTTGCCACTCAACTCGCGGATTCCCGAGGTGACATTAGGGTAATCTATGCATAGGGGTTGATGCACGTTTTCATCCTACATTCTCCGATAGAAACTTTGGAGTGACTTTTGTCACACATTGAGGGATTTGCATATGATTTATTTATGTTATCATTGTTGAGAGAACTTGCACTAGTGAAAGTATGAACCCTAGGCCTTGTTTCAAGCAATATCGTTTTCGCTCACTTTTGTTACTAGTTACCTTGCTATTTTTATATTTTTAGATTACAAAAACCTATATCTACCATCCATATAACACTTGTATCACCATCTCTTCACCAAACTAGTGCACCTATACAATTTACCATAGTATTGGGTGTGTTGGGGACACAAGAGACTCTTTGTTATTTGGTTGCAGGGTTGTTTGAGAGAGACCATCTTCATCCTTCGCCTCCCACAGATTGATAAACCTTAGGCCAGCCACTTGAGGTAAATTTGTTACTGTCCTACAAACTCTGCTCTTGAAGGCCCAACAACATCTACCAGGATAAAGTTGCATAGTAGACATTAGTATGTGAGTTCTTTATGACTAATGTGAGTCCATGGATTATACGCACTCTCGCCTTTCTGCAATTTGCTAGCCTCTTCGGTACCGTGCATTGCCTTTTCTCACCTCGAGAGTTGGTGCAAACTAAGATGGCGGATCCAAACCCATGATATGATACACTCTATCTCACATAAGCCTCATTATATCTTCCTCAAAACAGTCACCATACCTACCTATCATGGCATTTCCATAGCCATGCCGAGATATATTGTCATGCAACTTCCACTGTTTCGTTTATATGAAACACATCATCATTGTGATATTGCTTTGCATGATCATGTACCTGATATAGTATTTGTGGCTCAGCCACCGTTCATCATTATCATACATGTGATGCTAGTATCATTTCCCATCCCGTTACACTGCTAGAGGCATTCATATAGAGCCATATGTTTCAGTTTTATCGAGTTGTAATATTGAGTTCTCAGTAAATAGAAGTGTCATAATCATCATTATTCATTATTAGAGCATTGCCCCAATGAGGAAAAGAAAGAGGCAAAAAAGAGCCCAACAAGAAAACAAAAAAGGGAGAAAAAGAGAGAAGGGTCAATATGACTATCCTTTTCCACACTTGTGCTTCAAAGTAGCACCACGTTTTTCATATAGAGAGTCTTGTATGTTGTCACTTTCATATACTAGTGGGAATTTTTCATTATAGAACTTGACTTGTATATTCTGATGATGGGATTCCTCAAATGCCTGAGGTCTTCTAGCGCAAGCAAGTTTGATGCACACCCACTTAGTTTTCAGTTTGAGCTTTCATACACTTATAGCTCTTAGTGCATCCGTTGCATGGCAATCCCTACTCCTCGCATTGGCATCAATTGATGGGAATCTCTATAGCCTGTTGATTAGCCATGTCAAAGTGAGACTTTATCCTTTTTTGTCTTCTCCAAATTAATCTCTACCACTGCATCCTATTCCACTCATAGTGCTATATTCATGGCTTGCACTCATGTATTGCGTGGGGGTTGAAAAAGCTGAAGTGTGTTAAAAAGTATGAACCAATTGCTTGGCTGAGGCCGGGGTAGTGCATGATTTATACTTTGTGTTAAGAAGATGAAGCATGACAAGGCTATATGATTTTGTAGGGATAGCATTCTTTAGCATTTATATTTTGAAAGGCATGATTGTTTGTTGGTATGCCTGAGTAATAATGTCTTTAGCATTCTTTAGTGTTCTAGTTGCTTTGGATCACTCGGATCTAAATATTTCAAATTATTAGGTAGACTATTGCTTCAAATTACAGACTATTGCTTCAAATTGTAGACTATTGCTTTGAATCACTCGGATCTAAATTATTAGGATAGCCTTTTTTAGCGTTCTTTAGCATTTATATTTCAAATTATAGACTATTGCTTTGAATCACACGAATCTAAATATTCATACCATAGAAGAAACATTACATGATAGACATGTTAGGTAGCATTCCACATCAAAAAATCTTTTTTTCTCATTTACCTACTCAAGGACATGCTTGAATAAAGTTTGGGGATTCTTGATACATCTCCAACGTATCTATAATTTTTTATTGTTCCATGCTATTATAGTGTCAATCTTGGATGTTTTATATGCAATTATATGCAATTTCATTTAATTTTTTGGGACTAACCTATTAATCTAGTACCTAGTGCTAGTTGCTATTTTTTGCTTGTTTTTGCTTTTCATAAAATCAACATCAAATAGAGTAGAAACGGAGAAAAAACTTTAGATTAATTTTTTCTGGACCAGAAGGGACCCATGTAGGTTCGGAAGAAGACCAGAAGAATCATGAGGGAGCGATAAGCACAGGAGGCATGCCCCAGTGGGTTCCCCAAGGCTTGTGGGCCCCTCATGGCACCTATTGATCTAATTCCTCCACTATAAGTTGCCAAATATTCCCAACACGTCGAATAGCCAGCCGAAACACTTTTTTGTCACCGCAAGTTTCTGTTCTTCCGCGATCCCATTTGGAGGCCTTTTCCAGTACCCTCTCGGAGGGGGAATTGGTAACAGAGGGCTTGTACATCATCATTGTTGCCCTTCTGATGATGCTTGAGTAGTTTAGAATATACATACGGGTCCATAGCTAGTAGCTAGATGGCTTCTTCTCTCTTTGATCTTCAATACAATGTTCTCCTTGATGTTCTTGGAGTTCTATTCAGTGTAGTATTCTTCTGTGGTGTGTTTGTTGGGATTCGGTGAATTTTGGGTGTCGGTGGTAAAACCGGTAGACCTCGGGGTAGGGGGTCCCGAGCTTTGGATCTCAAATCGACAGTAACAGGGACAAAAGAGATAATGTTTACCCAGGTTAGGGCCCTCTCAAATAGGTAATACCCTACGTCCTGCTTTGATTGTATTGATGAGGATGTATAGAGTACAAGCTTGATCTACCTCAAGATCGTAAGGAGAGACCTAACACTAGGGTTAGGTGAATTTGATTGTGATCGTCCCCCTCTATGGGCTAAACCCTTTGGCTTATATACATGCCAGGTAGGGCATCTAGGGTTACATGGTCGGTATCCAGGGGTACACATGGAGGCGGCAGGAGATGTCTTGGAGTATATGCCAAGTCTTTGATAGATGCATTCTTCATTACGTCCAGGCGTGTAGCTTCCGAAGTCCCCCTGAATGAGAATGAGGGCCCATGAGCCCAACTCGAGGACTATGGGCCGACTAGGTTGGCACCCTCCAGTCCAGGACACCGTTAATATTCCCTGAACTAGTCTTCTGTGCCGAGGACGACCTCTTTGATGTTAACAACTTCGGATCCGAAGTCCTTGTCTCGACAAACGAGTTCCCCTTCTTTGATGATTCGAGATACTTTACTTTATTCAAAGCCACAACGGACCACTCCTCGAAGGAATGGTGTCCCTTGAACATGACCTAATTGAACCCACTCACCGTCCGAAGACGTGGGGTTACTTAGCCGTGAAGGCTGCCACATAGGTGTGAACAGTGCTTCTAGCCTTAGAACTTTATCGAAGAGGCACCACCCATGACTGGGCGGGCAATTACGACTCACCCAAATCGTGGCCCGAGGTAATCCTCTTATTGACACCTCACATCAAAATGAAAATAGTGCCCATTTTCTAAGGGATATCATTAAGATTTTGTTTCTCCCTATACACATAATGAAATATTTTATGGGTAGTGGCAATTTGAATGGTGCCGCCGGAGGGACTCTTGGCCTTTTATCAGCCTATATAAGAGGAAAAGGATAGCGAGGAGAAAAGTACGCTCTCCTTCCTCCCTGCCTACTATCTCCCAAGCTCCAGTGCTCAGATCCAATCTCGAACTCATTTTCCCCCACAATGCGTCTTCACCTCTGTCCTCAACAATGGCGGACACCAACCTCAAGGGACACTGGGGTGGCTCGTCCATCATGGAGGGCACCGTCTTAGAGCTACGTAGTGTGGGGTATATCCCCATGAGGTCAACACCCTAGCGCCCCACCCGAACCAGTGAGTACCCGCTCCCCGCCCTTGGGAGAGGGTTGTCTTCATCCCTCACCTCATCAGAGGTCTGGGTTCCCGCTGCACCCTTTTGTGCGCGGGATCATGTTCTTTTATGGGCTAGATTTCCACCATCTAGCTCCGAACTCCATTCTTCACCTTGCATCCTTCATCACCATCCGTGGGGCCTTCCTCCGCATCGAGCCACACTTTGTACATTGGCTGAAGATCTTTGGCATCAAGCCGAGATCAAGTGGCTCTGAACTTACGGAGTGCCGAGGCGCGACGATCAGCAAGAACTAGAAGGCGGGCTGGTTTAAACGTATGTTTATATAGACCATCAAGGAGTGGCAGCGCGGGTGGTTTTATATCACGGAGCCACTCGCTGCTGGCCAGGCTGAGGTTCCAGCATTCTCCGTTGGGCCTCCAAAGAAGCTTGCATCCTAGAGGAGGAAGGGCATGGACTGGGGGAACCCCAAGGAGCTGAAGGCGCTGCTCCAGAAGATCGAGTTCTGGATAGACAAGAAGGACCTCCAACTGGTGGACATGGTGACATCATGCTCCACCGTCGTGTCCTCCACTTAAATCTCGTTCCACGGTGATGTGGGCGTATAAGCCGAAGGACACGGCACCCTTCAATGACTTCTTCCACTCCACCTCAACCGGGACATGGACGCTGCTATTCAAGCCATCCAAGGACGGGTTCCATCCAGAAGGGAGCGACCGCGGCTTCAAAGTTGCACATGACGCCCCAGAGGTAATTTGTAAATACACAACTTTTACTTTTCATGCTTTCTCTGGGCCACATGAATTTCGGTTGACCAGTCGAATATAAATTTGCAGAAGTGGATCTCCAAGGCGCAACGAATGTTGTGCCCAGCACCGCTGCTCGAGTAGGAGATTACTCCCCTACTCACGGCCCTCTTAACAGTGGAGCCGCATGTGGTGATTGCTACGTCTTGAGCTAGTGTTGGTTTTCCCCGAAGAGGAGAGGGTGATGCAGCAAGTGTAGCGTAAGTATTTCCCTTAGTTTTTGACAACCAAGGTATCAATCTAGTAGGAGGCTCCTCAAAAGTCTCACGCGCCTACACAAACAAACTGAGAACTCGCAACCAACGCAATAAAGGGGTTGTCAATCCCTTCACGACCACTTGCGAAAGCGAGATTTGATAGAGATAGTATGATAAGATAAATATATTTTTGGTATTTTATAATATAGATGCAAAAAGTAAACATGCAAATAAAAGTAGATTGAAAGCAAATATGATAAGAGATAGACCCGGGGGGCATAGGTTTCACTAGAGGCTTCTCTCGAGAGCATAAGTATTACGGTGGGTGAACAAATTACTGTCGAGCAATTGATAGAAAAGCGCATAGTTATGAGATTATCTAGGCATGATCATGTATATAGGCATCACATCCATAACAAGTAGACCGCCTCCTGCCTGCATCTACTACTATTACTCCACACATCGACCGCTATCCAGCATGCATCTAGAGTATTAAGTTCATAAGAACAGAGCAACGCATTAAGCAAGATGACATGATGTAGAGGGATAAACTCATGCAATATGATATAAACCCCATCTTGTTATCCTCGATGGCAACAATACAATACGTGTCTTGCAACCCTTTCTGTCACTGGGTAAGAACACCGCAAGATTGAACCCAAAGCTAAGCACTTCTCCCATGGCAAGAAAGATCAATCTAGTAGGCCAAACCAAACCGATAATTCGAAGAGACTTGCAAAGATAACTCAATCATACATAAAAGAATTCAGAGAAGATTCAATTAATATCCATAGATAAATCTGATCATAAACCCACAATTCATCGGATCTCGACAAACACACCGCAAAAAGAGATTACATCGAATAGATCTCCACAAGAGAGGGGGAGAACATTGTATTGAGATCCAAAAAGAGAGAAGAAGCCATCTAGCTAATAACTATGGACCCGTAGGTCTGTGGTAAACTACTCACAACTCATAGGAGGGGCAAGGATGTTGATGTAGAGGCCCTCCATGGTCGATTCCCCCTCCGGCAGAGTGCCGGCGAAGGCTCCAAGATGGGATCTCGCGGATACAGAAGGTTACGGTGGTGGAAATTGTGTTTCGTGGTGCCCCTGGATGTTTTCGGGGTCCGTAGGTATATATAGGAGGAAGAAGTACGTCGGTGGACGCCCGAGGGGCCCACGAGACAGGGGGCGCGCCCTACAGGGGGGCCCTCCTATCTCGTGGAGGCTCCGGTTGTTTCTTGACTTGCACTCCAAGCTCTCTGGATCTTGTTCGTTCCAAAAATCACGCTCCCGAAGGTTTCATTCCGTTTGGACTCCGTTTGATATTCCTTTTCTTCGAAATACTGAAATAGGCAAAAAAACAGCAATATGGGCTGGGCCTCCGGTTAGTAGGTTAGTCCCAAAAATGATAATAATGTATAAAATAAAGCCCATAAACATCCAAAACAGGTAATATAATAGCATGGAACAATCAAAAATTATAGATACGTTGGAGACGTATCAAGCATCCCCAAGCTTAATTCCTGCTCGTCCTCGAGTAGGTAAATGATAAAAAAGAATTTTTGATGTGGAATGCTACCTAGCATAATTCTCAATGTAATTTTCTTTAATGTGGCATGAATGTTCAGATCCAAATAATACAAAATAAAAGTTCATATTGACATAAGAAATAGTAATACTTCAAGCATACTAAGCAAAGTAATCATGTCTTCTCAAAATAACATGGCCAAAGAAAGTTATCCCTACAAAATCATATAGTCTGGCTGTTGCTCTATCTTCATCACACAAAGTATTTAATCATGCACAACCCCGATGACGAGCCAAGCAATTGTTTCATACTTTAATAATCTCAAACTCTTTCAACTTTCACGCAATACATGAGCGTGAGCCATGGACATAGCACTATATGTGGAATAGAATGGTGGTTGTGGGGAAGACAAAAAAAGGAGAAGATAGTCTCACATCAACTAGGCGTATCAACATGCTATGGAGATGCCCATTAATAGATATCAATGTGAGTGAGTAGGGATTGCCATGCAACGGATGCACTAGTGCTATAAATATACGAAAGCTCAACAAAAGAAAACTAGTGGGTGTGCATCCAACTTGCTTGCTCACGAAGACCTAGGGCATTTTGAGGAAGCCCATCATTGGAATATACAAGCCAAGTTCTATAATGAAAAATTTCCACTACTATATGAAAGTGACAACATATGAGACTCTCTATCATGAAGGTCATGGTGCTATTTTGAAGCACAAGTGTGGAAAAAGAGATAGTAGCATTGTCCCTTCTCTCTTTTTCTCTCATTCTTTTTTTATTTTTCTCTTCCCCCCCCTTTTTTCTTTTCTTTGGCCTTCTCTTTTTTTCTTTTTCTTTTTGGCCTTTCTCTTTTTTTTCTTTTTTCTTTTTGTAAAGTCCGAAGTCTCATCCCGACTTGTGAGGGAATCATAGTCTTCATCATCCTTTCCTCACTAGGACAATGCTCTAATAATGGAGATCATCACACTTTTATGGATTTACAACTCAAAAATTACAACTCAAAGCTAGAACAAGATATGACTCTATGTGAATACCTCCGGCGGTATACCGGGATATGCAATGAATCAAGAGCGACATGTATGAAGATTATGATGGTGGCTTTGCCACAAATACGATGTCAACTACATGATCATGCAAAGAGCAATATGACAATGATGAAACGTGTCATAATAAACGGAACGGTGGAAAGTTGCATGGCAATATATCTCGGAATGGCTATGGAAATGCCATAATAGGTACGTATGGTGGCTGTTTTGAGGACGGTATATGGTGGGTGTATGCTACCGGCGAAAGTTGCATGGTACAAGAGAGGCTAGCAATAATGGAAGGGTGAAAGGGTGCGTATAATCCATGGAGTCAACATTAGTCAAAAGAACTCATATACTTGTTGTAAAAATTTAGAAGTCATCAAAAACCAAAGCACTACGCGCATGCTCCTAGGGGGATAGATTGGTAGGAAAATACCATCGCTCATCCCGGACTGCCACTCATAAGGAAGACATCCAATAAATAAAATTGTGCTCCAACTTCATCACAAAGCGGTTCACCATACGTGCATGCTACGGGAATCACAAACTTCAACACAAGCATTCTTTAAATTCATAATCACCCAACTAGCATGACTTTAATATCACTACCTCCATATCTCAAAACAATTATCAAGCATCAAATTGATCATAGCATCCAATTCACTTTCTATGATAGTTTTTATTATACCCAACTTGGATGCTCATCATTCTAGGACCAAATTTGTAAGCAAAGCAAGTACCATGCTGTTCTAAGAGACTCTCAAAATAATATAAGTGAAGCATGAGAGACTAGCAATTTCTTCAAAATTAATCCACCACCATGCTCTAAAAGATATAAGTGAAGCACTAGAGCAAAAACTATCAAGCTCAAAAGATATAAGTGAAGCACATAGAGTATTCTAGCAAATTCTAATCAAATAGGCTTCTCCCAAAAGGTGTGTACAGCAAGGATGATTGTGGTAAACTAACAAGCAAAGACCAATATAATACACGACGCTCCAACCAAAACACATATCATGTGGCGAATAAAAATATAGCTCCAAGTAAAGTTACCAATGAACGAAGACGAAAGAGGGGATGCCTTCCCGGGGCATCCCCAAGCTTAGGCTTTTGGCTATTCTTGAATATCTTGGGGTGCCTTGGGCATCCCCAAGCTTAGGCTCTTGCCACAATTTATTCCATAGTCCATAAAAGCTTTACCCAAAACTTGAAAACTTCACAACACAAAACTCAACAGGAAATCTTATAAGCTCCGTTAGTGAAAGAAAACAAAACCACCACATAAGGTACTGTAATGAACTCATTCTTTATTTATTTTGGTGTTAAACCTACTGTATTCCAACTTCCTTATGGTTTATAAACTAATTTATTAGCCATAGATGCATTGAAATAAGCAAACAACACACGAAAAACAGAATCTGTCAAAAACAGAACAGTCTGTAGCAATCTGTAACTAACGCAAACTTCTGGAACTCTAAAAATCCTACCAAAATAGGACGTACTGGAAAATTTGTTTATTGATCAGCAGCAAAAAGAATCAATGCAAAATCACGTTTCTGTGATTTATTGAATTTTTCTCGTGAGCGCAAAGTTTCTGTTTTTCAGCAGAATCAAATCAACCATCATCATAGTTTATCCTATAGGTTCTACTTGGCACAAACACTAAACAAAAGATAAAAACACATCTAAACAGAAAGTAGAAACAAAATTTAACACTAAACAGGAACAAAAACAAAGAACATAAAGAAAATTGGGTTGCCTCCCAACTAGCGCTATCGTTTAACGCCCCTAGCTAGGCATAAAAGCGAAGATAGATCTAACGAGTGCCATCTTTGGCACTTGATTCATAAGTAGCACGCATGATAGATTCATAAGGTAATTTGACTTTCTTTCTTGGAAAGTGCTCCATGCCTTTCTTTAAGGGAAATTGGAATCTAATGTTCCCTTCTTTCATATCGATAATCGCACCAATCGTTCTAAGGAAAGGTCTACCAAGAATAATAGGGCAAGAAAGATTGCAATCTATATCAAGAACGATAAAATCTACGGGCACCAAATTTCTATTTGCAACAATAAGAACATCATTGATCCTTCCCATAGGCTTTTTAATGGTGGAATCCGCAAGGTGCAAATTCAAAGAGCAATCTTCAAGATCATGGAAACCTAGAATATCACATAAAGTTTTCGGAATCGTGGAAATACTAGCACCCAAATCACACAAAGCAAAACACTCATAATCTTTAATTCTAATCTTTATAGTAGGTTCCCACTCATCATTAAGTTTTCTAGGTATAGAAACTTCCAAATTAAGTTTTTCATCATAAGATTGCATCAAGGCATCAACAATATGTTTGGTAAAAGCTTTGTTTTGACTATAAGCATGAGGAGAATTAACAACGGATTGCAACAAGGAAATACAACCTTTTAAAGAGCCATTATCATAGTCAAATTCCTTGAAATCCGAGATAGTAGGTTCAACATTATTAGAGTTTGAGGATTCTCCAATCTCACTTTTACCAAATTTAGCATTAAGATCTAAAGACTCCGAATTCTTGGGACGCCTTCTAGGCAAAGTTGATTCATCATCAGTCCCATAATCATCAAAATTCATATTGCAAAACATACATCTAATAGGAGATGCATCAATAACTTTAAGATCCTCATCATTATTTTCACGTAATTTTTCTGGTTTAGCGGCCATCTTATTGACTAAGGTGGATTGCTTGTCAGAAATTTTGGCTATAGCATTTTCAAGCCGGGTAATTTGAGCGTTAACACCATAGAATTCTTTATTCATATCATCAAGCTCTTTGTTCATAAACCCCAAAAAACTTTTTTGTTCCTTAAGCTCTTTTCTAAAGAAATTATTATGATCAAATTGCAAATTCATAAAGCTTCTAATATTTGATTCAATCTCATCCATCCTTCTGAGAAGGTGGTCAGGACCTTTAGGCAAAGCCATAAGGACAAACAGGCACACAAGCAAACAGAAAAACGGCAACCAAAAAGAGAGGAGGAGATTGGGAAAGAGAGGGCGAATAAAACGGCAAGAGTAAAGTGGGGGAGAGGAAAACGAGAGGCAAATGGCAAATAATGTAAATGCGAGGGAGATGGGTTTGTGATAGGTACTTGGTATGTCTTGACTTGAGCGAAGACCTCCCCGGCAACGGCGCCAGAAATCCTTCTTGCTACGTCTTGAGCTAGCGTTGGTTTTCCCCAAAGAGGAGAGGGTGATGCAGCAAGTGTAGCGTAAGTATTTCCCTCAGTTTTTGAGAACCAAGGTATCAATCCAGTAGGAGGCTCCTCAAAAGTCCCACGCGCCTACACAAACAAACTGAGAACTCGCAACCAATGCAATAAAGGGGTTGTCAATCCCTTCACGGCCACTTGCGAAAGTGAGCTCTGATAGAGATAGAATGATAAGATAAATATATTTTTGGTATTTTATAATATAGATGGAAAAAGTAAAGATGCAAATAAAAGTAGATTGAAAGCAAATATGATAAGAGATAGACCCGGGGGCCATAGGTTTCACTAGAGGCTTCTCTCGAGAGCATAAGTATTACGGTGGGTGAACAAATTACTGTCGAGCAATTGATAGAAAAGCGCATAGTTATGAGATTATCTAGGCATGATCATGTATATAGGCATCACTTCCATAACAAGTAGACTGACTCCTGCCTGCATCTACTACTATTACTCCACACATCGATCGCTATCCAGCATGCATCTAGAATATTAAGTTCATAAGAACAGAGCAACGCATTAAGCAAGATGACATGATGTAGAGGGATAAACTCATGCAATATGATATAAACCCCATCTTGTTATCCTCGATGGCAACAATACAATACGTGTCTTGCAACCCTTTCTGTCACTGGGTAAGAACACCGCAAGATTGAACCCAAAGCTAAGCACTTCTCCCATGGCAAGAAAGATCAATCTAGTAGGCCAAACCAAACCGATAATTCGAAGAGACTTGCAAAGATAACTCAATCATACATAAAAGAATTCAGAGAAGATTCAATTAATATCCATAGATAAATCTGATCATAAACCCACAATTCATCGGATCTCGACAAACACACCGCAAAAAGAGATTACATCGAATAGATCTCCACAAGAGAGGGGGAGAACATCGTATTGAGATCCAAAAAGAGAGAAGAAGCCATCTAGCTAATAACTATGGACTTGTAGGTCTGTGGTAAACTACTCACAACTCATAGGAGGGGCAAGGATGTTGATGTAGAGGCCCTCCATGGTCGATTCCCCCTCCGGCAGACTACCGGCGAAGGCTCCAAGATGGGATCTCACGGATACAGAAGGTTACGGTGGTGGAAATTGTGTTTCGTGGTGCCCCTGGATGTTTTCGGGGTCCATAGGTATATATAGGAGGAAGAAGTACGTCGGTGGACGCCCGAGGGGCCCATGAGACAGGGGGCGCGCCCTACAGGGGGGGGCGCCCTCCTATCTCATGGAGGCTCAGGTTGTTTCCTGACTTGCACTCCAAGCTCTCCGGATCTTGTTCATTCCAAAAATCACGCTCCCGAAGGTTTTATTCCGTTTGGACTCCGTTTGATATTCCTTTTCTTCGAAATACTAAAATAGGCAAAAAAACAGCAATATGGACTGGGCCTCCGATTAGTAGGTTAGTCCCAAAAATGATAATAATGTATAAAATAAAGCCCATAAACATCCAAAACGAGTAATATAATAGCATGGAACAATCAAAAATTATAGATACATTGGAGACGTATGAGTGATACCCAAGGAGTTCAAACCTGCAAAGGGCAGGGCGGGCCTCCGAGCAAGGGAGACCTCGGTCACCCGATCCAAGGAGATCCACGCCTCCTCCACCCACGAGGACAACCCAGAGGAGGAAAAGGGGGAAGCGAATCCTTCCCTTAAGGGGAAAAGGGTGGCGTCTGAGGGCGTCGAGGAGGAAGTGTGGTAGAAAGGCCTGAAAAGTCCGCGCAAGGCTTCCGCGGATTCCGCCAGCAAGGCTGCCCCGCCGGAGAAGGCCAACTTCTCCGACGAGTCGGATTGGGACCTCCTCAATCTAGGGAGGGATAATACGGCTCCCCGAAGGTACCACTACAAAAAAAAGAAACATCCGTGACATTTTGGCCCGAACGGAAACTTTGTTTGTCATGCTTATGACACTTCTATAGCGATAATAGTGACAAAAACATGTATCATCATAGATGTGGTGGGCACCTACTTCTATGACAAAAAATCATGATAGAAAATGGGCTTTTCTTCCTTGGCGGGCCGGGGACGCACCTGCATGACATTATTTGGGTTGTCCAAGACGGAAAAAATCATGGTAGAAGCGAGGGAGAGGAAAATTTCAGGGAGTTCCCAGTTAAGGTGGGTGGTCGGGGCCGAGCCATGCACGGAGGTTTGCGCGTTTCTATCATGTAGATACGTGTGTGTGTGTGTGAGGCATTGGGCTCTAACTGAAACCGAGCGACGAGTTCGCTTACTAAACCCGACCGATTGCACTAACTACATTACTGAACTCGAGCGATCGATCCCTTGGCCATTAACTGAACCCAAGAGATTCCTTCGCTGCTGCTGAACCCGAGCGATCCTTCGCTGCTGCTAAACCCGAGCGATTCCTTCGCCGTTGCTGCCAACTGAAGCCGATCGAACTCGCCTCTTGATGAACAGTGACCATTGTTGGGGGTTGGATGAACAGTTCCCGATGGGAGTTGGATGAACAGGACCCCGTGATAGTAGGCTGTTGCCGCTGGATGAACAGGTCCTCGAGGAGGCTGCCACACACCCGATCGAGCCGGTTGGGGGTGGACGAACAGGACCCTGTGGAGGGCTAGTTGAACAATAGCCGGTGGAGGCTGGATGAAAAGTGGCCCGTGGATGAATAGGAGCTGGTGGAGGCAGGAGGAAGACATGATGGATGAATAGTAGCAGGTGGAGGCTGGAGGAAGTTGATGGTGGATGAACAGTAGTCCGTGGAGGCTAGAGCGAGGCAGTATACGGCGGATGAATAGTAGCCCGTGGAGTCCTGTTTTGCGGTAAGCCACACTCCTCCTGATGAACAGGACCCCGTTTCAACCATAGGCGCTCCAACAGAAGTCTGTTTCCTCTGTTTTGTGGTACGACACACCCCTCGCGATCAATAGGACCCCGTTTCGGCCGTAGGCGCTCCAACAAAAATCCATTTCCTCAATTTTGCGGTACACCACACACCCCTACCAATCAACAGGACCCAGTTTTGACCATAGGAACTCAAACAAAAGTTTGTTTCCTCCATTTTGCCCGCGCCCAGCCGACCAAGGTGATGGACGATGGTGAGGCCCCGGATGGCCATGAGCCGGAGATGGGAAGATGCGGTAGTGGAGTTGCAGACAGAGAGGTGTATGAGGGTTAACTAGTTCTGGTGTAGCGTGGTTCTACAGTCGGCGGAGAACAACAAGAGGTGTGGATGGAGGGATGGCCTGGCCAGCGGTGGGGTAGCTCTTCGCAGCGAAGCATGCTAAGCAGAGCTGCTAGCAAGCCGGAGGCGGGAGCAGGTGGTCCCGGTGGCGCTGGAGGAAGAAGACGAGAGATTGAAGATGGATGTCGGCCGTTGGATGTAAATCCAATGGCTATCAACGTCAGAATCATTTGTTGACTAAGTTGACAACACCCTGCATTAGCTTCGACCTATTGGCCGACATTTCAGCCTCCAAAAATGTGGCACATATTCAACCCATTTTTTTAGAATTACAGTCCATTTGCTGGGTTGGGTGAACAAATAATGTATCATCCATGCGGCCCATTTATTTTTTTTCTAAAAAACTACTGCCAATTTGCACTCTCGAAATACACAAATTTTCTAGGTTGGGTGAACAAATAATGTAGCGTCCATGCGGCCCATTTATTTTTTCCTAAAAAATTATAGCCCATTTGCACTTTCTCGAAATACACGATTTTGCTGGGCTGGTTCTAATTATAATGTTTGGTTGGGCGCAACAACATCATCAAAAAATAAATAGGGGTTGAGCATTTTGTTATAAATATATTTAAATAATAAGTGCTTTATTATTACATTGGTCCTTAAATATTACCAAGCTTTTCTACACAATCACCAGGATTTTCGTTGCCTTAAAGTAAAAAAACCCAGGATTTTATTGTTAAAAATTGTTTTTATAAGTTAATAAGATGTGGGATATTTTTTCTTATATATGCAAGTGTTTGTTAAATATATGATGATAATAACAATAATATATAATAACATATAAAATAATATAAATATATATAATATAGTTAGAAGGGAAACATAAGTTGGACCTGTCGTTCCTATTCTTATATAGAAAAATAGAACAGACCTCTACGTTTTCTTTAAAAAAATACATAAGTTGGGCTGCAGATGTTTAAGAAAAAACTAAAACCAAGGATTGGAGTGAGGGAGTCCTGGATTAAGGGGTCCTTGGACAGCGGGACTATATACTTTGGCCGGACTATTGGACTATGAAGATACAAGATTGAAGACTTCGTCTCATGTCCGGATAAGACTCTCCTTTGCGTGGAAGGCAAGATTGGATATTCGGATGTGGAGATTTCCTTCTCTATGTAACCCTAGCCCCCTCCGGTGTCTATATAAACTGCAGGGTTTAGTCCGTAGGACAACAACAATCATAATCATAGGCTAGCTTCTAGGGTTTAGCCTCTACGATCTCGTGGTAGATCAACTCTTGTAATACTCATATCATCAAGATCAATCAAGCAGAAAGTAGGGTATTACATCCATCGAGAGGGACCGAACCTGGGTAAACATTGTGTCCCCTGCCTCCTGTTACCATTAGCCTTAGACGCACAGTTCGGGACCCCCTACCCGAGATCCGCCGGTTTTGACACCGACATTGGTGCTTTCATTGAGAGTTCCAGTGAGTCGTACCGATAAGGCTTGATGGCTCGCCTCATTATCAAGGATAACATTACCTCTAGAGTATCCTTGGCTATAGGCCAAACTCTCCGGCTGGGCGATCTCGTCATGACCGCCCGTTCGGCCGTTGTGCCGATGATGACATCGCAGGTCATCAAAAATAACCTCCGCGTCATCCCAGAATTCGCCGAGCAGATGGATCCAATGGATCTCTCCTTCTTGAATGAGCTCTTGGATTGCATCGCCGCCCTGGGGGTCTCAACGGATTATGATCGGATCGGTCTTAAACCCGACCTAAGGGAGATTAACTATCCGCCGGTCACCCATCAGATAACGGTGGTGGAGGAACAAAGCGGCAATTCTTCCTCTGTTTTGAGGATGAACTATATCCGGACTCCCGAGCTCTCTGAG
This sequence comes from Triticum aestivum, assembly GCF_018294505.1. Classification (NCBI taxonomy): domain Eukaryota; kingdom Viridiplantae; phylum Streptophyta; class Magnoliopsida; order Poales; family Poaceae; genus Triticum; species Triticum aestivum. The sequence goes on from NC_057813.1 coordinate 340,514,469, forward strand.
CCGGACAACCGTTTACCGGAGAACGTGGCCCAGGCTCCGAACTTAGAATCGGGCAGCGGGCCACAAATATTCGGCAATATCTTGGAGCCCAAGCTACCAAGCTTAGGAGCTCCTTCGCCCCTGGGTTCCAGATTGGGTCAGGATGTGGACTTAATTTCACCCACCCACCCAGATGCAAGCGATCTTTCCCATATCAGACAATAGCCCCAAGAGACAGCACACCACTTCTGGGCCAGATTCCTCCTTGTAATGAGCAAGGTTAAGGACTGTCACGAGGAAGATGCAATCTCATTCTTTTGCAAAAATTGCACGGATAGGGGAATTCTCAATGCCATAAGTCGTCGTGACATAGCACACTTTGCCGACCTGGCGGCCATAGTAAAGAAATACTATGCGATGGAAAGCGCCTGGAAGACCCACACAAAGTTCTGGGATCCCCTAGCCCTAACTAAACCCCTCGTCCGAACTAAAAGGGTGCGCTTTCGCAAGTCACCCAATAGAATTACAAAGAAGCCAAAGCCCTTTGCAGGGCGTGGAACCGTACTGGAGGAATGGCTCAATAGGCCGTGTAAAAGTCATAGCACACCGGACACCATACCAACACATAGCATCAGAGCATGTTGGATACTCCGGCAAGTGGCCAAGAGCAGCGAGGACCTTCTCACCAACAATACCGCAGTACACCATCCCACAAAAAATAACAATACAATACTTACCATCTTCGAGAGTTTCGCCTCAAACAACAGGCGCAAGCGAGCACTCCGCAGCCTCGCCGAAGTCTGCCACGTCGCAGCAATAAATCCATGGAACGATATGGCCATAACCTTCAACACCAGCGGCGAACCTCAATTTCGAACAGTCCGAGCACCAGCCGCTTTGGTCCTTAGTCCAATAGTGGACAGATTCCGCCTTACTAAAGTGCTGATGGACGGCGGCAGCGGATTAAACCTCATCTATGAGGAAACCCTTAACAAGATGGAAATAGATAAGAGGCGCATTGAGCAAAGTAGCACGACCTTCAGGGGAATCATCCCTAGTCGGGAGGCACGATGCACAGGGAAAATCACATTGGATGTGGTATTCGGCACACCGGAGAATTATAGGTCCGAAGAAATCACATTCCAAGTGGCCAAGTTTAGCAGTGGATACCACACCCTTTTGGGGTGAGACGCATTCACAAGCTTCCAAGCTATACCCCATTACGGGTACATGAAGCTCAAGATGCCGGGGCCCAATGGGATCATCACTCTAGCCAGTGATCCGGACATAGCACTCCGTGTCGAAAAGAAAACTGCCGCACTAGCCCTGGAGGCATTATCTGAAGCCCACGCAGCCAAAGAGTTAACTGCGCTGTGCTCCACAGTAGACAGGGACGACGTGATACTTGACAAACGACCCAAGTCCACCTCTTTCAAACCAGCAGAAAAAATAGTCAAATTCCAGGTCCACCCAACGGACCCTACAAAAACAGCATCAATTGGGGCACAGCTGAACCCCACAATAGATGCCGCACTACGAGAGTTCTTGCACGAGAATTGGTACATTTTCGCCTGGCATCCTTCAGACATGCCAGGTATCCCACACAGGCTGGCCAAACATAGCCTAAACATACTAAAGGGATACAAGCCGGTCAAACAGACTCTTCGGCGCTTTTCAGAACCCAAGCGACAAGCCATGGGAGAAGATCTAGCCAATCTACTTGAAGCCGGATTCATCAGAGAGATAAAACATCCGGACTAGCTAGCAAACCTAGTGATGTTACCACAGAAGGACAAATCCTAGCGCCTATGCGTCGATTTCAAAGACCTTAATAAGGCATGCCCTAAGGATCCCTTCCCCCTCCCCCGCATCGATCAAATTATCGATGCTACCGCAGGACACGATTCATTGTGTTTCCTCGACGCATACTCCGGATGCCATCAAATCAAGATGGCGGAGTTCGATCAAGCCGCAATGGCATTTATCACCCCATACGGTCCCTTCTGTTTTAACACCATGCCTTTCAGTCTCAAAAATGCCGGTGCAACCTATCAACGCATGATTCAGACATGCTTGGAAACACAAATCAGCAAAACAGTGGAGGCTTACATAGACGATGTGGTCATTACAACCAGACACGTCAAATCATTAATAGATGACTTGAGGCTTACGTTCGACAATCTCCAAACATATGACATCAAGCTCAACCCGGAAAAATGCGTTTCCGGCGTACCAGCCGGAAAACTCTTGGGCTTTATTGTCTCCAATAGAGGAATCGAAGCAAATCCGGCTAAAATCCGAGCTCTGTCACAGTTGGCTACCCCAACTGACCTCAAGCAAATCCAGAAATTAACTGGATGCGTGGCCGCCCTAAGCCGCTTTATCTCCCGATTAGGAGAAAAGGCGTTACCTCTTTATTGCCTTCTTCGATGCACCGAACACTTCAAGTGGACGGATGCGGCTACGGCGGGGCTGTACGAAATAAATGCCCTCTTGGCCACCAATCCAGTTCTGGCAGCGCCAAATGTCGGCGAACCCATGTTGTTATACATAGCTGCAACACACCAGGTTGTAAGCACAGTGCTCGTCGTCAAACGAGAGACAGATAGACATAAATTCCCATTACAAAAGCCGGTATACTACGTATCCACTGTCCTCACTCCATGCAAGTCACGGTACCCACATTATCAAAAGATAGCATACGCGGGCTTCATGGCATCCCGAAAACTATGATACTACTTTCAAGAGTGTTCAATCATGGTGGCCTCCGAAGTACCACTCAATGACATAATAAATAACCGCGATGCCATGGGCCAGATTGCAAAATGGGCTATCGAGCTCCTCCCGTTCGACATAACAAGCCTCGGCGGGCCATTAAGTCGCAAGTACTGGCTGACTTCATCGCTGAATGGACAGAAGCCGAACTCCGTAAAGAGTATGGTGCGTACTCCAATTGGATCATGCACTTTGACGGCTCTAAGATGCTAGCTGGTCTAGGGGCTGGCATCGTCTTGACGTCCCCCACCGAGATACAGTCCAGTACGTACCCCAAATACTTTACACAGACTCCAACAATGCAGCAGAGTACGAGGCTCTGTTGCACGGTCTTCGGATGGCAGTCTCCATGGGCACTCAACGTCTTGAAGTACGCGGGGATTCAAATCTCGCAATATCTCAAATAAATGGAAACTTTGACGCCAAAGACCCGAAAATGGCGCCTTACCGTAATGCCGTTCTCAAAATGTCAGCTCGATTCGAGGGGCTGGAATTCCACAATGTGGTTCGAGAAAACAATCAAGCGGCGGATATCCTTTCCCGCATCGGCGCTAAACGTGACCCCGTCCCACCAAATATTTATTTGGAAAGGCTGTTCAAGCCATCCGTTGTATGGGAAGGGGAGCCGTCAATACTAATCCGGATCCGCATACAACCCCCGATCCTGAACAGTCTGACGTAATCGGAGGCTCCACCATCGAAATCACACCTTCGGCCCACGTGATCATGGCGGTCATCGCCCCGTGGACGGAACCCTTCCTAGCTTACTTAAATAGGCAGGAACTCCCGGAGGACAAAAATTAGGCACGCTGCATTGCGCGGCGCTCTAAAGCCTACAAAGTCCACGAGGGAGAGCTTTATAAGAAAAGTGCAACCAGAGTGCTCCAGATATGCTTCTCCGAAAAGGAAGGGCGGCAGCTCCTGGCTGAAATTCATGCCGGACTCGGCAGCCACCATGCCGCAGCTCGGCCCCTCATAAGCAAGGCCTTCCGTATAGGTTTCTACTGGCCGACAGCCCGGGCAGACGCACAAGACCTTGTCCAACACTATGTTAGTTGCCAGCTTTTTGCAAATCAAAGCCATATGCCGCCCACCGCCCTCCAAACAATCCCCATAACCTGGCCCTTTGCGGTCTGGGGGCTCGATATGGTTGGACCCCTTAAAGGACGAAGCCATAAGAAGAAATACCTGTTGGTCATGGTTGATAAATTCACCAAATGGATAGAAGCCAAACCAGTTAAAACGGACGAATCTGAACCAGTGATAAACTTTATATCCGGGATCGTACACCGCTATGGTGTCCCCCACAGCATCATCACCGATAACGACTCAAACTTCAGAGTCGATGAGGTGAAAACCTGGTGTAGCAAAATGGGCATAAAACTTGATTACGCCTCCGTCTATCACCCCCAAACAAACGGTCAAGTCGAATGAGCGAATGGTCTTATTATGAGCGGCATCAAATCTAGACTAGTGCAATCCTTGAAGGAATCAGATACGCACTGGGTCAAGGAGCTTGACTCCGTATTATGGGGGCTGCAGACCACGCCGAATCGCACAACCGGATACACACCATTTTTTATGGTATACGGCGCAGAGGCAGTGCTACCCTGCGATATCATCCACGATTCACCTAGAGTGCGCATGTACGAACAGAGAGAAGCCGAGCTAGATTGGTAGGACACCTTAGATGCCCTGGAGGAGGAGCGTGACATTGCGAAGGCCCGTTCCCCATTCTATCAACAGCAGGCTCGAAGGTATCAAAGCAGAGAAGTGCGGGCCAAAACTTATAACATTGGCGAACTCGTTCTATGCTTACCAGAGAAGAAAAAGGACAAGCTTAAGACCAAATTGGAGGGCCCCTTCATCATTGACAAAGTTCTCATTGGAGGTGCATACTGTCTACGTGATGCATTAGACAATCTACTCAAGCCAAACCCATGGAACGCGGCCAGACTCCGAAGATTCTATGCCTAGTGCTGAACTCCGTGTTTGTCTCCTTACCTTTGTCTTCATTTTTAAATTATATCCTCTCTCTCTCTCCCTTTCACATTTATAGCCCTAAAGGCTCTAAGTATGCTTTGACCGCACACTCTGGCCGCGCTATGTGCGCTCATCATGCCTGGGGGCTTCTTACAGAGAAGCTTATTTGTCTTCTGGGCTTTATACCCACCACATATGCGTCACCTCTACGCATGTGCCTTTTTTCACCACTATATGCACCGATATGACTTAAGTTTTGGCCAAGCTGGGTTGCCTGGCTCTTGTGTTTATGCCCTACGTTCCCATTAATTCGGCTAGGGCATAAGGGGAGCACATCTGCGATTGTTACTGCCGGGTCAGCCGGATGTGTACCTCAGACTAGGTGAAGCCGAAAGCTAGCATTCTTAAGGGAATATTCGGTCGGTGAACAAAAGATGTATTTTACCTATTACAACACATACCCACAGATGCTTATATCCTGCGTAAATATTTGCAGTTCGGACATGCACATCAATGCATGCACACCCAGGGAAAGGAACCCTTAACGTAACTATTCTCCCTGGAAGATGTTTCTTACTACCCATGTAATATAACATAACTAGTTGGGTACTTTTTTGTTCAAGCACTTATGACCCCTACGCCTGGTTTCCACGCATACCCCAGTTTTCACGTAACCGAGCGGGTATTCGGATACACTCCGGACTGTCGGGTCCAGAGGTCAAAGCGAAAAGGTCGGCCAAGACAAATGATTTACAATCCGGGTAGGGACAAAATATGTCCTTCGAAGTACAATGTCACTTAGACTGACTAAATTCTTCTTCTATACCATCCAACAGGCTGTCTAGCCTACAGTCCTGTTGGGAATACTTAGTGGCTAATGCTACTTGGTCATACACAAGATGTATAGGGATCTCCTTCCCATCTGACCCTACAGGTCCGACCTCGGCCATGTGGTTCGGGTCAGCCTTGGTGTATTGCGTCTTCACCATGGCCCAGGCTTCCCTTGCTCCCTGTCGGCAGGCTGATATCTTCTATAATCGAAAGCGCTGCCGCGCTCCCTTTAGCATCTCCATAAGCTCCCCCATGCCTCTGAGCAGGGAGGCGGATGGCCGCAAGGCTTGGCCAATGTCCCACATCACCAGCCGAACTTGTTCGTGCAGTTGTGAGAGCTCCGGTAGAAGATCGCCTTCAGATTCGGGAATCTCCTCTTCAGGATGACCGGTCAGCATGCCTACAGACAAAATTCTATTAGCACACTTCTTCGCTGAACTTTATAACTTACTGAATATGCCACGTCAAAGCATCTTATTCTCCTTTACGGAGTCAGCAAGCTGGGCCCGAACATCCTTTAATTTGACGTCCAGCCGGACATTCGCGTCCTGGAGAATATTATTCTCCTTTATAACCTTGGTAAGCACACGCTTTCCAGCCTTCAGCTGTCGCCGAACATGTTGCTCATCCTCCGGTATGATCTCCGGATTGCCTCCGGGATTGTCTACAAGTTCTCTTCTTAGAATCGCATTCTTGCCGAATACTTAACTAGTATGTACCATGACATTATGCAAATATTACCAGATGGGGCCTTCGTGGACTCCTCCATCACGGCGGTTGCGGCCTGTAGTTGGGCCTTGCACTCTTCCAGCTCTTTGGATAGCTGGGTATTCTTCTCTGTCAGAACCTATATCCTTCATGTACTAGTCCGTGGCCCTGACTAGGCCACCTTGAGCGGCCCACATGTACGCGTCCCCTGATTTGAAGGCGTCGAACGCCTCTTCAAAGAAATTAGGGTCACGTAGTGCGGCCCGTCGGCGCCTATGAATATGGCGCTCTCCACTTCGGAGTTAGTAGCGGAAAATCTATCTGCATCCTCTGTAGGAGGATCGTTTGCATTGACCTCCGCCCTTGAGTCCGGCCTCAGAGTCCTACTGGTGGAAGCGTGACCAGCACGCTCTCCGGATGCAGCCCAACGAGCACTCTTTCAATCAAAAGGTAGAAGACATCGTTATATTTTAACAATGATAACTGTGTGGCAGGTTTTTAAACATACCTTTGCAACGGCATCTCGATCCTGACCGCCTTTCTTTTAAGCCTACCCGGGTTCGGTGCCCCTTGTTGGCGAGTCACCACGAGTTCATCTTGGCACCCTGATGGCCTTCCCTGTAAGATGTAATTCATGTGCGGTGGGTGAAGTGTAAAGAGGGGATCCTTTTTGGAGGTTGGCACTGTGGCATTGCTTACCTGGGATACCAGGAGTAAGCCAGGATAATCGGCTATAATGGCCACCATCACACCATCGCAGCTCAACTGGTAAAATGTCCTGTCGACAAGCTCCACAAACGTGTCCGGATCTTCTTCGAGTCCGGGGTCGAGAGCCCAGTTAGGGTTGTCTGGCTGTGGAGGTGAGCTGTGAACATCCTTCATAGCCCTTCGCAGTTCCTGCTATGAATTGACGAATTAAAACATCTGTGCTAAAAATGTGGGAAAGATTGGAATAAAAAATAGCGACTCACCCAGCTTGGGGGGTTGTACATAGAGAATCCATCCCGTGGCTTGATATGGATGAACTCGTCCTCTTCCCCTTTGAACAAATCAGATAGTATCTTCGCCAGAGCGGTGGGAGAATCCGGTCCTTTACGGCCACAGCAGGTGGCATCATCTTCTCCATTGAAGTGCCACATGGGTTTTCCCCGATATTGAAGTGGCTGCACTCCCCACATTATGCATATGGACATAACTTCAATTATTGTCAGCCCTGATTTGGCCAGTGTATTTATCCTGTCCATCAAAAAAAGGATCTCTCTGTTATCTTCCTCCTGGGGGCTCCTGGGGCGCCAGCTGTTGCGTTTTTTCAATGGGGCATCTACAAACTCGGGAAGGCCCTTCCGAACAGGGTCGGAAGAGGGACTTCCTCCACGTAGAACCACTCAGAGGGCCAGTCCTCGAATGTCTTCTTCGGGGTGCCGGATAGATATCCGGTCCCGGCGATGCACCATATTTCGGCTCTGCCCACTTGAAATACCGACCCCTTCTAGGTACGGGGTACTAGGCAGAATAGCCTCTTCCATAGCTCGAAATGAGCTTCACAGCCCAGAAAAAGCTCGTAGAAGGCAACGTAGCCTGCGATATGCAGTATGGAGGCTGGGGTAAAGCTGTGCAGCTGGAGGCCGTAAAGCTCCAGGAGCCCGCGGAGGAAAGGGTGGATTCGAAATCCGAGCCCCCTCAGCAAGTAGGGGACGAAGCACACCCGCTCTCCCTTGGATGGGTTTGGAAAGCTCTCCGCTTGCTCCCCGCCATTATAAGTGGATAGTCCAGCTCAGATGGGGACCATGTATGCAGGTGGGAGAAACCCTTTGGTCTGCAACTCTACTAGTCGGCTGTGGGGAACAGAACATCTCTCCCAATCACCTATCTTATTGCTATGGGAACGAGAGGAGGAACCGCGGCGACCGGCCATGGTGGTATGGATTTATCTGGGCACGCTCTGATGAACATTCGCTGGGAGGAGATGGTGTGATTTGGATCTGAGAATCCCCATCTCTTTTATAGATGATTTACCCGCGTGGTTGGGGTGGCAAATGTAAAAATGCCCTGACTTCTCACATTCGCTCGACACGTGGAAACAGCCATTATTAAAGCGCAGAAGCCGAGGAGCGCGACATTGATGAGGAACCGGACACTTCTCATTACAACAATGCTTTGGAGGATTCGGAGAAGAACCCGCCTTGCAATGCCGAAGACAATCTGCCTTCCGGACTCATCGTCATTGAAGCCTGGTTCGGGGGCTACTGAGGGAGTCCTGGATTAAGGGGTCCATGGACAGCCGGACTATATACTTTGGACGGACTGTTGGACTATGAAGATACAAGATTGAAGACTTCGTCCCGTGTCCAGATGGGACTCTCCTTTACGTGGAAGGCAAGCTTGGATATTTGGATGTGTAGATTTCCTTCTCTGTAACCGACTCTGTGTAACCCTTGCCCCCTCCGGTGTCTATATAAACTAGAGGGTTTAATCGTAGGACAACAACAACCCTAATCATAGGTTAGCTTCTAGGGTTTAGCCTCTACGATCTCGTGGTAGATCAACTCTTGTAATACTCATATCATCAAGACCAATCAAGCAGGAAGTAGGGTATTACCTCCATCGAGAGGGCCCGAACCTGGGTAAACATCGTGTCCCCTGCCTCCTGTTACCATTAGCCTTAGACGCACAGTTCAGGACCCCTACCCGAGATCCGCCAGTTTTGACACCGACATGGAGGCCCATAGGCCGGTCGATACATGATGACCCTTAGAAAAATACAAACCGGCATGTCGTGGGTTGCGCATGCTAAAATAGAATGCCTAGACTGGGCAACCCACAACCTAGCTGATACTTGCTAGCCCACTGATAATAAATGATACTTTCCCGCTCCCCGATGACTAGATTCGTTGTAAATTTATCTCCTTTAGTAACTACTTTGGCAAACCCGTGGGCCCCATCATCACTATAGCATTAGGAGGAAGTATTTTTTCAATGAGGCACTTGCTTGCGTACGGCCATGGACCTGGTGGGTCCAGACTGTCCGCCTCTTCACGTACAGTCCTCACCAGATTCCTCTCATTTTGTTAAGCATGTTCACAACGACAGACAGCGGTGCCGGGACGAGCACACAAAGGCGGAGGATGACGTCCAAGACCCGGACAAGAACGCACCGGAGCCTGGGAAGATGTGCTACAATAGTGGAAGAAGTTGTGCCTAGTTTCCGGTGAAAGTACTGAAGTAGCCCAGTGGCCAATTTCCACTCCCCAATCGCTACTCCATCCGGGTTTGATTCCACCTAATGTAGGGAAAACATCCCCAAATTTTTGCCTCTGCCATTACTGACATGTGGGTCCCCATTGTCATCTACGCACACCACCTCCAACACTTGACAAAACTTCGTCCCTCATTTTCTTTGTTTTTCGCGCACTCAACATTGTGTGGGCATTTTGAAAATAGCATATGTTTTTGACCATGCATCATATGAAGATGTGCTACGCATGGATGTTGATCAGCATGATGTTAACCGACTTGTATTTTCATTTTCGACCATGAACAAAACTTCCAACATAATGTTATCCCTAATTGAAAAGGGTGTGTTAATATAAATGCTCTGCCTCTGAAACTTGTAGTTTCTTCTCTGAGAATCACATTGTCGCACTTTTATATGAAACTTCATTTTTTTAAAGTGCTAAAAATAGATCTCTAGAATTCATAAAATACTTCATATGCTCAATACTGCAAATCTGAAATTCAAAAGACTTCCATATGTGAAAGTACTCTCAAAATACATAACACAAAACACAATTCACAACCTGCAAATACTGACAACCCTAAGATCCTCCTCGGACTATTGGGGGGAGCAGTCCCCTCATATTCGTCGACGGTAGACAGCTGCCTTGTAAGATGAGGTTAACGGCGAGGGAGAGCATGGCGGGGAATCGTCGTCGTGCCAACTGCTTTTCTCGTCTTGCAGTTGGGTACGGTCAACAAAGACTCCACCAGCTCGCTCTGCCACGGCACTGTGTAGATGCTTGATCCTTCAATCTCTAGTGGATACTCCATCTTTGATCGATACTCCCACCACTTCCGCCTCACGATCGGATTCGGTGAATCTGTTTACTCCATGGCCCAGAGGAGCATCTCTATGTACTCCCACGCGACTCCCTCCGGGAGTATCATCACATTTTTGCTTTGCTCCAGATATTTGGCCATCGCTGTCGTCGTCACCGCTAATTGCTCCGGGTTGTCAAACCAAGACTGTGTCTCCAACATCCTGGCTAGCTTCACAGGATCACCGTCTCCGATCCTCATGTACCGGTTGTACACCTCCATCAATCTACTTCTCCCCAGCACCTTCACATGTCGATGGTGGTTTTTTAATGGATGAGGATAGGAGCAGCGCTGGTTTTGGATTGGAACGGGAGAGGTGCGATGGTGGTTTTGTAATGGAAGAGGAGAGGAGCGGCGCTGGTTTTGGATTGGAACAGGAGAGGAGTGGCGGTGGTTTTGGAATGTAAGAGGAGAGGAGCGGCGGTGGTATTGGAAGTATTTTTTTTGTTTTGCGTATTTTGGGTCAAAGTTTGACCACGTACTGTATTTGACAAGCAAAATGTGAATGCATGTCATCAAAATTTGTATCATTTAGTTCGTATCTGAATGTACTTTAAAGTTATATTATTTTTTGCAATGTATAACATATATTTTATTTATTAAAATCATGGTCAAAATATGACCCAGAATACGAGGGAGACTAGTTAATGTGGGGCCGCTTCATAGTTGAAGCGTAATTTGTTTTTTATTTTGATCCAGTCACAGAGTGTCGGACCTCTTGTCCAATCCTAAATCGTTGTTGCACGCTCCTCTCCCTCTTCTCCTTTGCAAAACCACCCCTCTCCTCTCTATCTTCTCCATTCCAAAACCACTGTCTCGCCTCTCCCTCTTCTCCATTGCAAAACCACCCCCTCGCCTCGCCATCTTCTCCATTGCAAAACCACCGTCTCGCCTCTCCCTCTTATCCATTGCAAGACCACCATCTCTCCTGCCATCTTCCAAAGCCAGCACTTCTATGGAGAGGATGCAACAACGAATTGGGCAGATCGCCGGTGGTGGCTAGGCGAAGTTAGCTAGGTTGAAGGAGATCCTTACTTGTTTTAACAACATGTGGTAGATTTCTAGGATGGTAAGGGCCATGTGGCAATGTATGAGAAAGAGCGAGACAACGGCGATGAGGGAGGCGATGTACTCCCCGGCGACAGTCACGCTACAGCCCTTCGAGTTCATCGAGTATCTCCTCTGGGCGATGGAGCAGACAGATTCGCCCGAGGCAAAAGTTAGGTGGAGGTGGTGGGCGTACGGGTCGAAGGTCCAGCATCCAAAGGATAACAAATTGATCAAGTACGGCGTGCCGTTCATGAGGGTGCAGTGCCAGCCGGATCCATAGAAGTATTCGTTCTCCCACCACAAGAGGAGGTCGGATGGCGCGACATCACTTCCTCGCTGTTCTCCATGGTTCCCTCGCCGCTCGCCTCGTTTCAATGTCGGTGGTAGGGTTTAAGGTAAGCTTTGAACTAACCTAATCTCCATCTACTCATGCTTACAATAAGTGTGATGCCTAATGAAAATCATACAGGTAAGTACTGGGTAGTACGCCGAGTCTCCGAGTACTACACCAATCATCCTAAAATAGCTCTGGACCGAAAACAAAGTTGTGACAATGTGTACAAATAAAGAAAAGTCGATTGGTGCTTCTTTTAGAAAAGAGTACTCCCTAAAAAAGTGTCAATATAAGCTACTCCTATTTGATTAGAGGATTTGCTGCAACACTTAAACAAGTAAAGTATCCATTAAAAAACATGTAAGGTTCAAGCAAAACACCAGCACATTAAAATATTCTGCAGCGGGTCGGCAAGAACATGAGGAACCATCCGAGCATCTGTGCTTTCCCAAGCCACATTTATGTTCGATATTGGCACCTCGCTGCATATATGCCGGTTCCATCCGCACATTTGTGCAGTTCCACCAAAATGTAGCTCAATAACCTTGTTTGCACAGATAATGAAAAAGCGTGATTAAATTATAGTGGCACTAGTTGATGAAACATACACTAATAAATAGAAGAAACTTCATTTTCTTAATGGTAAAAGATTGTGAGAGTATCACAGTATGCCATGCTATGAGGGCGAGATGGGCCCTGCGACGCCTCATACGGTAGGCCTCATACTGGAAATCGACCCAATTCTCCCTGATACACCTTCTGCCAGTGATGAACATCAGTGTACAATAGTAGTACAAGGAGGGGCCTTGAGACATCCCAATCTCTATTTTTGTGCAGATCAACTAAAGTTAAGCACCGCAATTTGCATAAACACTTAAACATTAACAATGGGGCTAGTTGATGAAACATATACTAATAACGAGAAGCACTTTCTTTATCTACATTGGAAATGAAATGATATAGAGTACAGTATCTCTATTTTAACTGTATTATTACTTCATTTTATCACTGGCACTAGGGCCGAGCAGGTGGCATCAAGGTGTATCATGCGTCGCAAGGATGGAGGCCGTGGGTGCTTAGACTAGGATGCTGAAGCTGGCTCTTTCAGTCCCTATCTTCTCCCCTAAAGTGTCGGTGTACTAGAGTAGGGGTACCCTAGTACCCCGAACTTGTGCACGGGCAGTTGCAGCGCCCCGCGGCAAGGGCTTGCCGGGCGACATCCAAGGTCCTCCGTCGCTCCTTTGGAGCCATTCAAGAACAAAGTGTTCAAGTCAAGGAGACAAGGCCCCGGCAAGAGGAGCTTGCCGGGAAGGCCAACCAAGGCATCTCAAGGAACGTGCCGCGACGCGCCGCGCGTCCCGGCAATGCCCGGTGAGCGACAAGCTTCCGGGCGCGACAAGACAACGACCGCGGCAAGGCACTTGCGGCGACAAGCGGCCACTCTGTGCCCACGCTCCAGCGCATCCACCAACGTGTCGCTCTGGGGCCCTTTCCAGGTGCGCGTGGCAGGAGGCTGTGCATCCAGCGGTGCGCGGTGGCATGCGAAGCTGACAAGATCGCCATCATGGCGAGCGGTGGCGCCCCTGACGGTCCTTTTCTGCTCTGTTTGGGCTACACAGACGGGCATTTAATGCCCTTGTCCCCTGCCGTCAGGGTTAGGTAGGAAACACTGTACAAGTAACTGTACCAACCACCTCTCTTTTTACATTTGTACCCTTGTCTACGTTGCCACCTGTCGGTGACCCCTTTAGTGTATAAAAGGAGGCCCACGCGCAACGTAGAAGGGGTTCGACTCATTCGGAAGCTAGAAAAACACTTAGCTCTCTCGAGCAAGAACACAATACAATCAGACAAGCAGCAGTAGGAGTATTATCTCTCCGGAGAGCTCCGAAGCTGGGTAAACTGCTCGTGTGCTTCGCCTCGATCCGCTCTTCGTGCGACCTCCGCCCCCCGCCGAACCGAAAGGGGCCACGGTCTGCCGGCCCCATAGGTGTTCGTGGATCAGCTTCCCCGACATCTTTGGCGCGCCAGGTAGGGGGCATCGAGATTGCGTGAACCTGGTCCGGCGTCCACACGAGCTAGATCTTCATTTTCTTCATCAACATGCCACCGAAGAAGAAGGCTTCGGAGGCAGCGGTTCCGTCCACATCGATCCCACCGCCACCGGAGCAAACGGGTGGTGGGGTAGACGCCGGCGGAAGGACGGACGTCGACGAGGAAGCTCACGACGCTGCCAGTTCCAAGGGCAAGGCGGCGCATACCTCAACGTCCGTGCTTGTTCCGCGCCCATCTCAGGAGGCGCAGGACCGACAGCGTCATGGTACTCACAGTACCATACGTTTGTTGGGCCAAGATCAAGCTGGTGGATCCCGGGGCGCTCAAGACCAGCATGCACGCCAACGTGCCAGCACGAGCGAGAGACGGTCGCCCGGACGGGATAATGCTCCTTCTAACATAGTTAGAAGTCCGAGCATATCCCGCTCCTCGCGCCGTCCGCCACTGCCACCCACCACTCCAGCAGAAGCTTTGGCGCGAGCTCAACTGCTCCTGGATTACCCTCCGACGTCGGACAAGATCAACGAATGGAGGGCCACCATTCAGAGTCTCATCGGCTACGCCAACGGCGACACTCCGCGGCAGCCGAGCACGTCGCCACCGCGGCAGGGTTGCCAGGCACGAGCCGGTGGTGACGAAACTGGTGGGGGTGCAACCACCATGCAATCACCACCCCGAAGGCCAAGATCGCCGACTCGCCGGATCCACCTCGACAGCGACTCCACCGCATCGTCGAATCCACGAGCTCGTCGCGATCAGCGCCAAGTTCTTCACGATCGACAGCGAGAAGACGCTCGTACTCGCATCGAGCGCCGAAGAGAAGCGCGACGTCAATCCGACAAGCGCGCTGGGCCCTCTGTTGACATGCATGCGCCAGGGGAACCAGGCGACTTGCCGTACGCGGTAGGTTGCCCTGCGTTCACTCGTGAGCTGCGGCAAGTCCAGTGGCCCAGCACGAAGAACTTCAAGCCAGACGTACCGGAGAAGTACGACGGCAAGACGCATCCGTCAGAGTTCCTCAGCATCTACACCATTGCGGTGCAGGCTGCCGGGGGACGGGACGACAAGATCCTTGCCAACTACTTCCCGCTGGTGCTCAAGCCCAATGTCAGATCCTGGCTCATGCACTTGCCGGACAACTCCATATCCTCTTGGGCCGATCTATGCCATCAGTTTGTCGGCGCCTTCACAGGCGGCCACAAGCCTCATGGCCAAGAGAGTGACCTTCATCTGCTCACCCAGAAGGAAGGAGAACCCCTGCGCAAGTACATTCAGAGATTCAGCAGCATACAGCACAACATCCCAGATGTCCACCCTGCCGCAGTAATCAACGCGTTCCACCAGAACGTGCGAAATCGCAGGATGCGGGATGAGATGGCGATGTGCAAGATCAGAGACGTCAGTGAGCTATATGCCCTGGCCGACAAGTGTGCACATGCTGAGGAAGGGAGGAGACTCCCCGGAGAGAACCTAGGAGCAGGAGGATCTGACAGTGATGATGCCGCCCCGGCAAAGAAAAACCGGCGGCGGAACAACAGGAAGAAAAAAGGTAAAGAGGTGCTAGTCGTTGAGCAGTCCGGCAAGGAAGCCAAAGTTGGTAACTCCGGCAAGGAGGTTGCCGCAGCTGTAGCGGTTGCCGACAAGCAGGACGACACCAACAAGCAGTACTGCAAGATCCACCGCACCAAGGGCCATGACCTCCAGAGATGCAAGAAGGTCGAGCAGCTTGTTGAGCAGCAAAAGGCCGAGTATGAGCGGCGCGACAAGGAGAAGGCCCAGGAAGGTGCTGGAGGATCCGGCAAGAAACGCCCCGGCCGCGGAGGACGCCGCGGCAAGGCCAAGCAGCGGCAAGGAGACAGGCCTCCCCGTGGCCGCGACAAGGATGAAGATGACTACGACGATGAAGATATGGATGATGATGAGACCGATGAGCGGGAGTTTCAGAAAGCCACAGAGGTCCTGTGCGTTGACGGTGGTGCTTCTCTGCATACTTCGCACCGCCAGCTCAAGCAGTGGGTGCGGGAAGTTAATGCAGCAGAACCACCCGTCGAGTCACGCAAGCCTCTGAAATGGTCCAGCACGCCTATCATCTTTGATATTGAGGACCACCCTGATCGCATAACTGCGGTCGGGTGTTTGCCGATGTTGGTTTCACCAACTATCCGCAACCTCAAGGTCACTAAGATGCTAGTTGACGGCGGGGCCGGCTTGAACCTGATCTCCTCCGCGGTGCTCCAGAAACTCCAGATCCCTGACAGCGAGCTCGAAGAGACTGGCACATTCCAAGGAATCAATCCGGGAAGGAGCAAGCCGAAGGGAAAGATTACGTTGCCGGTAACATTTGGCAGCGAGCTGAACTTCAGGACTGAGAGGGTCACTTTTGACGTTGCTGATTTTCCATTGCCTTACAATGGGATACTCGGCCGTCCAGCACTCGCCAAATTCATGGCAGCCTCTCACTATGCCTACAACGTGCTGAAGATGCCAGGCCCGATAAGTGTCATCTCTGTCCCTGGCGACAAGAAGGATGCTCTTATCTGCGCCGACAAGATCTACCGGGAAGCAACAGCCGCAACAGATCGCAAGTCACTTGCCGCTGAAGCTCCCGGGGGGAAGAAGAAGACCAAGTCCGGCAAGAGTTCTGATGCCCACTCCGGCAAGCGCACCTCTTCGGAGTGCTGCGCTACCGTCGAGGACGCACCATCGAGCTCCACCGGCAAGTGTAAGAAGGCGATGGCAGCTCCACCTGAGACCAAGAAGGTGTCCGCCAAAGAGGACGGCACTGGTGGTACCTTCACCATCAGTGCCACTCTCGACCCCAAATAGGAAAGCGCGCTCGTTGCTTTCCTGCGGGCGAACGTCGACGTGTTTGCGTGGCAACCGTATGACATCCCCGGTGTTCCCAGGAAAGTAATTCAGCACCACCTTGCCGTCTGTCCTCATGCGCGGCCCGTCAAGCAGAAAGTCAGGAAACAGGCAGTGGAGCGCCAAGAGTTCATCGCAGAAGAAATCAAGAAGTTGGAAGCAGCAGGCCTTGTCAGAGGAGTGCTCCATCCCACGTGGTTGGCCAATCCTGTTGTCGTGCGCAAGGCTAACGGGAAATGGAGGCTTTGTATCGACTTTACCGATGTCAATAAAGCTTGTCCCAAAGACCCATTTCCTTTGCCGCGCATCGACCAGATTGTTGACTCCACGGCCGGATGTGATTTGCTTTCATTTCTTGATGCATACTCAGGATACCATCAGATCTTCATGGCAGAAGAGGATGAGGAGAAGACCGCATTCATCACCCCGTGTGGCACATACTGTTTCATACGGATGCCTTTCGGTTTGAAGAATGCTGGTTCAACATTTGCAAGGGTAGTCCACCACGCTTTTGAGCCACAAATGCACAGAAATGTGGAAGCCTACATGGATGATATAGTGGTCAAGAGCAAGGACAGGGCGACCCTGATTCAAGATTTAGACGAAACATTTGCAAATCTGCGCAAGATCAACCTCAAGCTTAACCCCGAGAAGTGCGTGTTTGGAGTCCCTTCCGGCAAGCTTCTCGGGTTCTTCGTGTCTCAGCGGGGAATTGAAGCCAATCCCGACAAGATCAAGGCCATTGAGCAGATTGAAGCACCAAAGCGCGTCAAGGATGTACGAAGGCTTGCCGGTTGCGTGGCTGCTCTCAGCAGGTTTATCTCTAGATCTGCTGAGCGCGCCCTGCCATTTTTCAAAATATTGAAAAAGGCAGGTCCAATGAAATGGACTCCGGAGGCGGAGGCTGCGCTGCAGGACTTGAAGAAATACCTGTCCTCCGCTCCAACACTTGTCGCACCTAAGCCACAAGAGAAGTTGCTGCTGTATATAGCGGCAACCAATCAAGTGGTTAGTGCTGCGTTAGTGGCAGAGAGGGAGGCAGATGACGAGCCAGCAACCACGGCAGATGCATCCAGCGACAAGCAGGGGGCTTCGTCGACAAGCTCTGGTCCCGACAAGGATGGATCTGCGCAGGAGCATGATAAGATGCAGAAGAGAATGGTGCAGCGCCCAGTTTACTTTGTCAGTTCCCTTCTACAGGGAGCTAGGTCAAGGTACTCCGGCGTGCAGAAATTGCTTTTCGGCCTTCTCATGGCCTCAAGAAAGCTGCGCCATTACTTCCAAGCACATGAGATCACAGTCGTCACTCGCTTTCCGCTGAAGAGGATACTGCAAAATCCAGAAGCAACAGGCAGGATTGTCGAGTGGGCACTGGAACTGTCAAGCTTTGGCCTAAAGTTTGAGAGTACTTCAACTATCCAAAGCAGAGCATTGGCGGAGTTCATAGCAGAGTGGACGCCAACACAAGATGAAGAAATTCCAGAGACGAGCATCCCCGTCAAGGAGGCGAGCAAAGAGTGGCTGATGTACTTTGATGGTGCCTTCTCGCTGCAAGGCGCCGGAGTGGGCGTGCTGCTTGTCGCACCCACCGGAGAGCACCTCAAGTACGTAGTCCAGATGCACTTTCCCAAGGAGCAAGCAACCAACAATACTGCAGAGTATGAAGGATTGCTTGCCGGTCTCAGGATCGCAGCAGACCTTGGGATCAAGAAGCTCATTGTCAGGGGTGACTCACAGCTTGTCGTCCGCCAAGTGAACAAGAATTATCAGAGTCCGTTGATGGAAGCATATGTTGATGAAGTGAGAAAGCTGGAAGAGCACTTTGACGGCCTACAGATGGAGCATGTTCCGAGAGCTCAGAATGACATTGCTGATGGCCTGTCGAAGTGCGCCGCACTAAAGTTGCCTGTGGAACCAGGGATCTTTGTGCTCAAGCTGACTCAACCGTCCGTAACGCCATCAACTAGACAGAACAAGAAGAGGAAGTTGATTTCTGGTGACTATTTTCCGGCAGAGCTCCCTGAAGCCGCCGCCAAGAAAGTCCCCAAGATCAACACCAAGGGTGCTGAGGAGCAGTCTGCTCCGGCAAGCCTTATGGTTTGTTCCATAGTAGCAGACGCTCCCGACAAGCTTTGCTCCGGCAAGCTTGCCGGGGAACATCAAGCTCCGGCTGAGACGCAGGTTCTCGTCGTAGGAGCGGATGCTCCCGCAGCAGCGGATGTGCCTTTAGTCCTTGTTGTCGAGCCACAAGCTCCAGCATGGGCACAGCAGATTGTCCATTTCCTTCAGACAGGAGAACTTCCCGAAGAGTAAGAAGAAGCGGAAAAAGTAGCCCGGCAGTCAAGTATGTACCAGTTTGTCGACAGCACACTGTACAGAAGGAGACTCAACGGTGTGAAATTGAAGTGTATTCACCGGGAAGACGGACAAAAGCTGTTGGCAGAGATACATGGAGGCATATGTGGTCACCACATTGGCGCAACAGCACTTGCCGGCAAAGCGTTCCGGCAAGGTTTCTTTTGGCCGACAGCCCTCCAGGATGCAACTGCACAAGTAACCAAGTGTGAGCGTGCCAGTTCCATTCCAAGCAGATACACCAGCCAGCTCAAGCTCTCCAGACGATCCCTTTATCCTGGCCATTTTCGGTCTGGGGGCTCGACATCCTCGGCCCCTTCCCCGAGCTGTCGGGGGCTTTGAGTACTTGTACGTTGCAATCGACAAGTTCACAAAGTGGCCGGAAGTGGAACCAGTGAGGAAGGTGACAGCACAGTCACAGTCAAGTTCTTCAGGTCGATTGTTTGCCGTTTCGGGATCCCTAACAGGATCATCACCGACAACGGCACGCAATTCACGAGCCGCACCTTCATGCAGTACGTCAAAGATCTTGGCGCCAAGGTCTGCTTCGCTTCTGTTGCTCATCCGAGAAGCAACGGTCAAGCAGAGAGGGAAAATGCTGAAGTGTTGCGTGGGCTCAAGACCAGGACTTTCGACAGGCTGCGCAAGTGCGGAAGAAACTAGATCGAGGAGCTGCCAGTGGTTCTTTGGTCGATCAGGACGACGCCAAATCGAGCCACTGGCCAGACGCCTTTCGCTCTAGTCTATGGAGCAGAGGCAGTTCTCCCGATGGAACACGTATACGGGTCACCTCGAGTGCTCTCTTATGATGAGCTTGAGCAAGAGCGGCTGCGACAAGATGACGCGCTGCTCCTTGAGAAAGATCGTCTTCAGGCTGCTGTACGAGCTGCTCGATACCAGCAAGCTTTGCGCCGCTACCATAGCCGCAAAGTTAATGCCAGAAGCTTCGAGGAAGGCGACCTTGTTCTTCGGCGCGTTCAGTCCACCAAGAATTCCAACAAGTTGACGCCGAAGTGGGAAGGCCCTGAAACGAGTCACTAGGCCTGGCGCTGTCCGCCTTGAGACCAAAGATGGCATTCCGGTGAGCAACTCCTGGAACATTGAGCATCTTCGTAAATTTTACCCATAGGGCGCGGTTGCCGGAACCCGTTTCGGCAACCACCTTTTGTACAAGTCTTGCCGAGGTTTCATGTAATCCTTTGTACAAAGCCGGGCGCAGATCCCGTGCATAAGTAAAGCTCATGTGCTCCGCACATCTTGTCAATTTCATGCATTATTCTTTTTCTTGCATGTGTTATCTGACACTTTGTGCAGAACCAATCCCCGGTAAGCAATAACGAGCCGTAAG